>NW_023503972.1:3040536-3648644 GCF_014529535.1 Bradysia coprophila | reverse complement strand
TTGAATTAATAATTAATTTGGATGCTGAAATGTTGATTTTGACTTTGCATCCCATCTCGTAATCATATTTTAATAGCTGTAGATGAGAAACGAGAAACTGATTACGTTGCGGGATTTTACTCAGGTTTTGGGTTGTTATTTATAGAAATTAGTGACTTTGCATGAAATGATTTGATAATTCCGAGAAAAAAGATATCCAAGATTCAGTCATTTTGCACTTCTGTTAACGTGCTGACACATTAACATTTGAAATGAAATAACTTTTCACAACGCAGGTGAGAAAAGAGTTCTCTCTGCAACGGTGTTCAGGGGTCCTTTTCCTCTGTTTTTCTATATTTTGCTTTTTGTCTCTCCTTTTAAACCATTAAGGCTTGATTTCCAATTACCAAAAAGTACTCCAACAGCGAGAATTGCTGTTGGTCTTCGTTTAGGATCCCAGTTGTGTGAAGAGTACAAGTGTAATTGTGGTGCTGTGGTTAAGAAGGACGGTTTGCATGGTTTATCGTGCAAATTAAAGATAGGGATTATTGCTAAACACGATTCTGTCAATAATGTTTTTGGTCATGCATTTTCCTCTGCAGGATTTCCCAATATTTTGCAACCACCTGGTATTTCTAGAGACGACGGTAAAAGACCTGATGGTATGACAGTAGTTCCGTGGAGTCATGGAAAATCACTTTTATGGGATGTAACAATACGTGATACTTTGGCTCCTTCATACATCAGTGAATCCTCTAAGAAAGCAGGGTCTATTGCAGATAAAGCGGAGAGATTTAAGCATAATCATTATATACGTCTTAAAGAAAACTATTTATTTACCCCCCTTGCCTTTGAATCATTAGGTTGCATGGGTCCAGAAACAAAGAAATTTATTGACAAGTTGGGATCGTTGATGAAGAGAGCATCAGGGGAGCCACGTTCCAAAGATTATCTGTTGCAGAAAATTTCTATTGCTATACAAAGAGGCAATGCGGCATGTATTCTTGGAACTTTAGGAAGTAATAGAGCGGATGATTTTTATTTATTGTAATATTTGTTGATTGAAAAGATCGTTTTTTTATTGACTGCGCCGTATGCGAGCAGTCTTTTTTTTCGCTTTGAATAAATAAATACATATTTTAACAAAAAAAAAAAAAAAAAACTCCCTGTGAGAGCCAAAATTGATTTTTTTCAATATTTGCTTTGTTTACGTGTCTCACGGCTCTCACACGAAATACTTTCTGTTGAGTGGAAACCATTAATAAAAATCCTGCCCTGATCAAATTTCAAACCCCCAACACCAAAACCCAATATTTATCGAGCAACACCTCTAACCATTCGGCTATTAGCGCTGTAAATGCGCTACGAATTCAAAACGGAATTTCCGCAGTGTTAAATCGACCTATTCTCGTAGAAGGAAGCGTTGAAATTTGCTTTATGCAACTCAGTATCATAATGTGCAAAATTTGCAAATTTAGATGCCTCTGTGGCATAAAAGTGTTTTATTAGGCTCACGATGTGTATTATTACACATCTACAGCCTAAAAAAGTACTTTGAACATCGGTTGCATAAATTCCTATTTCGGTTCTTTTCTTTTCATTCGTTCACTTAAAATTTAAATTCGGTGGCGCAGTGAACCAATTTTTGAAGCGTACATAAAAGCAGTCTAGTTCAAACAAATTTTGCCTTTATTCATTGGAATATGTTTTGCATTTCAAAATTTCACTTTTCACAGCTGGTACCCGAAAACGTTGTATGTCACACGTTGATCACATCACATCTAGTGACAAAAACAACCCCATTGACAACTTGTTACGTAATAGTTATTTATGCAACCATTTGCAACCATGTGTGTGTTGCGATTGACCTTATTTTCTCCACATATTACGGTCACGAAAAATGACCTTTTTTTCTGCCTTCATCTACGATTTTACATTACGAACGAACAATTTTAAATAGAAATGAAATATTTCACCGATAAGAACAACAAACCATTTCATTTGCAAGCACATTTTGAGTTCCATCGCAAAGCGAATAACGAAAAAAGGCCAAAAACTCTAACTAATCAATGAAGCATCTGTGTTACCAGAATCAAAAAAAAAATCCCGCCAGTGGTCGGACAATTCTTTTGTGCAAAATAACACCTTTAAATGTTTCCCAGTAAACGGTGTCATAAAAACGAAATATTTAAATGCACGTTACGTATACCTACACGAGTATTTTATGGTAAATTTTCAGAGTTTTTGTGGCACTTTTTATCGTAGTGCAAAGAATTTTAAGCCAATCGGAGCGGATGGCTGAATTTCCACAGGGCGGTGCAGACCAGCAAAGTGTCGTCGCTTATGCCTTTTTTGTCAATGTTTTTACTCTGGGCAAATTTGTTATTACGAAATTCATTGTTGTTCTGCCTTATGAATCGATACGAATAGAAAATGGTGGATCTTTCTAACGATTGGAATTTTAAACTCTTTGTACGCTTAGCAATGGTCGAACGAATTGATTTTCGTACCATGCCTTTCGGGTATAATCTGGATGATCATTGCTTATTATTACAACTTTTACATAGACAAACCATCAAGCAAAGAATAGCGATTTGGTCACCGGTAGAAAAAGTTGGAAATTCATTTCGAGGGTGTAGAGGGAAATTCGTTACCGTTTTCCCCGATGGAAACATAATGTTTTCACAATAAAAGTTGCCAAAGTTTCAGCTGAACATTTTGAACAACGACTTCCCAGTCGCGCGTGTGGAAATTCACGCTATCCGCGGTATCCTGGATACCGGAAAGTTTTCAGAAAAATTCTTTAGATACCGGGAAATCGACAAAATCGGGAAAAATATGTGGTGAAAAATCAAATTTACGATTTTAGATACCGGGAAATTTGACTCGGATACCGGGAAGAATACAAACATTCCACACGCTCCCAGTCGGTTCACTCTTTTTTCAGTATTGGTTAGAGGAAGTCCGAAGATAAATACCAACTGAATTACGAATTGTAGGATTAGACAATGGTCTACCTTGAGTTGAGATTTGAACGCGTTGAACAGATAATAAGTGCACACTAACAAATAAATAGAACATTTCGAACCACCGGTTTTTCATTTTTATAGTCCTTACGCATGCTGAAATCCTTTTTAAGCGGATGAGAGGTTTCCAGCACAAGCCAGAGGTGATTTATGGAGTCGAATTCAATAAAAAAGCCTTTGAGCATAAGTTATGAATGATGTAATAAATACGCGACGAAGTTGCGATGTTTTAAAACTAGTCATAGGAAAATAACTATTTATTCTTCAAGGAGTTACAACTCAATTAAGGAGTTACAATTTATTCGAAGAATTACAACCAATTGACGCCGTAAGTGCGGTCGAAATTCAAAATGGAAAGTGCGTAATACTTTTTTCGCAATTCCGGGCCATAATCATCACCTTTCCATGCATCTATTTAATGTCGTTTTGAAGGTATTTATTTCACAGCGAGTTTTTGATTATTTTTTTCGCACTTGGGCTTTTTCACATTTTTTTCGCACGCTACATAGCTTAGTACCTTTAAGAAAGACTAAATTTTATAAATAAAAACTTCGCACAGATCAGGATTTGAACATCCAACACCAAAATTCTTCCAAACACCAAGCAACGACCATAGCCATTCGGCTACAGAGTCACACAATTATACAGAACGTATTGTTGAAGCGTACATACTTAGCATTGACTACTTGATTTTATTGAGCGCGTCTCTATACATCACATTGCAATGTGTATATAGTGCAGGTTGCTTGATCGTTCAAATGAATTCATGTTTGCAAATGAATGTTTGGTAGAAATTTTGGTAATATTTTGCATTGGAAAAGTGATTATGGCCCGAAATTGCGAAAAACGTTGTATCTACCACGGTAGGTATGCCAGTATTTTTTCGCACACGACGTCTTGTCGACCTCGGCTTCGCCTCGGATCGACAATCGACATCTAGTGCGAAAAAATACCTTCATACCTACCTTGGTAGATAAATAACTATTTCGGAGCATTTTTCCATAAAATCGTTCACTTGAAATTTAAATTTTAAGCACACTTACTGCGTGAACTCCCCTTGTGAAGCGACCTGGAATTAATTGTGATAGTTGAGTTAACTATCGGCAAATGAACGTGACCGCACTCATAGCGAAAAGTCGTAATTTTCTCGTACTCGCGCCAACAAAACATATTTTAACTGTTTTCATTAATATTTGTGGTGTTAATGATTGCCAAAAGTATTGGAATTGACTCATCGTAGCCTAGCGGTTGCTGATTATATGGAGTTTTATGATAAATCGACAAATGTACAGATTTATTAAAAAAAAAAACACTACAATAGAAAACACAGCTTAATTATCCACTCAGCAACTGAAAATTGCTCGTGTGTCACCTTGAAGGACTGTCTGTAGTTTATTAAGTCTTTAAATCAACCTGATTAAGTTGAATTTTCTGAAGAAACTGTGTGAGACTGATTAGTAGGAATTTAATATAGGAAGCTCAACTTACAGACCTAAAATTTAGGTAGAGCCTGGAACTTTGTGGCTGAATCATTGTAGCCTAGCGGTTGCGGATTATATGGAGCTTTATGATAAATCGACAAATCTACAGATTTATTCAAAAAACAAATCAACGCCACGATAACATAACTTGTACCGTGCGATACGAAAATACAATTGTCATTGAAAAGTCACGTTTGTCCGCTGTGGATGATGATTACCCTGACTACCAGTGTGTCCACAAGCTGCTCCTGCAACTATGAAATCATCACTTATGCACCGAACCATAACAGGATCTCCCGGTGGTTATTGCTATCAAAACATTCGTCGTATTCATACGCAATTATGTCCAATGAGTGAACGACAATAACTATTTGGCTTCAGACGTCATCGTATAACATTTTACGGAACATGGACCGGATGGAGCTCCCGGTGAACAACTCGATCCTTTCCAGAAGGTATTCCTGATGATTATAATTGGCCACAGTCGTCATTACGACATAAACACAAGTTCAAAGACAAACGGAAAAAGTGATTTGGAATGTTCGATGCTATCTGTCGACGTTTTCTTTGTTTTTGTTAAATTTAATGTGAATTAATTTGTGTTTGAAGCTAGAATTGTCTCATATTGTTGTGTTAGCTATGATAAACATATACGAGTAAATAAATAAAATCGACAAATGAAAGCTTAATTGTGAAGTGTAAATTTAATGGTAAATTGAATTACCACGAGGAGATGGAAGCTTGACAGAAAAATTGGACTTTTTATTGTGAAAATGGAGGAGCACTTGGCAAATGAATCGGGAAATAGAGATCTTACCAACCAAGATATACTCTCCAAGCAATAAAGTTTTAATCACGGAATAGACCGTGTTCATATGACGTAATTTATTTTTTACCAAATGAACACATAGAAAAAACGCTCGGAACGTGTATAAATAGTTGAAAAAGTATTAGTTAGTATTTTTAATTTGAGTATGAAAGCTTCAGAAAAAGTTTGAAAATTTAAGCGCTTAAAAAGAAAGACCTCATTCTGAATTACCAGAGTTAAAACGAAAAGCCAAAATGGCGCCGAATGGGATATTTTGATCGTTGACAGTTTGGTGGTGTTGATAGTTTAAAATGGTGAACACATGAAAATTTTCGGAAAAAACAGTTTAATATGAACGATAGCGGACGTAAACGATAAAACTTTTTATCCAGAAGAAAGTGGTCAAAAATGAAGTTCGAAATGTTTATTAACGAACGACATATAAATATGTATAACATTTGTTCAGTGAAATTATTAAAACTCAACACGTTTGTGCCGGTGTAGTGTGTGTAGTTGATGTTTGTTTCTATAATTAATTATTGAGTGATATGCTTATATTATGCGTCTAAAGTGACCATAACAGTTCAATTAATCATTTAATATACATCTGCACCGATTAAAATGTTGCGAAATAATAGAAAATTGACGTCAAAGTGAGTCTCCGAAATTTGCTTGAAAACGAACATGGCTGCCATACATTTTCAATGAAATTTTTACTTAGTGAATATTTTTGACCTTTTTTTGTTCTTTCCTTGCAACATTTTAGTCGTTCAAGATGTCATTTATGTTTATTGGATTATCACCGTCACTTTTGTTGTTACAGTTAAGCTAGACACTCACTATTTTTATAAATATTACCCAAAAATTGCAACACTACACAGCCACACAATTTTAAGATTTTTTATAATTTCTCCGGACAGATTTAGACATTTTTGTATATCACTCGGTAGTAATAGCTTTGATCTTCATTTCTGACCACTTTCTTATGAATAAGAAGTAATATTAACAAAAATATTACACATTTTATATGCATTTCCATATAAAATTTTGAATTTTTCAAACTGACAGATGATCTGGTAGAAATTTTTCAGCCTACGCCGCCACTAATTGCCTGGATTGCAATCGAAAATTGCAAATTAACATAGTCCTCGCAAACGACAAATTTGTTATTAATGTAATTAATCATCACAATTATCACTTACTCGTACTCAGCGCTTAATATTAATTTAAAAGAAAGAACCAAAATAATCAGACAGCCGTTCATCAAATCATTTGACATAAAAATAATAACAAACAAAATATCCCTATCAGCTGTGGAATAATATCCCATTCTACATTTTTTAGAGTTTCTGCTATGAAACAAATTGACCATCGGGATGGCACCGGGATGGCAATGTATTTCTTGAATAATTTATTAAAAATAAATATAAACATTTGTTCTTGTGGTAATCATGCTAAATCTGATTTTTATTGACGTTCGAAACTTTTTTGTCAAAATAGCACTCGGTCTATAACGGTGTCGCGAAATCAAGAAATCGGAAAGTGACCTGAAAACGGAATGGACTTGACAATACGAAATCGGGAAGTGAATATTGTATTGATATTGAAAACAGCTTGAAATCGAAAGTAGACCTCCTTCAATAAAATGTTCTTTGAGTTCTTTATTTGCATTTTTGTACCTTTTTCACACAATATGTTCTATAATAAAAGTTCCCGAATAAATATAATAAGAAAACATTTTGGAGAATAAGTTCAAGTACGTAGGGCTTAAATAATGGGCAGTCCGGATTGCACAGAGGACCAACGAAATATGTTATTAATATTAGAAATTGAATCTGAAAAGAAAACGTCAACCCTATCACACACATTGCTGCTGGAAAGTTTCCCTTACCATTTGTATTGTGGTCACCCCTCTTTTAATTGTAACATTTTCCTTGAGTTGGGGCTCGAACACGCTGAATAAGTAGTACGTATACATAATTGCGTGAACAAAACTATTGACCGTACCGATTATTATAAATTGGCCTCCTTTAAAAAAATCATTCATCAGATTAAATAGTAATTTTAACTGGCATTGAACCGGTTTCTCATCCCGACTAGTTACTACCCCGCAATCAATATATTTACCTGGTGACCATGCAAGACATCTATAACTTAAAGTTAATACAGCCACGTGATGATACACATGAAGAAAGGATATCTGCCTGGCATTCTTTTTTAACACAAAGAACACCGTGTCGCACAGATCCAACAGTTTCAAACAATGAAAGTAGTACACGGTCTTTGCCTCCGTAATAGCTAGCACATTTGATCCCCAATCTATCGGTTGACATGCAAAGTTAAAATACGGCTTGTGTGTCCACCAGTAGTGTACTGTCTACATTTTAAACAAAAATCAGTCAGCAACTCTGACTGTCACTATTTTCAATTTTTTTTTTTTAAACAAATTTACGTGAAGAACATAAGCAGAGTTGAGGACGATTTGGATTAGATTGTAGATAATGATTGTTGTCTGGAGGGCGAACGGTTCTCGTTTACCCATATATGAAGGACCATACCGTTTTACGAAGTATACATAGCTGACTAATACCAGTACTAGACTCGATGGCGATGTGAATGGAAGATGGTCTAAACGAGTATCTGCAACGAATTGTAAACAATTTAAACGTTAAACATTTTCGAAACGAATACATCTACCTGCTACCGACAACGACGACTAATATAAGCATTGAACGTTAGCGACTCTACTCGTGGCATTGCGAAATTTCATCGAACCCTGAGCGACACTTTAAAGTTTAAACAAAAGAAGCAACAGATTCAATGATCATATGCGGTTACCGTTTTCAGTAGATTAATATAACGTCGATGATACGGTGTGTTTATGCTCAAAACAAACGAGGCATTGAAAACGTGTTGTTTTGGTCCTATTTTTCATGATGAAATTTTCGAAACTGTCAAATGAAGTTAGAACTTTTTCTATTCAAAATCGCGACTGCTGCATCTGTCAATGAAAACTAGGACCAAAACACGTTTTAAATGCCTCGTGTGTTTTGACCATTACCTCTGTTTTGTACTATTTCTGAAAATTTGTTTGATATAAGTCCGATTACAGAAGCCATTCTGCGAGGTAACGTCGATTGTGATGGTCGGCGCGATACTAACGATTGAAACTGAATAACTAAAGGAATTAGCTGAATAGAATTGGTGTTGGGGATTTACAATTCTGCAGAGTAAAATTGTTAATTCTAAAAATAACAAACAAAGCGTAGACTCTAATTGTGTTCGTATGTACGGCTAACGTATCGTTGACGAATTTTTGTCAAAATTCGTTCTTTTATATTTATTCAAAAACAGAACACAATGACATTTACATTGAATTTCCATTTTTCAAGCCAATTAATTATTCCAATTAACACCTTAAGTGTGCCCTTTAATTCAAAATAAAACGTCGAGCTATTCTATCTTATCATTTGATATATTCACTACATCTTGTCGGCGCGTCCTGTCTAGTATTTTGGACTGTTGATTTCAGTATAATTGTAATTCACAATTGTATACAGACTAAGTACGGTGAAGCTCCGTTTTCATAGTGGTTGGGATCTAGTCTAGTTTCTAGAAGAATAAGTTAAGACACCTGAGAAAGCAGTTAGTATACAAATTTAAACCGTTCTGTGGATACTTTCCAACCTAATTTTTTAGTAGAGAGAAAAACTCACGGATACTAACTTAGAAAGGACACGGATACGAAGTTATCATCGAAAATATATAATTTTTTCGCACAAATTTAGGTTTCAATTTATTGTTTTGTTGATTTGTTTTAATGCTGAACTCACACCGGACATGTTTACCTCATATCATATTGTCTGCGAAAAACGCCATTTTTAGCAGCGGCCCGCAAAATAAAATTTCACTTTCGTTGCACTTAAGAGAAGAGGTGAAATAAACTACATACTTGTGCGGAAAATCATTTTTTTGACTCGTGTGGTTGTATACTTCACCTTCGGCTCAGCATACAAACACTCTTCAAAACAACGGTTTTTCCGAACAAGTATGTAATCTACTATTTGGTCCTAACTTTCACGACGACAATGTCGCATTGTAACAGTCAAATGTTACGTATTTTTCTGCTGTTCAACTGTCAAAAACTGACGTATTAATGTTGAAATAGTACACTTCGTACCTAGAACTAAAGGTTTTCTTTAGCGAATTAGAATTTTCCAGAACGAGCGAAGGCGAGGTCTGGAATCGAATACGCTAAAAAAGACTTTTAGTCCGTGGTACGGATAATATCTTTCATATCTGACGGAGAAATTGCTTCTTCCTGTGTATAGTAACCTACTGTAAACGTTACAAGGCATGCTAGGTATGGTGGATCATCAAAAACGTTTAATTTTGGATCATTTTGCTTTATTCAAAACACGTTGATTTACACAATAATTTCGGTAATAAAAGTTTGCGAACAAACAAAATAAGAAAACGTTTTGAGCAACGACTTCAAACAGAAACATTTTCGGCAATGGACAATCGGGATTGAGCAGAGGACGTCCGAAACAAAACATTAACAGTAGAAATTGAATCTGAAAAGGTAACGTCAACTCAATCACACACATTGTCGCATAAAAGTTTCTCTTACCATTTGTATGGTGGTCACACTTCTCTTAATTGCAACATTCCGCTGGAGCTGCGGTTTGAACACACTGAACAGGTAGTACGTATACATGATCACGTGAACAAAAGAATTGATAACACCGAGGATCATAAAGTGACCTCCTTTTGAAAACAAAAAAAAAGTTTTATTTTCACTGATATCACTGACCTCAATGAACCAATATCTTTACCTGGCGACCATCCCACAGCCTTGTAGGTGAATACTAATACGATGAAATGATGATATACGTGAAGAAATGATACTTGTCCGGTTTTCTTTTTCAGTACAAAGAACACCGTGTCGCACAAATCTAACAGCTTTAAACAGTAGTAGTAGTACACGGCCCTCGCCTCCTTAATGGCAAACACACCAGTTCCGCGATCTATCGGATCGCATGCAAAATTAAAATGCGGTTTATAGTTCCACCAAGCATACATTGCCTACATTTTTTAAATCAATCAATCAACTGGCGGTCGTAACTGTTAATTTGAATCAAGATTACGTAAAGGAATAAAGCTGCGTTGAGGACAATTTGGATTATATTGTAGACAATGATTGTTTTCTGTAAGGCGTACGGTTCTCTTTTACTCATATATGAAGGACCTCCGATTTTAACGAAGTACATATAACTGACTAATACCAGTATTAGACTTGATGGCGATGTAAATGGAAGATCGTCTATACGAGTATCTGAAACGAATTTTTACCAATATTTCCCATTAAACATTTCCGAAACGGTTACAACCGCGACAACAACGACCGATATTAGCATTGAACTAACTGGGGCTGGTGACTATACTACGCGACTACGGCATATTAAAATAAAGAAAGTCTCGTATCTAAACTGGCCAGAGCCTATTTTTTGGGAATTTTAATTACGAAAAATTCTGGAAAATTTATTAAGAATTCCGAAAAAATTTCAGAATTCTCAAAAAAAGATGCAATGGTTTGTTGGAGATTAATATGCTCGATACGCACCTCTGCTTTGTAATATTTCGGAAATTGCATTTGATATAAGTCCAATTACTGAAGCCATTCTGCCAACGTAACGTCCACCGTGAAGGCCTTTGAGACAATAACTACGAAACTGAATTTATTCTATAGAATTGCTGTTGCCATTCTGAAGAGTAGAAATGTAAATTCTTAAATTTACTAGCAAAGCATAAACTAAAATTGTATTTTTTAGGACTGTGACATGAGAGTCGATTGAAAATTGACGGCGGCAACTAGTCCAAAGATGTTAGTTGCCGGCTATATTGGTTCAGGTAGGCTAACACTATTAAGAGACTTAGCTAAAATTTTAACCTATATTTGCATGTTTCGTACTTCCTTTTTGATGATATCTTTTCATCAGAATCCTTTTTTAAAATTGTACGAAGACAATAACGACCACGACCGTGTTACCTTTAAATAAAAATTACTGTTGGTTTTAGTCGCTTGACCAGCTCTGAGAGACGTAAACAGTTTCACAAAATTTTTATAAACTGCTCAGACTGCATAAACTGAAAGGTAATACATTCGTCATCGTTATTGCGGTCGTACATTTTTGAAAATTAATTCTGGTGGAAAGATCAAAAGCAAACTAAAATCCAGTATAAAACGCCCAAATGTATGCTTTTCAGCAAAGCATCGATGCCTCTTAAAGGTCATTTTGCCTCTTATTTTTTATGGAACATACTTATGCTCAAAACAAACGAGCCATTGAAAACGTGTTTTGGTCCTTGTTTTCATTGACAGATGCAGCAATCGCGATTTTGAATAGAAAAAGTTCTAACTTCATTTGACAGTTTCGAAAATTTCGTCATGAAAAATAGGACCAAAACACGTTTTCAATGCCTCGTTTGTTTTGAGCATTACTGCAGTGACATATACCGCATTATAAAAATCTGAATTTATATGAAAATTTTGGACTACTCCATCGTGGAGTGGAGTTTTATTTAAATTAAGTTCTTGTGCCTTTTTTTGCAGTGCGTTGGCCAGCCGGCCTAAAATAATTGCGATTCGCCTTAGTCAAAATGTATCGGCGGCTCGCATACCTGTTAACGTTTTAATTTATTTATCAGTTGACGATTTTTTTTCTGTACTTCTAGTTTCGTTCTTCTTCCATTTTATGTTCCAAAAATAACACAAGGCCAATGGTAATTGAACTAGAATTACCATTTTTCCAGCTAATTAACTATACTAGTTAACACTTCGTATATATTATGATCATTTCTATTTTAAAACATTACACAGAATACAGTTGAATTTTTTGTAGAGATATTTCTGACAGTCAGTTTTGCCATGATTTGCGTTGAATGGAAACAAAGGATCAACACATCTGTGTTTCGAGATCTTCACTGATCGTCCCAAACTGAGAAGGTACAATATCTCGTTGTTTCATTTTGAATTGTGGGATATATGTGGTAAGAAGCACAGTTAATTAGATATCTAATCGGGAAGTCAGTCCTTATAGTCAAAGTGAACACATAACATCAATCCAATCAACTTAAAAGTTCGTCATCTACAACCTCGTCAACTTCCTTCAGTTTTTATTTCAATCTCGCTTTAAATGCAGTACGACTTAACACCATAAGACCACTATACTTGTTCAATAGTCTGATTATTTTTGCCAACGGTTGATTATATATCCATAATTCGTTTCGTAGACAACTTCAGCCAGTGGTGTCTCATTACTTCTGATGAATCTCCATCTCAAAACGTTGTCAATGTCAGCTTGGAGTTGTCTTGAATCAGCCGACGAATCAACTTCCATTAACAATTTTCTGTCATCCGCCAATAGAAGTGGAAGTGCAAATGACACACACTCTCTGCCAAGAATACTTCCAGCCTCGCTTCCAGCAGGAACACCTGAAGTTGCTGTATAAGTCCTAGATTTGACATCACCAATTACAACATAGAACAGCCGGCCAACAAGAAATTCTAAAAACCTTCTGGCGGTTCTTTTTTCGATGCCAAACCATTTCATTTTTTTAAAATGAAGATTCGATGCCAAACCATTTCATTTTTTTAAAATGAAGATTCGATGCCAAAGTTTGTCAAATGCATTTTTAAAGTCACCAAAGAAGATGTCGAGTTGCTTTTTTCTTGATAATGCTTCGTGTGCCACAATGGAAAGATTTAGCAAGTTTGCTTCTACCGAACGTCTCGGTCTGAAGCCGTATTGCACACTTTTGAAATCTTAAGCTTCGAAGGAATTTTTCCCAGTTCCATTGACTTTTGGTGCAAAATCCAAAGCGGCCAAACTAACGCGTCCATACATTTTTTTACAAATAATGGTGCAATATCATCAGAACCACTGGTACTTTTAGGATCTACTTTTTCAATCGCATTTTCAATATCACCCATTGTCAGTTCCACTTCCCATGTATCGTCAGCTTCTGCACCATACTCCTCATCAAAAACTAGCGGTTCTTCGTCCTTTGTATACAGTCCTTCAAAGTAATCGGCAAATATTTCTGCAACTTCCTGCGGATTCTCAGACTTTCTTTCACCAAACATCATTTCACACGGGTATGTTGCACATTTTCGTTTTGACTTGGCGTATGACCAAAACTCCGACGGATTTTCCGCGATATTTTGTTGGACTTGATCGATATGTTCTTTGTTCAGCCTTTCGTTCAACTCGTTGAATTCTCTTACGGCCTTTGCATAGTCTAATGTCAAGATATCCTTCGGTTTCTGTTTGTACATTTTTTTCTTATTCTTTTTCTGCTGCCACTCCAGAGTGCACCACTTCGGTCTGTTTTGGTTCCGCCTAATACGGATCTTTGGTACATTTTCAACGATCACTCGATTTAGCAATTCATAGAAATAGTCAACGTTCATCCGATCAAGCCTCATCAACGTTCATCCGATCAAAAAGTGCTTTCATATTTGTGGTAACGAGCACAGTTAATTAGATAGAAAAATGGTAATATGAAAATGCAACTGCTCTAGGTCATCAAAAACGTTTAATTTTTGTTCATTTTGCTTTATTCAAAACACGTTGATTTACACAATAATTTCGGTAATAGAAGTTTGCGAACAAACAAAATAAGAAAATATTTTGAGCAACGACTTCAAACAGAAAGAATTTCGGCAATGGACAGTCGGGATTGAGGAGAGGACGCCCGAAATAAAATAACAAAAGTAGAAATTGAATCTGAAAAGAAATACGTCAACTCAATCGCACGCATTGTCACATAAAAGTTTCTCTCAAAGTATAGTTTCCACTTAAAAAGAGCACTCCGTTTAGCCTCCGTTTACATGACAGTTGTAAAATAGAACAAAAGAACTGTCACGCAAACGGAGTGGAAATTGAATTTATTTCAATTTTTTACTCCGTTTACGTGACAGTTCCTTTGTTCTATTTTACAACTGTCATGTAAACGGAGGCTAAACGGAGTGCTCTTTTTAAGTGGAAACTATACTTTACCATTTGTATGGTGGTAACACTTCTCTTAATTGCAACATTTTTCTTCAATTCGGGCTCGAACACGCTGAACAAGTAGTATGTATACATGATCGTGTGAACAATGCAATTCAACATTCCGACGATTATAAATTGACCTCCTATGGAAAAAATGTATTTTTTTACTGATTGTCTTTGTTATACATAAGAGCGTAGAGGAAGCTTGTGAAACCGAAATATTTTACCTGGCGACCATCCCACAGCCTTATAGGTGAATATTAATACGACCAAGTGATGATACACGTGAAGAAAAGATATTTGTCCAGTCTTTTTCTTTAACACAAAGAATATCGTGTCGCACAAATCTAACAGCTTCAAACAATAGTAGTAGTACACACTCTCTGCCGCCTTAATGGCTGGCACATTAGTTCCCCAATCTATCGGTTCGCATGCAAGATTAAAATTCGGGTTATAGTTCCACCAAGCATACAATCCCTACATTTTCAAAATCAATCAGACGCTGGAGGTCAAAATGTTTTTATTGAAAAAAGATTTTACGTAAAGGAACAAGGCTGCATTGAGAACGATTTGGATTAGATTGTAAATGATGATCACGTTATTTAATTCAAATGGTTTCCGTCTACTCATAAATGAAGGTCCTCCGACTTTAACAAAGTACATATAACTAGTGGCTACCACTATTGCACTTAATGGCGATGTAAATGGAAGATGGTCTAAGCGTGTATCTGAAACGGATTGTTACAATTTCCATTCGTGAGCTTTCACTCACATCCTTCGAACGTATACCTCTGTTATCCAATGCATCGATTATTTTATTAAAAATGGATCCAATTACAAAGGCCATATCGCCAGAGAATTGTGTTAAGAAATTCTAGATGATCGAAACTGACGGCTGTGTGCTTTAAACTAACTAGATAAATTAGTTGAATAGAACTAAGTGTACAATATTGACGGACTGATTAGCATATAATAATATAATATGAAGAATAATAATAATAAATTAAAAAACAATAACGTGTTAATTATGCACATATGTGTACAATTCAGTAGTGATGGTGCTTTAGATCACGCTCGGTACACAGCACCGCTATTACTGATCATGTCAGGTGAGAAATATTTATTTGTTTACCAGAGTAAAAAAAAAATTGAGTGAGACTTCTCAAAAGCCTAAATCGAACGAATTCAGATTTCTCAGTTCTCATCTCTGTACAAATTGTCCTCACTGAGACACTGAGAAGTCTGAAATCGATCGATTTCGGCTTTGTGAGAACTTTTTTTTACTCGGGATACGAAAGGGAGAGAATAGAAAATGCCAACAAGATCGAATGTTTTCGAATTTGACCGACCTGGAATTTCCTATTTCTCCCCGAGGTGAACACATAATTTTTCATCCGTGCGTAGTTTCAGTAACCGTTTTCATCCACGAAACACATCAATTTGTTTCGCTATTTTTCAGACCCGAAACAAGTAACGCCTTCTTCTCGCCGCATTTGAGTAAAGAAAATAAAGTCATTCACGACATGCATAGATGAGAAATTATGCGTTCACCTCGGGGAGAAAAAGGAAATTGCAACTTTCGCTCTTGTTGGAATTTCCCATTATCTCCCCTTGGTCAACAATTAACCATTTCTCAACTTGCTGACGAAAAGTGAAACTTGTGTTACACGCACTGAGAAAACGTTGCATACATCTCGGTCTCGACCTCGGTTATATAGTATTTTACATGACTAGGGATTCGTGTGAATTTTGTTGATCCGAGGTGAAGCCGAGGTCGATAAACACACGAAAACGAGACTTTTGACTTTTATCCCAAGTTATGTAATGGATTTTACATGCTGAGGGCGTCGAAAGACGTGCTTCAAACATGAAAAGTACATCTTTCGAAGCATGTAGCATGTAAAATACTTTTTCATGTGTCGGTGCCGAAAATGAGGCAGTTTCGAGATTTTTCTCTGGTTTTCGACCCCTTACATGAAAATTTTTTTGAGTATCTGTTTTGGACGATTGATTTTAGGCACTTTCGCATGTAGCCCTCACTTCGTTCGGGCTACAACTCGCGAAATTGCCTAAAATAAAACGTCCAAAACAGATACACAAATAACTATTTCACAAGAAATTAACCATTTTCTAACCTCAGCTGAAAGTTCGGGAGACTTAGTTGTGAAAAATTCAAAATGAAATTTTCAACTTTTTTTCCATCGCTAAACAAATAGCATTTTCAGGCACACGATCTGCATTCCCACAGTCGCCCTGCCGCCTCAAACGACAATCTGCACTTCTAGTGCTTAAATAGTTATTTGTGTATCTGTTTTGGACGATTGTTTTTAGGCAATTTCGCTTGTTGTACATGCGAAAGTGCCTAAAATCAATCGTCCAAAACAGATACTCAAAAAAATTTTCATGTAAGGGGTCGAAAACCTGAGAAAAATATCGAAACTCCCTCATTTTCGGCCCCGACACATGAAATCGTTATTTACGTATCGATTGAGGAGGCCGAAAGAGTTACATATTAAGTTTTATCACGTACGCGCGGTGTTCGGATGTCAAAATTACTTAAATAGAACAATAATTGACGACGTAAGTGCGGTCGAAATTCAAAATGGAAAGTGCGTGATACTTTCAAACGCAGCGTCATTTTCATACAAGGAAGCGTTGAAATTTACTTTTCGGTTCACTTTTTCGTCTAATCGTTCACTTAAAATTCAAATTTTAGGCACACTTACGGCGTGAATTCAAAAATTACACTTCAGGTCTAGGTTTTTGTGTCGTTTTCGCCTTATGTGATAAAATAGAGTACACACTTGTCACGAAGAAGTCGAGGCTTGCCGATATATAATATGGCATGTTCTTTTGTAACATTTTCGTGCATGGTGTTTTTTCAATACAAAATAAAGATATTGCAAACATTGGAAATGATTTGAAAACTGTTTCTTAATGATAAATGAGGATGAATCTTCATATTAAGACAAAAAAATCTAAATTTTTATGCAAAATCTGCCAAGTACAACAAAATCAATCGTCGTTCCGAACGTTTCTAAAGTGAGAAAAATTGTATGCAGTCATCGACGGCAAAGGTGTTTTCTTATAGTCTCATAATTAAATTTGAACCATTACTTAATTTAAAAATAAGAAGAATGGCAAAACTTCATTTTAATCACAGATTAAGTTAAATTTGATTGAAAAATTAATATAAAATAATTAAAAATATCACCGTTCCGAACGTTTCCTTAGTAAAAAAATCCAAAACATCATACCGATAGGCAAACATTTTTCGAACCAACCGCTACTAAAGTGCATTAAATTGGTATACAAATAGCGCTTTGCGCGCTATTTCACATTGAAAACAAAAGATTAATGACCCCAAATACCGGTAGCAACCAAAAATCCGCTACAAATTTCTGTAAAATACCGGTAAATGTATATTTTTAACACTAGTACGACAGTCACTGTGTGTTAGTACAAACTGTGAATTCTCACTGAGCGTGGAAACTGCCATATTATATACTGGGGACGAAAGTTGAAAAATGTAAGCTGAAGGGCCGAAAGTGACAGAAAAATGTAAGCCAAAGGGATTTCTCAGATAGAGAGAGGAAAATACAATTTTCTCTATTATAAAGGAAAATTCCTTGGGTACTAAAGTGAAATTTTTGCTAGCCAAGTATGCGCTTCCTTTATTTTTATTTTATTTTCTATTGATTCATTGACAACTATGTATCGAGGTTACGAATTGAACTCACTCTGAATTTTATTGCATTAATTTTCGATCAAGAAAGGCAACTTAGTTTCTTTGTGTTGCAAATTATCGATGAAAAAACTAATTTCCTGAAACAATTTTTGTAACATCAATGGGTGCATTGTGATAAAGTTTTCGCAAGAAAGAATTCTACTGTAAATCTTTTGTTTGTGATTCAACATAAAGTAAAGTAATGAAAACAGAACGCAATTAGGTTAAAGGATTCGAACATTCAACTCGGATGGAACTCTTAAGCATATCCAAAAACAAAAGTAATTTTTCGTTCAAATACGCAACCAAATTTCCGTTTAAATATGCTAGTCCTCACATCATTCTCCGGTTTCTTTATTTTATTTGTTAAATCAAAATGTTCGGCAAATAAAAATTTTCCTAATTTTTCATCAATACCAACCCCCGAACCCCCACGGTAACTAAATTACAATCAGTTGATTTCATTATCTTCCATTCTTTATTTTGTTTACCGTTGTATACAAGTTGCTGCAGGCTTTAATTCTATGATGATGTGTAGTTCGGATATTGTTTGGTATGATATTGTATTTATTTGGCGGTTACAGTTGCTGTGCTACATGTGTTCCCTGGATATAGCATAGTACAGTCGAAAATATGTTGAATTTTAGAGGAGCCTAATTGAGTGGCCAGACCTCGCTTTGGTTCCAGAAGGAATTAGTAAACAGTTGATTGTGGCTTCTCATGTCATTTGAAAGGAAGGTACCAGATCCAGAATACAAAACACGAAGCACGTAGAACAATGCAAATTGAACCGTCGACCGGGAATTAGGGGAATTAAATTTCCGAAACTTTTCCGTCAAGTCGTCAAGTGCCCCTTAAGTATAGTTTCCACTTAAAAAGAGCACTCCGTTTAGCCTCCGTTTACATGACAGTTGTAAAATAGAACAAAGGAACTGTCACGTAAACGGAGTAAAAAATTGAAATAAATTCAATTTCCACTCCGTTTGCGCGACAGTTCTTTTGTTCTATTTTACAACTGTCATGTAAACGGAGGCTAAACGGAGTGCTCTTTTTAAGTGGAAACTATACTTTATGGTTTTATGGTATTTTTAGTCGTTTTGTTTATGTGTTTGAAGTAAATCGAAAAAATTCGGATGGTATTCTATCCTGTCACATACGGTTCTTCATCTGTTGTTTATCTGACCACATTAACCAGAGCTTGTCATTATTTTTGTTGTCGAGTGCGAGCAAATATGTCGACTTTTGTTACGGTCGTAGAAGGCAATGTCGTGCACGACCATGGTCACGCTCTCAAATGATCTTTGAACTACTCTACTCTCAGAGTGGTCCAATCTCCAAACACGTGATCAGGGACATACGAGGCAACGACAGGTCAATGTGTCTGGCAGCAATGTTGAACAGTAAGCAGGCCTTGTCAAACGGTGACGTTGCAAAATATTGTCCTGTTTAGTGTAATCATCGATCGCAAATGCGGTGACTGCAATTTCCCAACGATTAATGAATGCATAAAGAGGATCGTGGCATTGATACGTCGTCGAACCAGGGTAACCATTTTTAGCTGAGCACATCTGTCCGTGGTGGTGGTGGTAAAATATAGTATTCCGTCAGATGGCGTCTATCATCGCCCAACATAAACAAGACGAGCGGTTTTTGTACTTTTGTGCTTTCCAGCCTATTCTTGTGTACCGCAACATATGGTGACAGGTGACCAGATTATCGATGAAAATTCCAAGATTGATCGAACGAGTGCTTCATATTCTGACGGTTTTATTACTGAACTAATGCGACAGCCTTTATGAACTTTAGAATTGCTTTAAATAAGGTATTCATGAATAATAGATTATGGAATTTGTTTATGTATTATTGTCCGTTGACAAGTAGATCGCCACCGGTTTCTGGTGGGTTTTGATTTTTGTTTTTTAAACGTTGCCACAAGTTATTGACAATTTCAAAATGTTTTAATTGAGAGGTTACTCTGATCGCTTGATGAAAAAGGACTTCACCTAGCACAAATTAAAGACCTTGTACATATTTTTGACATTGCAATGTGGGCAACATAGAGAGACTGAATGTCAAAACCCACCGAGACCCCGTGCTTCCATCTACATACAAAACACATACCGAACGAGCCAATCTTAATCTATTGGCTTTTTCATACGAGTAAAAGTGATAACTTTGCACTTTCCTCGATTAATCTGAAGTTTGTTTTTTCACACCATTCTGCGAACTCGTCAATAGCACTTTGCGATTTCACTTCTTTTTTAAAACGGATTTTCTTCACCCTGCCTCTTGATCTATAGATTTCGTGTTTAAGTACTTGTAAGTACTAGTTTGTGGCAAGTCTTACACAATAAAATCAATGAAAGTGTAAAACAGGTATGGTCTATTGTCCGCCCGGAGGACATAAAAATTTGATTTTCGTATTTAAACGCACTCATTTTCATATTGTTTTGACATAAAATGTGAGTGCGTTTAAGATGAATCCGCCGATCGACCATACCTGTTCTAGACTTTCATTGAATAAAATACTGTGGGAATAAACACATGCTCGCTTGTTAACATCACACCTAGTGACAAAACCCATCCCATTTCCCAACTTATTGCACGATTTATGCAACAGAAAATTCCTCTAAAGTTTGTAAATTTTTCACATTATGATGCTGAGTTGCATAATAAACTATTATGCAACCTAGCATAATAGTGTTTAAAAACTGCGAACTATAGATGCCTCTGTTATATAAATTGTTGAATGAATATCGCTGCAAAGTACTTTAATAGGATCACGATGTGGGAACCTGTGGCCTCGCACCTAGAGCCTAATAAAGTACTTCAACAATAAAAATGTGTGAAAAATCTGCAAACGAAGAAGTTTTAAGTGTGAAATTGTTGCGCTGAGATAGAAATAGTAAATCGGAAAGTTATTTATTCAATCAAGAAAAACGAGAGTACACACTGCTTCCTTGCAATAATTCGTCTATTCTATTACTTCATGACATCTAATTGAATTTTGCGACGCGTACCAAAATAAATTTAGAATAAACTGAGGGTGGAGTACTTACGGTTGAAATCCTTTTGCACGCACAGTGTACATACAGCAACCTAAATGAGATTTACTATACCGCATAAAAAGCATCGGGGGTGAATTTCACTTAGCATATCACTGTGGGTGTATATAACTTTCGCATAACCATGATGCTCAATGTTTGTGTATTCTCGGTGTATATATAGTGATATTGACGTCTCGATGGTGAAAACGTATTGTATTTTAAGCTCATCTACACACACACACAGCATATAATATAGTAGATAAATTGAAACAAGTTTGTTACCTTCATTCACCGCCCTAACCATATCAATTTCAAATCCAGTGGATTTACATTAATTTGGGGAATTGATTTGAGCTATCAAACCGCAGTCTATATTTCATTTGGCATAATCGTACATATGATGATGATCTCTTGATCCAAGAAATTGGTATTGATAGGTGGTGGGTAGTGGTGTGGCACGGTTTTTGAAACAATCCAGTGGTATTTTATAGCGTAATTATTCAGCGAATTATTTATAATAATGTTCCGTCGATAATAATAGAAATGATATTACGATTAATTAGTTTTGCAGTTGGCTCCAATAACTAATGGTTCCAAAATTTTGAAAACTTATTTTGCTTACTGCACCACTGGAAAACGTATCATTACTTCATTGACTTGTCCCGATGGCTTAGTGAGTAATATATATTACACACTTGTCACGAAGAAGTCGAGGCTTGCCGAGACTGATAGTGACAAGTGTGTACTCTATTTTATCACATAAGCGAAAACGAGACAACAACATAGACCTGAAGTGTAATGTTTGAATTAAACTTCTAGTAATTTTGACATCCGAACCCCGCGCGTATGTGATAATAGTATGTTACAGTTACATACTTGGTAATATGAATATTAAGTAAGTGAGCACAGCTCTGCTACTAGCATGAACATAAAAAATATTTGGAGGCTAATGCTATCTTAATAGGCATTGCTTTTCTATCGTAAAGACAGGAGTCATGATTTGTTAGCGTGAATAAAAACGCACAACACGTGCAATCGTACACGCATACATCTTTGAAATTTTTAGGCTATTTTGACGTTGATAGAATGAGCTAGTAGCAGTGAAGTATTATTTATTCATTTGAATTGGAAATTTTTAACAAGGATTGCGTCATGGTACAATAAAAAAAGGAAAGAAGAGGAAATTCACAAATAGTAGATCTCGTCCAGCCTATTATCTCATTATGCAAGCTGCGTTAGCTCGTTGAATTGCCATTGAGATTCTTTGGAAAAAGTAATCCCTTGCGCGACGGTCTCCACTGCAGTCTATCAAAATCGAAAATTTTGTTAGCGAATGAAAGCCCTTCGGTGCACCAGGGACCCATTGTTTCGACGGCAAACGCGACGAAGATGTAATTGTTGCTCTCTATTTCGGTGTAGAGTTCGTGTTTTTCTCTAGCTGCGCGTTCGGAGGCTTGTCCAGCCATTGACGAGGAGCTTCGGATGTGGGAATCGGTAAAAGTGTCGCAGCACTATGAAGTGAGTCATGATTGCATAAGTTTAAATGTGTGCGAAATTATGTATCTAAGTGTGAATGTTCGTGAAACGAGTGTAGCGAATGTAATGATTTTTACATTTGCCTTTCATCGAAAAAACGACTTTTATTCGAATTTGCATATTGAGAAAATGTCAAATGTTCCCCGCTAACACTTAGACAAATTTGTAATCTCTGGTGATTAAATATTGGAAATTGTTCACCTAGAGTTAACAATCTGGAAAGCGCCGTGTATATGATACAAATTGATCATATTGTAGTAGACTTAGCAAACTGAGAGACTTCTCTCTCTCTCTCTCTCTCTCTTCAAAAACGAACGCTCTCAAGAATCGTTGTCGTGTTGTTGCAATATTTTTGTGTGTTATTGAAGTGATCGACATATTTTGTGTTTGTTTGGTGCTTAGTTTCGGATTAAATTGATAATTAGACCCGTACGAAGTACTGGGGTCTTATAGGTTTACGCATACGTTTGTAACACGTCGAATTGGACTCCCTGAGTAAGGGGAAACCTATTGTGGTTGTCTAGAGATGCCAAATCCGCGAAAAAAAAAATGTCCGTCTGTCCGTCTGTCCGTCTGCACGATAACTTGAGTAAAACGCATCCGATTTCGAAAATTCTTTTTTTTCCCGTTTGGTAATGTCAAAAGACAGGCTAAGTTCGAAGATGAGTGATTTTGGATCGACCCCTCCTGAGCTGTGGCCCAATAAGTGCTTTACGGTTTTTCGAAGATATCTCCGGACATTTAAACGTTAAACTTGTAAGTGATGCGTCAAATAAAAGGTATTTACAATACCGATCGACAAAAAAAAAGTTTATGGAAATCGGATGACCGACTCGTGAGTTAGACAACTTGGTGTGGAACAGGCACAGGGCGGCAAGCAGTTTTTGCTTGTAGGTCGGCCACATTTGAACATATTTCGTCTGTTTTAGCTTTATTAGATAAGTATTGACCGTACCAATCAGGGAATTTTTTTTTATGAAATTATGTTCTCCGGAGAGTGAGCTAGGTCTCTTGGAGTGAGCTCTTATCTGGCTACTCGGAAGTACAGTGAACGTGGTGTATTTTGACAATATCTCGAGTAAATTTTGACCGAATTTCATGAATTTTTTTTTGTTTGAAAGGTGTTAACGAATGTAAAGCGTCGGTACTATTTCCGGTCTCCTAACAAAATGGCTGCCGGCGGCCATATTGGATTTTAGTAAAACGATATAAAGTGGGAAAAATGATACTTAGAGAGTTTCTGTTAACATGGAAATAATGTGTTAAGTGTGAGGGGTTTCAGGGATTCCATATACGGACATCTATATATACCTATATACAGCTATATTGAGCTATATACAGGCATATAGAGCTATATAATAGCATATTCCTCTGTGAAATGTTTATTTACAGTGAAATATAGGTAAATATAGCGGTATATAGCTGTTTAAATAGGAATTTATGAAATTTGACTTCGTACGGGGCTGTCTATATTGCCTCCGGCAATTTAATTGTATATGATAACAAGGCAAAGAGTGGATAATGTAAGTGATTTTATAGGGAGAATAGTTTTTCAGCAGAGAAGGAAATGAAGTAAGAGAAATGAAGAGTTTCACATTAAAGGCTTTTGATACGAATAGGTGTTTCGTACGGGTCGGCGTTAGCTATGTTTTTTGGTGTTTTTCGTGATTTTCGATGAAAGACGAATGTAAAAGCCATTAAATAACTCGAGTCGAAAAACGCTTTTTAAAAATTCGAGGTGTATGTGTGAGCTGAGAGGGTATTGTAACATGCGAATGCGTGTTTGTGGACCGAGGTTTGCCGAGCGTTTTTCTACTCTTGTATTTTACATAACTATTACTTCAGGTTATATAGAAGCGCACACATTCAAACAAGTGCATTTAAGTCACTTATTTGGTCATTGTTATATCATATTTTATATTTTATCGGGGGACACTTATATGAATTTTTGTGGAGTATTTGCTTTGGGCGACTGATTTTAGCCACTTTCGCATGCAGTCTTCACTTCGGAATCAACATACTACTGTATCGACAAAGATTTTTATTTCGAATTAACATTTCATATTTTCCATTTTTAGCAGCCGCACAACAACTGCAACATGTTCTACCTGGAGTGACATTCTATATTTTTTCGGACAATATTTTCTGATGTGATTGAAAAATAAAATAAAATCCGTCAATCGTTCAAACAAAAATTGAGAGGAGAAGTATGATTCTTGCTTGATTTATTACTGGCGCCACATAAATACCCGCGTGTGCATATAATGTGATCCTTTCATAATATGTTAATCGACTACATAACCGCATTATGCGTTTCAGTTAGACAGTCTTAGTATTTGGGAGGCCTGAGATGTCCATCACATGTTATTTATTTGTTCGCAAAAAATTCTTTGCATAATAAATGGAATTTGAATTGAAAACGAATACACGTGATACTTTTGTGCTTATTGTTCTGTTGGGCACATTGTAACGTTCACAATGTATTTTAAGGGAAAAGGTTAATTTTTAAGAATTAAATAATTTTGTTGAAGATACCGTTGCAAGTAAAAAAATGTTTATTGGAAGAACAACCATCAGGCCATAAAAGTCGCACAATCCCAAGATTATCGAAAAGCTGACATCATCGGTGCACACAATTTTCTTTAAAGGCCTAATCACCTTCTCATAAGCCACGAGTGGGCCTGTTCCCCTAATCCATTGATAGATTACCAAGAACATGTTGATTCTGTTGAAGTGTTGAAGTTATCTAGTATTTGATTAAGTGTTCAGACTTTTTTTTTCAAATGAAAGCAATTCCAGCATCTTTATCACAGGTCAGAGTAAATAAAATATTTCGTTCATTTTGTCTCTAATACGGAAGGTGCCCATGACGGCAGCTGCGTTGCACCTTTGGATGACCATACTCTGTTGTAGGAATGTCGAACCGGGGCACATTCGACTTCAGGGCTATTGTTCTGCTCAGTTCGTCGAAGATCCGAATGGCCTCGTCCACGACAGAGTAAAAAAAACCAGGCAGGAGCGGTTCATTTTTGAAACGTCAAATGAGGGACCTAATGCACTGTATGAAAATGAACTCAAATGAACACTGACCTAAATTGAAAAATTTTAATCGCAAAAAATATAGGACTACTAGATTATTCAGGTCCCTAGTCAAAACAGCGCTTTTGCCTTTACTGTGTCGTGCTTCGTCACACCAGGACCTCATTGTTTCGACTGCAAACGGAACAAAGATGTAGTTCCGGTTCACTAACAACCGATATTTTACTGTTTTGCTTCGCGCCTTGTCCGCTGCTGCTCTACCGGCTTTTCTAGAACTGAATCGTAAGTTGCTCGTGGCAAACGTATCTTTACAAGTAGCGTCCCAAACCGACATACTGCCTCTTGACCAAGGAACCAATGTCGTACCGAAATAAACCAACGTCGGGACGTCGGCCGATACCAGGGCGCGCTTGATAATGTTATTCAGTTCGGAGTGAAGTCCTTGTCTACCAGCTTTTTTACGACATTTCAGCCCGTGGTACCCTTTCCCATCCATTTGTGCTCCGCACCAGCAAACATGGGGTTCGCATATGTCTATGGGCAATCGCAGCCCAATTGTGATTCGAAATGCGTTATTGTCTAGCAGCGTTCAGACTAGGTCCCTTGACAGGGTTAAATTTTCAATAGATATATCATTTTCAAATGAGCTGGGAAGTAGTTTTTACGATTACAAAGACATAATCAGAGGTAAAAATGGTGCAAAAATGGTTCATTTGCTATCCGACAATGACCTGTAATCTACTAAAAAATGTTGAACAAATTTTATCTTTAATAAGCCTTGTTAGTAAGTAATTATCGAAAAGGGAAAAAATTCATTATGCAATTGCAATCGACTTAAAATGCATAAGCCCAAACTCGCTGCAATGAGTCAAAAACGACTGTAAAAAACCACAAAGCAACATTTTTCCTACTTTCAGAACGTTTTCTGGGGATCAGGTGTACATGCGTCATTATAAATTAAGATGTCATCAGGACGGAAGTAATTCAATCGGTTCAAACTAAAGTATTGATTTTCCTACTGACGGTGAATTTATATGGGCGTTTATTATCAGGATGTCTTATATACTCTGCGTAACCAACACTGGTAGTAACGAAAATAACGAAAGCTCCATGTAACCTCTACAGACCTTTAAAAACCCTGTATATCTTTCTTAAAAATATTGGTAAAAAACCGTATCATAAACGATAAACCTAACCCTTTGTCAGTCTCTGTGTGTAATGTCATATGAACGTATTTTATCGCATTAGTGCGATAAAGGTTTTGCAAAGCTTTTTATCGCACCATAATCATAATCAGCATCATAATAGGTTTGTTCCGAGGCCATATGAATTGTCAAATTTCATCCACAGAACCATAACCTCAATAATATCTCTGTGTAAATGACGTAGGCGACGTTGCTCGATTTGTATGAAATATCACGTAAGCGACGTTGCTATGGATGAAATTGTCGTTGTTCGGGTTGTCAAAGTTCGTGTTTACAGTTACTTGGAACCAACCTATCATCTATTCACGTCTGACTGAACAAACCAATCAAATTCTGGAACAACTGCAGTAACATCGTTGTAACATTTCGTAACAACGGTCTTTTAGTAGTTGTCAATTTTAGAACTTTTTCAGATATTGTTTCGGTATTTTGATTTTTATGTTTTGTCTATATCCGCGCGGAATTCGCTCACTGAATTCATATGATTCTTGTTGTATAAATAACTATTTTTTGTAGTCGACAGGTAAAAAGTTCACTTTATCTTCAATTTTCTTAAAGAATATTTAACTAAAATTGACCCTCTACAAACTCAATTTCAAGAACTTAATCTTAATATTTTGTCAACCAACAAACGTAAAAATTTCGTGCCAAAACGATCTCAAATTCCTCTACTTCTTCAGTTGACATAAACAGCAGAAAGTAGAATTCTCGCCACACTTTTATGTCATAAAAGACGCTTTAAATATTCTTCAGCACTTAAAATTGTTCGATAAAATCTCCGTTCTATATCGTCATGCATCAGCGTTCACGGTTCACAAACAGAATACACAATTTTCCTATTCATACAATAAAAAGCTCTGCGCTTTGAGAATATGTCTGTACTACTCCCGTATTGTTATCAATAGAATGCTAACTACCTTCAATATGCTTAAAAAAAACGGACGTTGTGTACCAAAGCAACCATTCTGTGAATAAATACTTCCTGATAAAACATTTTATTACTTCTGCTCAACTCTTTGGCTAGAAAGACAAAGGATACGGTTGCCCTGCATTCAAAGATGTTTAATTAAAACGGTTTCATTTCGGGCTCGTTGTAACTGTATATATTCTGTGTTATTGACGGGATACTGCAAGACCCATATAATTAAAAAAAAAGTTAGAAAGATCGCATCGGTACAATAAGGTCAGCTATGTATTTTGTAAGAATGAGAAGTTTTCACTGAAATTTAATTTAATTTAATTCGCTATCCGATGGAAACAGCAGTGGTGGTGGTTTTAATATATGGATGTTGGAGCTTGGCAACGATTTTCTTCAAAGATGTCAAATGAAGAAGGTAAGCGGATAATTTTACTCTTGGAAATATGTTCTGTGGCAGGGAGATACCACATTTACGTTAAAACGTGTGGTTTACCCCTCGTACAATCGTTAGCTCAACTAAATTAAGCAAAACTGTGAGAACTCGGCGAGTTCTCGGAACCATGTTCTACTGAAAGAAGCAGAACTAAACATGGACATCGATACAAACAGTTTATTTGATGAATAAATCGCGGTTTTGTTATACATTTTTGATAAAGCATTTGGAATGCATGCATATACTGTTTCATGTAAAAGATTAAACCGAAAGTTTAATTGAACGTTGTTCAACTGCTGTTTAGTAACTTTCTCGGAACGTTATAACAACGCGCGGTACACACGAAATTTCATCAAACACAGAAAATATTATCGTTGTTGCTGAAGCATCGATTTATTCATAGAAAACTGATCATTTGTAAGTAATGCAAATACTGCGTAAGACGTTTAATCGGCAGACTATCAAAGAGGATGGATATCGCGATTACACATAAAGCAGCGGTCAGATCAAATGAAATGAGAGACCGCCAAACAACGAAAAACAAAAACTCGGCCAATATAAGAAGAGATGAAGTTGTTTTTGAAATAATTTTTTGTTGTTGTTGTAGTTACGGTCTTTTTTTCGCTCTTTGCTATTCATTCATTATGTTTGTTTGTTTTTTTTTTTCTGTTTTGTTTAAATGATCATGCTTAATGTCGCGGTTCATATCTATTATTTAAGAATTCGTCTGGATGAAAAGCGAACTAAAAGCAAATACATATGACGATGAGAGCGATTTTTTTCTCAATATTTTAGAACAAAGCCGTGTAAGTAAATGAAGTGATTTTTTGTATTAATTTATTTTGTTCATTTTTCTTTCGTCTGTTATATAAAATTGTGAAAATGATATGTGCGCTTTGATATAAGTTCTGTTCAAGGCACTCAATAACTTTAATATTATTCTGACAAGTTCCATTTATCCATAAAACTCACACCACATGAATTTCACCGAGGAGGTAATTACACTTTTGGGATTATTTTAGAAACGATAAAATTTCAATTATCGACCAAACTGTGTATATGACGGTACAAAAATCTAAAAAAATATTTTGCACCCACAATATGGAGTCTCGAGCGAAAAAATCGCCGAAAAATTATAAGAAATAAACGAACAAATGTGACAAAATTGGGCTGTACATTTGTATCCTTTTTTCGATCAACCTAACCTCCTTTCAAATGCAGTACAGAAAAGTACGTAGATTTTAACGGAGAAACCGCGAATTCTTTGAACAATTTGTCTTTGAAAAAGGTCTTTGGAGTACTAAGTGACATTTTAGAAATTGCCCTATCACTTATAGACCAATAGACCCTCCAGCTTAAGTTTTTATACTTTTAGAAATGCTTTCCCATGGAACCCTCAACGAACAGGTTTGTTTGCCAACGGTCCAACGTATTTGATGTCTTCTGTCATCGGCCTACTCTAGCACAACAATCCTCTAAAATTTGAACGAAGTCGACCCTTTATTACCCGCGATAATCAGGGTGAAAAAATTTCCACCTGAAAACCAATAATTTTTCAAACATCTCTACTTCGAAAACGAGAGAGGCGAGATATATCTCGTTGAACTCGTAATGAAGCAAAAATCCGGGTGGCATGGAATGGTTAGTTAACCAAAATAACAGGAAATGGCTGTATGGAGTGGCGAGTTAACCAAAATGCAAGAAAATGGCAAAAATTGCTATATGGAATGGTGAGTTAACCAAAATACAAGGAAGTGGCTATATGAAGTGGTAAGTTAACCAAAATACAAGGAAATGGCAAAAATGGCTGCATGGAGTGGTGAGTTAACCAAAGTACGAGTAAATGGCAAAAATTGCTGTGTGAAGTGGTGAGTTAACCAAAATACAAGGAAATGGCTATATGGAGTGGTGAGTTAACTAAAATACAAGGAAATGGCAAAAATGGCTACATGTAGTGGTGAGTTAACCAAAGTACGATTAAATGGCAAAAATTGCTGTGTGAAGTGTTGAATTAACCAAAATACAAGGAAATGGCAAAAATGACTACATGTAGTGGTGAGTTAACCAAAATACAAGGAAATGGCAAAAATGGCTTCATGTAGTGGTGAGTTAACCAAAATACAAGGAAATGGCAAAAATGGCTACATGTAGTGGTGAGTTAACCAAAATACAATAAAATAGCAAAAATGGCGATATCGAGAAGTGATTTTAACTAAAATACTAGGAAATTGCAAAAAATACAAGGGAATTGCACGAAAGATATTGTCAAAAGGATATAGCGTGAAGATCCCCACCCCCAGTATATATTTCTAGACATCCTAACCCTTTGTCCAATCAGACGGAAATGAAAATCATTAGACTCGCACGATACGAAGTAAATCGTGAGAGTCTTTATGTTTTGCCCACCATCGTGTAAGTAAGTGAAATAATCGAAAATGGCCTATATCGTAGTGGGCAATTATTATCAGTATGATATTATAAGACGATTGAGCCATGTCCGTCCGTCCGTCCGTCCGTCTGTCCGTCCGTCCGTCAGTCCGTCCGTCCGTCCGACCGTCCGTCCGTCCGTCCGTCCGTCCGTCCGTCCGTCCGTCCGTCCGTCCGTCCGTCCGTCCGTCCGTCCGTCCGTCCGTCCGTCCGTCTGTCTGTCCGTGTGTCGTAACTTTAGAAAAATATGAAAGGACGGTTGAAGCGACACGCTCAAACTATCCAAACTTTTGATCCCGATCTTTTTGACTCTGCCCATCTACAATTATCACTTGAGTCTGGTATATTGATGAAGGGTGAGCCTTTTCGATCAGACCTCAAAAATTTATAGGTCACAGCGTCTCGCGCAACGACACACATCACTCCATTAAGATTTTTAGTCCCAATCGAATTCACTCTGCCCAACTACCATTCTCACGTATGTCTGATATGTGATAGAGGGTGAGCCTTTTCGATGAGAACTCAAATATTTAAGATGCTTCAACAAAGATGTTCACCGAACGAGCGCTGCGCATAGACTAGTGCTGCTGTAAATTTTTGTAATATTATGTAATAAATTCAATTACGCAATATATGGAAATATTGCGAAATCACATAATGGTGTGATAGTTGACATTCAATAGTTGACTATCAAATGTCGAACAATCTAGTAGCTAGCGGATCATACATTTTAATCAGTCAATATATGACGCTCGTCCAGTTAACATCTCCGCCAAAAAATTCTCCCTCAACTATCAACTATTGATAGTTGTCTATCAATATTGGATAGGTAGAATGTTTAACGGTGATGTCAACTGGACAAGAGTCACGAATTGACTGATTAAAATGTATGATCCGCTCGTCCAGTTAACATCTCCACTAAAACATTCTTCCTCAACTATTGATAGTCAACTATCAATAGTTGATAGTTGAAAGAGAATGTTTTAGCGGAGATGTTAACTAGGCGAGCGTCAAGACTTGACTGATTAAAATGTATGATCCGCTTGCGCCTACGTTGTTCGACATTTGACTATCAATATTTAACTATTAATAGTAAGTACTCTTCATATTATGTGATTTCACAATTGTACCATTTTCGAAATTTAATTTATGTAATAAGGACTACTGTGATTGTAATAGCAGTTACACTCAACTATACTAAATGTGTGGAAATATTGCGAAAATTGTAGTTTCGGAACGTGCGAGTCTATTGCTAACGCGCCTGCCGCGTCAATCTCCTCTTGTTTTACTTGTGCTCGTATCGGTAATTAAATTGATGAACGAACGTACTAACAAAAACAAACAAAAAAGCATGAACGAAAATATTTGTGCATTGAAAAAAATGTTACATCAAAATTATGGTCTGCGGTAGATCTGCTAAAAAAATATATTATGTTTTAATAGGATTCATTAATATTAATTTATAGTATGAGAATCGATGTGAATTCAGTCCCAATATTATATGAGACGAGCATATACTCTACACACATAAATATCTAGATAAATATTTATTTATTTTTTTAAATCAAAAAGAATGGAGAGAGAGAAAAAAATCTCGGTATAAAAATTATTCTCATAAATTATATCTGGAATATCAACTTGGTGGGTTAACCTGCAATAAACGCTTGTGTATAATAATAATCATCGTTCGCTGGAGCATCCATATTATAATATATATATGTCCGTCTATTTCCATGATTTGCTTTTTATTTTAAAATTCATAAAATAAGTCATTCATTTAATGGTTGTTTTTTTTTCGTGGATTTATATTAAATTTTATTTATTGATTTCTATATTTTGTTAAATTTGTGGATATTATGCTACTCTTGAGACAATTAAAAGAATCGAAACATTGAGATTAAATTTAACGTTTCTCATCACAATGATATAATAAAAGAAATAAAAATTAAAATGATGGGACTTACCTTCATCGGTTGAAATTAAGGAATTTAGGTGAGATATTTTCATATTTTAAAAATTGTTCAATCCTCTCCTCTTACTGTAAAAAAAGAAAACTCTTTCTACTTTTCAAATTTGACAAATTTGCCGAAGTCGTAATTTCATAAATAGCAGTCATTTGTAAGATATTCAAACCGAACGGAATATATCCTTCAGCAATGACTTCTAGCAGTTCCCATAGATATCCCTAACCTTTATCTACATTTGTCCGAATTTTTCTTACAATTCTCTTCAACTACATCCATTGAGCTTTTGGATGTATTTGGGTCATTTTCGACATAAGCGAGGCGCTCCAAAGCTGGTTCCTTTATTTAGGAATCCGGAAAGACATCTATAATTTCTATAACAATTAGTGGACAATAGCCCTAGCGTACTATACAAAAAAAACATCCAAACTATTTTATTATTCCACTCAAGAATCAAATACTTCTAGAACTAGGTACTATTTTTGGGAACATTTTCCCCCATATTTTCTGGAACGAAGTGATATAAAGACTATTTGCACCTAACTTCAAGGAAATCATGCTTTTGTTGTGGAAATAACCTTTAAACACACAAAAATACTTCTTTGAAGCTCAGAAAATTAATTTTTTCTTCTAAAAATGGGAACGCTTATATTCTGTTGTACGTTAGTAATTAGGCTTTTTCTTCTACGAATGATTATAATACTTTGTTGCACCCGGGTGCAAATAGCATCTAGGTTTCTGTAATGGGTTGTGATTTTCGCCATTTTAAGAAGAAGAAGAAGAAGAATGACGTTTCAGGTCTATGACGCTCAGTAAATACATAATTTGTGATTTATTTATATTTCAGGCATGTAGTGTACGTTGAATAAATTGGTGTATTGAGTCTATATCTCAATTTCAATAGATCATTGAAGTGAAAAATCAAAAAGAAAATGTTGACATTGGCGCTGACGACCAGTTTCGACGGTCAAACCATGAACTTTCATCACAACCCATTTTCCAACATGTAGTTCTTAAATTTTCTCAATGGCAAAATGTTTTCTCAAAAATGGTCCCTAAAAAAACTGATATCAGTCAAAACCCAAAACACTGTACATGTGCATACTTTTAACTAGCTCATGCTGCTCTGATCACAAAAATTTTACCAGCAAAAATCTGTGTCACAACTGGCAGACGTTGAGAAAATTAACTGAATGAATTTATTTATAAAAGGGGAAAGCCGCATAATCAACCATTTGCAATGCAAACTTTTTTTGGTTGAATTTTCGTTGTTATGAACCATTTCGAATTTCGAGAATTGCCTTGTATAATGCAGTTAATCAACACATCATGTGTTTTTAAGAGCTATTGTGTAAGCTTTCAATTAGATGTGAATTTGTCTGATAAGCTCAAGTTGCTTAAACTTTCCACACAGAAAGTGGTACAAGTGAAAATATAGTATAGGAGTATAGGAAAGGTGACCTAAAGCTGTCTCGTCCTTTTCGCATATTTTAAAATAAATAAATTTAAATTTTTTTGTCTGACTAAAATTTTATTCAAAGTTTTTTTTATGAATTTTGATATGGCCACCGCAATTTTTATTATTTGAAATATTTATTGCATTTTGAAATCAAGGAAAAAACGGCACATTATTATTAAGGACCATTTTGCATAAAGGCATTCATTGAATCCAACATTTTTTTCTTTAATTTGCAAATGATGCACCTGCAATCGCCTATTGAAATAAAATACTTTTAAAGGAAGATTTTTAAGGGTAAAGAAAAAAATTCTGCTTTTGGCTGGCATACAATTTGCGTATCAAATTATTTTATTGAATAATAACAATTTGACAATTTTTGTTATTGAAGAAAATTATTATTTTTATCGATAAATAAAACATCAATCTTTGTATGGTAAATTGGATGATGGTGCATTTGAGTGCAGTCGAATTTTTATTTTATTTAAATTTACATGCCAGATGCATGTAACATAAAAACGCTAAACGAAAGAAAACCACTTGCAGCTTGAGAAAAATTACAAAACAGAAAGAGTCCAACAAAAAACGTTACAAATATTGGGGGTCTTCGTTTTTGCTATATCCACAGCCCTGCTACTAGTACGAACATAGAAAATATTCGGAGGCTGATGACATTACAGTAGGCACTGCGTTTCTGTTATACAGATAGATGACTTGTTTTGGTTGTATGATTTAAAACATACAATACAAACGATCCAAAGCGGTATAGCTCGTATCACTAAAGCCTCCAAATTTGACACTTGTCAATTCAGTGTTCATGCTAGTAACAGTGCTGTCGAGGGGGGACTCACTCCAGTAAATCTCTAGAAAATCACAGTAAATCAACAAAGTCAAAAATGTCGTTTGTCGGGCAAGATGCTTATAAACGAAGTATAGTGCCATTGAAGAATATTGTTGTGATTAAATTTGATTAAATTTGATTTAAGGTAATTGAAAGTTGACCTAATTTGACAAATCTCAACTTTGAACTTGAATTTCTCACCGATTTTGGAACCACTTTTATTTTAAGATTTATCTTTTGTTTACTTAATTACAATCGCTAAACCGTACTGGTGTGCATACGTTATTTTGCACCAGCTGGTCCCATTTGGAATTGTATGCAGGGGCTATTTAGTTGAATTAATTCGCTGAAATTCTCCAAATTCGTAAAAATTCGCCAAATTCGTAAAAATTCTCCAAATTCACCGAAATTCGCCGAATTTATCAAAATTCACAAAAATTTGCCAAATTCACCGAAATTCGCCAAAATTCTCCAAAAATTTTCCCGACTTCCTAGCTTACCAAGGAGTACTTTTATATTCAATTCGACTGTATATTTGTCCTCACAAAGAAACTAAAGAAAAAACTAAAGTGAGATATTGTTCTGAGCTTTAATTTGAAGAAAATATTATTCACACACACTAATTTCCATTAATGGAACGACTTCTATTCAGTTAAAATACTAGAAAAGTAGAAAAATAGCTCTACTCGAATATTTTCAGAATAAAATCGAAAAAACTTGTACATGATTGTCTGCCGAATTTCTGATTTCACCATCGATCGAACTTCTAAAATAACAACCAAAATTTAGAAAGTCACAGTAAAGGAGAAAATGGATATATTGAACTAAGCAATAATAGTTGGAAGTGTCGAAACTTTGCAAGGTGTCAATTTTTTTTGTTGCATTCAATGGCACTACCTAACTTCCATCGGATTTTTTGATGGATTTGGGTTATTTTGGGATGGGAGATGATTCCTCTAGCACTTCCTAACTTCAATCGGATTTTTCAATGGTTTTGGGTTATCTTCGACATGAGTGAGGTGTTCCAAGATTTGTAGATTTTGGGATTTAGACTAATTTCTCTAGAATTTTTTAATTTCATAAGGTCTTTTGATGTTGTCGAAATGACATACTTACAAAAGTAGTGATATCAGTCAAAAAAAACCTTTAAAGAGTAAATGTGACGCAAGTCCTTTAGCTTACCCACTTATAAAACCACTGATATCGCTGAGGGCAAAAGTTTTATCAACAAACAATTGACTCAAAAAATTTGTGAAAGAAAATTTTACAACAAGAAGTTTGCGTCACGAGTGGCAGATGTTGAGGAACGTACCTATTGTTAGGAAAATGGTTGAAAAATGTAAATGGAAACTATCTATGGAAACTCATAATCAGCAGTTTTATGTTATATATTGTATTATGCTTCCAAATGGTACTGAAAGAATATAAACGAAAGAAAACCGAATCATCTGCCACTTGTGACGCAAATTTCCTGTTGTAAAATTTTCCTTCACAAATTTTTTGAGTAAATTTTTTGTTGATAAAACTTTTGCGTACGACGCTCAATGCGTCACCCTAAGCGATATCAGTTATTTTGTAAGTAAGATAAAGGACTTGCGTCACATTTACCCATTAAGGGTTTTTAGACTGATTACGACTTTATCATCTCAGGAGTCAATTCGCCGATTTCTAAGACAATTGGCAAGCCAGCTCGCTCTGATATTATTGAGTTATAGCTCTTTCGATTCGTTGATCAATTCTAGCTCAGTAGAGTACGTTTCTGTACTTAAAAGTACTTTTTCCTAACTAGTGTTGAAATATCGCGACGTCGTCTCTCATTTCCCACGTCGTTTAGGAAAAACGTTGTTCCTAACTTATGCTAAGAGGCATTTTTAGCGAATTTGACTCCAGTACACACCTCCGCTTCGAGCTGGAAAATGCTTTAGAAAAATAACTGATCTAAAGACCTCTGTCTTGTAGAGTTTCGTGAGGCTTTATCGTTTATCCGACATCATTTTGAGATATCGGAGATGTTTGTGAGGTTTTTATTGGACTTTTTTTTTAGATTTTGGGGATGCTCGTGAGGTTTTTAAGAGAAATTTTTTGAGAAGAATATTGAAAATAATCGTCAACCTAAGATAGATAACTAATTTGATTTTCCGAAAATATTATTGATAAGATTATGAAAAAATATAATCCAACAATTTTTTAATTACAAAGAATTCGTCAAAATTCGTCAAAATTCGCCGAAATTCACCAAATTCGCCAATTTGCCGAAATTCTCCAAATTCGTAAAAATTCGCCAAAAATTTAACTAAATAGCCCCTGATTGTATGTGACCAGCTGGTGCAAAATAACGTATGCACACCAGTTCGGTTTAGCGATTGTAATATAAATTTTATTAATTATTGCCGATTTCGTCTAACAAAGTTAATGAATTAATAAAAATGCAGAGTTGACCTATATGAATCGTGAGTGGTCCTATTTTACATTTAAACACATTGAATCGTGAGTTGTCCTATCTATACAAAAGTCATAGGACATATCACGATTTATTGAATGTTGAGTTGACCGATAATTTTTTCTCCATACAAATTTACACGGACAACTTACGATCACTTTTCCACTAGGTCAACTTTCAATCAGTTACCTTACTGACTCCGAAGTGAGTCCCCCTCGAGTGCTGTGCTATATCTGAAATTTTACACACTCATTTTAAAAATATCTCCACGCTTATATCGAGTCACTACGTGTTTTCAAAGTGTTAGAAAAACTGAATCATCTAGAGAGGGATCACGACATCAGAGTACGGTTCGCCATTTTTCGAAAGATCACGTTCTTACAAACATAGTGAAAAAATTAAATATTTAGTCGTTGAATTTTAGTCAAATAAAATGTCATCATATAGCACATGACCTTTGGAACTTTGGAACAATAATACGTTTTTCAATCGGCTTGGCGATAAGGATTTGAAAAACGTTTGATGTCGGCTCATAATGTCCTTTTTAAGACGCTTAGCCAATAATCTCTCTACCAAAACAACTCTCTTCTAGTTTTGCTTGTAAAATGCAATGGCTACGTTGTATTTTTACCACCTTAATAAATGTAGTTACGTTGCTAGAGAAGGTTTTTGCCAAACCGATTTAAAAACTGAATACTGTTCCAGAGTCCTGAGGTAATGTGCTATACAATGGCATTTCGTTTGACTAAAATCCATCGAGTGAAAATTAATTATTTTTCTGTCAGGTAGAATTGAGAAAAGGGAACTGATGCCTTAATTCCTCTCCTGTTAGCGACAGCTACCACAAAAATTAACAATTAACCATCGATACAGTGGACGTCAACGAAAAAATAAAAAATTGATTCAGCTCTTTCTCAACTCACACAAAGAAAATTGCTTGTTTCTAAGGTTTAAGCAGTTACACACACGCTCTGCTGTAGTCGCGTCTTACAGAAATAAAATGTTCAGACAATGATGTAAGAGATTTTGAATCAAACATTAAGAGTGATATCGCCAAAACTTGAACCAATTTCAAAACAACGGCTCAGCGATTCGGGCAAGCTATAGCTCGTTTGAATCGTCATTCAATTCTGAGAAATAGGGATCTTTTACTTTTTCTGTTAGTTTCCCATTTTCGGAGTGAACACGTGAAAGTAATAGCATGTCAATGGGTCGTGAAAACAGTTTTTCGGTGATAGCTCGAGATAGAAATCTTTCTAAAATGTGAAATGTTGTAGGAATATAGGCCTCTAGCAGACCTTCAAAACGAGTATAATCATCGGTAAGGACAGCTACCCGTTCTGGACTTATGACTCAAAATATGGTGAATGTTTGGACAGTGCTGCTGGCTTGCAACAGAACTTTTCCGCGGAACTGACTATAGGGTGTTGTAGCTGGACTTACCCTCTTTCGTTCCTCGTATAATACACCCCAGAAAAATTGTGTTGCAAGCCACAAAGTTAGTCGAAGTAAAATGTCGCTCCAACAGACCCATATTTTTCAGTGTTTTCAACTTGTTTTTGGTGTTCAAACAGGCTGGAGCGATAGGAATGAAATAAACTAAATCAAAATTACATGTTCAGCTCGAAATTGTGCTGAACCGTGCGATCATTGTCCTTGAAAATGTTGCTTTCCTCCTACTTCGTAGTAGGTGGAAAACATCATTTATTTGACTTCATAAAAATATCAGGAACTCAATTGCTTTCACCGAATATGGGCTTTTTGTAAAGCAGAGATGCGCATCGTTCATTTACAGTCAATAAATGGTCACCCAAGATTTAATTTGTACTTCACAAGAGGTCACGACCGTTCCCAGCTATAGAAAATGTGTCAAAAATCCAGTTTTTTTCACAAAAACAATTGTTTTAAGAATACATAGCTTAAGACCTTAACTAAAAGCAGTTAAAATCTCCACAGAAAAAATATTTTTGTAAATATGATTTGATGTTCCGATCCGAGTCTGCGAGCGAACTTCCGTTTCGTTAAAAAAAGCCTTTAGTTGAAATGATGATTGTGAAGATTTCAAATGTACGGCTCTTGGTGTTTCTCTAATTTGTATTCTATATCCTGCAAAGCATTAGTTGTAGCTATGCGTCCAGCAACTTTTTGATCATTCTTCAGCGACAAGTTTTTTTTCTAATGGTGCTCCGCACTTTACGTCGAACTGATGCAAATTACTTTATGAAGAGAAAACAAAACCACATTAACTTCACTATTATTCACAATTATTTTAACATTTAGATCAATTTTGCCGTTGAAATTAATGATCAAAATTTTGCTGGCCAGCATTTTAGATGAGACACATAAATAAACAAACTTCTGATACATATCATGACAAGCACACAATATGTTTTTGAAGACAATAGAAGCGATGACGGACGTAGGGTGGCTAAATATACAAATATGTTTTACGTTCTTTTGTTTGTTGAGACGTACTGAACGCTTTCCTATATCGTTCACTGATACAAAACATCTTTTTTCAAACTCAAACGGTTTATATTGCATAAAGGTACTCTTAATTTAGAAGCCTGATGTAATAATTAAAAAGCAAGAGAAAATGTAGCTAAAACCAAAATTTAATTAGCCACCCTATATCACATTTTGAAATCGTGACTGCAGCGCCGTCATTGTGACCGTTGTGTTAACTAAATTTAAATTTGTGGATTCCATTGTTGTGGGATAAAGTGTGGGTTAAATAAGATTAATACCTTTGGAATACCCGAAAACTAAATTTCCTCGACTGTACTTATTTTTTATATTTTTTATATAATTGTTCCGAATTAAATTCAGAAAAATAGGTCCTGAATAAAGGCTCAATGAGAATCTCATTTTGCTTTTTAATTACAATTAATATTGCTGAACATAAAAGAGCTCGTCAAAAGTGCAAATTATTTTAATTATTCTGCATTAAATTTACAAGAAAAGAAAAAGCGCTATACAACACGTTGTCGTCGCCTTTTGTTTTTGTTTTTTTTTTTCGTGCTCATCTCATGTTATTATTTCGTTATTGTGCCAGCAAGATTGTAAACAATTATTTTAGATTTTTATCTTTTAAATGTCTGTACGTGCCGGTTGGAAGATACACATTTTTTTGTTTGTTTAAATACAATGCAAGATAGACTTGACTACATCTATAGTATGCAATGTGTAAATGTTTATGTTTGATGCAATTTGAATGCTTCGATTTGGCACCGAGTAGCCTTATCTAATTTCACGGGTCATTTCAGCCTTGCTTACACAATTGTCTACGAATATTCTACAGAAAAATGCAATATTCTGAGAATACGAATGACCAGTATTATTACTAAATCGCATCTCCGAACTTCTTCGTTTAACTCAATGGTAACGAATTTACAGAATTCTTGGAAATCTATTCTTCTTCTTTTGTTCTAAAAATAGATGATACCAGCCGTATGTGTAGAGTTAAAGTATCGGTTTACTTCATTTGATTTACCGTATACGGTGAGCTTTAAATATTTTTTATTCGATCTTTCGATGGGAAAATTTTTAATTAGATCGATTTTTCGTTTTTTTTGGGACCTGCGGGAAGCTTCGAAGACTGTTTGGACCTTACTGGTGACTTGTTTGAACACAAAAATATAGTTGCTGTTTAGCCTGAGATGTAAGCTTTACAGCGATACCAATCATGACATTCATGACTACCAACAAACATCTTGTATGAGGCATAGTCATTCAACTAGATGCCTGCGAATTTCAAAGATCGTCGATTAAAATTAGTAATTGGTTGATAATTACTCAAGTTATCGTGTTTACAAGCAAAATATTGGGACTAACAATTCCGTTTTTCATAACATTTCATACAACCTTCGGGACAAACATTATAGGTATTTTCCAGCATAAGACCCTGACTTACAGTCAAGGGAATAACGTATGTGAAAAATATTTCTGTTTTTGGCAGAAGACCAAATGGGCAAATGTGATGGGCACACCAAAACTTGAAAATTTTACTTTATCGATTTCGCGCCAATTGTAAAAGATTTTTTTACATTTTTTAAAATCGGTTTTTGATCTATGGAACGCAAGAATTGTTTGTGGGGATTTTACTCATTCCGATCCCTGATCTATTGTGTGTACTATTGGATACGTACTTTTAAAAAAAAATCATTCAATAAAATTCGTTTTTATTTTGCTTTGCGAAACTGTTATGCTCTTTAAATATAAATAAAATTATTCGATCAAACGAACTGAAATTGCTAATAAAAAATAGAACGAACTAACATAAAAATGCAAAAAACAAAGACCAAAGCATTGTTAATTCCGTGAATGACATTAAAAGTAGAGTAAAACTCTAGAAATTTTTATCTTTTTTCCATACGTTTTTATCTCATCACATAATCATTACACCGATTATGTATTTTTGTTAAACATTTGTTTTTGTTATTTATTTCTCAACTTCATTTATATACATTTAAACCAGGAGAACGAGTAAAAAAGGAAGGTTGTGCTGCTTACAATAATGATACTAAAAAGAATTTCAAAAATGTTTTAGATTGGCGCCATCAAACATCGATTTATGCCCTTTTTATGTTATAACGCATTTTCTTCATCATTCTCTTTGCTTTTGGTTGTGTCGTCATTTTTTTTTGTTTCTAAATTTTTGTGTTTGGTAATAAAATAAATTCTTATTTCTCATCTCTCGTTTCCACCAGAGACTTTCTTCAAATCGGTTCGCCCGTTGACCGTAAACCATTTAGTCCGAAAGTTTTTAATAATAATTTATACGTATGATGATCGACGACGGACGGGATGGTTAAAAGAGACCTGTGTGTGTATATTGTATCCGTCTCTGATTTATGAATCACGAGTTAACAACATTTTATGAAGTCGAACACGGTATATAACAGTGGTAATGGGCTAATTAAGGGATAAATGAGATTTTTATTAAAACATAAGTTATAGAGTTCGTGTGTGGCTTGCAGGGAATTATGGATAATTTATTACAAAAAAAGAGAAGAAAAATTATCAGAACAATTAAAAAGTCTCTGGATGGGATACTTCACGTCAAGTCATGGGAAAACTGATGAGATTTTCCTTCCTAGTTGACTATTTTTTCAAAAAATTATTTGATTATTTGATCAATCTATTACGACTTTTCCTGTATTGTACGGAACTGTCAACTGCTAGTACCGAGGCTAGTACACTCGGTTTATTTTCAAGAAAATCCAACTTGACGAATTGTACATTTTCGTGAAGTAAGATTTTTCTTACAAGAATGTCCAACGACGACAGAGGCGCCAAAATTGGAAAAAGTCGACAGTTTTTTAATACCTTCCTCACCTTCCTCCATGGAACGAAGTATGCTTGGAATAACCCACACGGACAAGATGAAAAATCAATGGATTAGACACCAAACAAAAGTCTTTGATGTCGCGGAAAGAATAGAAATGAGTTTCTTTAATGGGAGGACATATTGCAAGTATGGCAGATGAATGCTGGACTAAAACCATCATGAATTAGATACCACCAGCAAGACCTGGAGGCAGACCATCTGAAAGGTTGTGGTTGACAAATGGAATCAAGAGAATAGCAGGTAAGAATTGGTAACAAGTGGCAATAGATTGTTCAAAATGGCAAATAAGCAGCAGTGGATGCAGAAGAAGAATAAGGAATCGCTTTCTTCAGGAAGAGGTCATTTACAACATGTTAAAAAAATGGCGATTTTCTGGAGAAAAGGTGAGTTCTTGAAAAATCGGCGACAACTCACTGCTTCTTCAGGAACTTGAAACTCGCCGTTTCTTCAGAAAATCGTCGTTTCTCGTGGCGTCGATTTTTCAGTGCAATTTGAAAGTGCAATTTGAAAGTTCAATTTCATAAGATCTTTTGTCACTTGCTTGCGTAACTAGTGACAAAAAGTAAAACCCCCAGTGCTCGCAGCTCAGTTGCGGAAATAGCCTTTCCGAGTGTCCGTACTATTGAATAACTTTTCTAACAGTTTCATTTGAAAAACTTATAGCCGAACTAAAATCATTCGGAGATCTGTCCCTTTTTTCCCGGGAATGGCAAACCATTTTGATTCTATTGTGTCGTTCATAAAGTAGACATGTAAAGTAAAATTAGGCATTTTCCATACCTTCCAACCTTATTGGTTTTTACACGCATTTTGTCAACTTTGAAGGAATTCTATTTTTTATATATTTCGATTCCGCCGCAAACGAATCACAGTGTTTTACCAAAGAACAATGGCAAGGATGTGATAGTTACGCCATTTTCAATGCATTCATTTGTACATAATGTGCACGTAAAAAAAATATTTCCTTTAAAGCATTGGCAAACCGCCCCTCCATAATAATTATGATATGTATGTTCGCTTACCTTAAAGTTATCACTTTTTTACGTGTTATGTATGGTATATCAATTGCGCAAACCTCGACGTACGACACCGGCCGCCATACCTGTTAAAGACGTTTTTACTGCATGCTATATATATGCACTTTACATGCATAAATAGGAATAATGTATGCGCTGTGTATAATGTATGTAAGCCATACGCATACATTCTATGTGAATACCAATATAACCCAAGCGCACGGTATATTAATAAATGTAAAATAATTGTGATGTATGTTCTATGTTGTTCATACCTATATGCATGTGTGATATGGAGTTAATCGACTTATGATTCGCTTCAGATGTAATTCAATTACACCATTGAAAATTCGTCGCCATTTTCCTTCTTACTTATTACGCTTTGTACGCGCCAGGCAACCCAAACGACGATATGTGCACATCCACTGTTTTATAGTTCTAGTGAAAATTCCAGGAATTTCTGAAACTCTAAGGCCATCACTATATCCACATGGAAGCCAGCAAACGATTTGCACATGAAACGACAAGAGTCATAGCACTGTCAAGCACCGATGATGACTTTGACATCACTCAATAAGTAAGACCAAAATGATGAGTCGTTGGGTGGCGGTAATAAAAACAGGTGTCATAACCGAACTGTTCGGTGAATATCGGACCAGTAAGACGCAAATCTGTCACACGCACGCTGGTGGTGAGGTAAAGTGCTTGTATCTTGACGCGGAGCGTACATTTCGAACAGATCGTATACTCAACAATATTGCGGTTGCCCGGGCATTTTCGTCGGACCACCAATCTGAACGTCAAAACACAGCATCGGCAATCAGAATCACTCACTTCGCTCGTTTACTTTTACTACACGTCGTGTCGCGAGTCGCGAGCAAACATTGAATCCATCCACGCATTTTCACTAGAACAAAAGCATCTGGAGATTGACCACAACGTAATCATCCAATTACTAACTGCCACACGGAGGTTTAAACTGTTTTTAGTAAAGGCCCTAAAACAATTTTTTGTGTGAAAAACTCGATTTTCCATACATTTTCAATAGTTGGGAACGGTTGTGGCCTCTTGGAAAAAAATGTTATCGTCCCTAGATGTCAAAAATCGATTTTTTTTATTCATTTACAACTTGATAGCTAAATATAGATTGATAGCTTCATAGAAGCTCAATTTTCGAGTTTTCGGCCTCCCACCTATTTTGACCTCCAACAACAAACTTCTTTGAGATTTTTGCTAGCTGTATCAGTCCTATTCTACTAATTGGAGTCAAATACAACAGAAAAAAATAAAATCCGGAAGAAGTTGGTCGAAAAATTCTTCTTCATGAGTCGTCAAAGTTCGCCGACTATGAAAAATTGAATGGATTTTGAACTTGAAAATTCGTAAATTCATCTGCAAAATGATTCAATTTTTGCTCGGACTTAAATTCTTGGGAATGTTGTAGGCTATTCAGAACAGGAAAGTTTTTGGAAATCGGTTTACAAAATTCCGTGAGAGTAACAGAAAAAGTATTTATTTATTTATTTAGCGTATGGTGTTTACTCTTACAATTGCACAAGAAATTAAGCGAAGTCAAAAATTAAGTTAAAACGAGCCGTCAGAACAGTCGGAGCGTTTGCTGCGACTGAGCCCCGTACAAACCCGTACATCTATTGCGCACGTGACCCTACTTCGTCCGTCGCCCTACTCTTACCGTAAGCCTATTGCGCCCGTAAACGTCGTAAAATTCTTATGCAATGTGTACGTCTTAAAAATTGCGCATAGCGCAATTACGAAGCCCCGTACGACGTTCCTTTCAAAAGTAACACAAACTACACTTCCCACTGATCAGTGATTTTGGAATTATCATTTTCACCTATTTATATTGATTTTACAAAAATCCAAAATGGCGGCCGACGGCCATTTTGTTAGGAGGTGGAAAGTACAACGGCTGCTTTACATTCGTTAGTACCTTTCAAACAAAAAAAATTCATGAAATTCGGTTAAATTTTACTCGAGATATTAACAAAAAACACCACCTTCACTGTACGGCCGAGTAGCCACATATAAGCTCACTCCAAGAGACCTAGCTCACGCTCCGGTAAACCGAATTTCATAAACTTTTTTTTCCCTGATTGGTACGGTCAATACCTATCTAATAAATCAAAATCCATCTAAATCCGTTCAAATATGACTAACCTACAAGCAAAAACGGCTTGCCGCCCTGTACCTAGTTCACACCAAGGGGTCTAACTCACGAGTCGGTCATCCAATTTCCATAAACTTTTTTTTTGTGGATAGGTATTGTAAATACCTTTCATTTGATGTATCACTAACAAGTGTAGCCTTTAAATGGCCAGAGAAATCTTTGGAAAACGTTAAAGCACTTATGGGGCCCCAGCTCTGGAGGGGTCGACCCAAAATCGCCCATCTTCGAACTTAGCCTCACTATTTCAACTACCTTTCAGGGAAAAAAAAAATTTTTGAAATCGGATTTGATTTACTCAAGATATCGACGTGACAGACGGACAGACGGACAGACGGACAGACAAAATTTTTATTGCGAATTCGTTATCTATGAACATAGGCAAACACTTTGCCCTTACCGTCTGCTTCGAATTCCATCAATTACACACGGCATCGTAATCCTATAAGCCCCTTCGTACTTCGTACGGGGCTAAAAATAAATTAAGAGAAAAAGAAAAACAAAAAGAAAACGTATATCACAAATCCAGGTTAGCTAACCAAAGTAAAGCTTGGTCGTTCAATGGGTGGAAGTCTGCCACAGGGCCACCATACTTATGAATCGGACAATCCATCAATAAGTGTAACATTGTTTGTCGTTGATGACCACATGAGCAGCTGGCGTTATTAACCAATTTCCATTTGTATAGCATATCGTTGCATCGACCGTGCCCAGTTCTTAGTCTGTTTATATTACTCCACAACTTACGGGGAAGTGTGAATTCTTTGGACTTGGCAGAGTGGATTTCGAAGTCAAACAAGATGCTATTGCTACCGGTGTCGTGCCAAATTTCTTTCGAAAAAGTAAACGATACCTATCTCTTAGAATTGAAAGACAATTCAAACGACCCATAGCTTGCCCGGATCGCCGAGCCATTGTTTTCAAATTGGTTCAAGTTTTGAAGATATCACTCTTAAGAAATTTTCATTGTAATGTAATCCTTTTTGCAAGGTTGCATTAGCGTCGCTAGTCGTTAGCGACGCTACTAGCGTCGCTACTAGCGCCGCTAATAGCGACGCTAATTCTGAAAATTTGTCGCTACTAGCGTTAGCGCTCGCTAGAATGTCATTAGCGAAATTATTTTCGCTGATCGCTAATCACTTCGCTAATGAATAATAGAACTTTCTAGGTATTGAACAAATTAATTATTAAAATTGACAGATTTTTCTAGAAATTCTATCTTTAGAAACACATTTTTATCCGAAATTTGCGCTTGGAACGCAGTAAAAGTAAATTATTTTTTGCAAGAATTTTGCAAACGTTTTCAACCTTCAGAGTATATAGGTATAATAATGACTAGGCATCTATTAAGTGAGCTGAATAAACTTTAGAAAAACCAACAAAATATAGTTAGCTTTCATGACTGTTATTACATCTTGAACAACGTATTTCAATGACTATTTTTAGTAATTTGCATCTGTTCCAATGTGCGATATTTGTTCTGAATTTGGATTGAGCTATTGGATAAATAAAGTGCTAACCATATTTATATTCATCCAACGCTCTTCAAACAAAAGTGAGCTGCTAAATAGAGGACAATTTTGTATGAAATAGTTTTTGTCAGTGTTGTACAGTTGTGTGACGCACTTTCAACTCTCGAGATAAGGTGGATTTTGGTTTTTGGATTTATACCAATTAGGTAAAAAAGGTTTATGAAGTCCAGTTCACTGGTAGTAAAGTAAAATTTTATCAATAAATTTCGATCTCAATTTTACCTTCTGCACATCTGCTCCTTGTGACGAAAATAATGCGAAAATAATCTAAATAATCATTGGTTTCCTCCTCTTATGTACCTTTTCTGAGTATCTTTGACTTAATCATTAGCCCTACTCACGTTAAAAAAATGTGGTTCAGATCCTTCGGAGGAATGTCGATTTCGTTTCATTATCGGACACTAAATAATTCTCTAGAACATAATAATTGACAAAAAATTGTTTCTGAGTCGCGCAACGCAATCGAAAATGCATGCGTTTCTATGCGTTACCATGCGTTTCTATGCGTTTTCATGTAAACTTTGAATGCGTTGCGCGACTCAGAAACAATTTTTTGTCAATTATGATGTTCTAGAGAATTGTTTAGTGTCCGATAATGAAACGAAATCGACATTCCTCCGAAGGATCTGAACCACATTTTTTTAACGTGAGTAGGGCTATTAATCATGTCCGGAGCGATAGCGGAGGACTTGACGCAGTCTAACCACCAAAAAAAGAACGAAGAAATTTTTTTGAGATGCGTCAACTATGTATATGCGAACATCCTTTGGTCAATATTACCACAATACGAGGGGTGACGCACTTCCATTTAATTCATTTAATCCATTAAATCCATTTAATCCATTGAATCCAATTTTTTTTTAGTTTTACCGAAATAATTAGGCTACCCACCTGTAAAATTTGTAAAGTAATTGCGAAAAATAGATTTACACGATCCCCAGCTCGTTTAAGTACTCGTGAGGTATAGGAAAAAATTGTTTGTTAAAAATGGTATTAAATTTATTTAATCCATTTAATCCACTTACACCAAAAACTCCTAAAAGTGGATTTTTTCGCTTTTTAACATTGTAGTATGAGTTGTAGTACGTGGTTCGATCAAAATCAACAATTTTTAAGACTTTTACAGTATTTGGTAAAATGAACGTTTTTCCTATTTAATACATTTAATCCAATTTTCATTCCATTTAATCCATTAAATCCATTTAATCCATTTAATACCATTTAATCCATTTAATCTAGAAGTGAGTCACCCCTCACTCGCTTCAAATACGAGCAAAACGAGCTATCACTCGACTATGTAGGTTTAAAATTACCGGAGATACATCGTTTTGAAATTGGTCACTTTTCATACAAAATGCACCAAATTGACTTTTCCCAAACAACCAAAATCTTTCAACTTACTCTGTATGTTTCTATCTATCTAAATTTTGCAGGAACCTCCGGGCGGGCATAAAAATGAAAATGTGATACGCCATTTCCCCAGGTTTTATTGGCCTCGAAGTGGCTTCTGAGTGTGGGTCGGGAACGCATTTTCGGCTGTAGCTCAGCTGTATTGAAACCTACAGAGGCGTGTGACCCACACGAATCGAACAAAAAAATAGTTATAAATATCGCTGCAGATCAGGTCGAGCTAGAGTGGTCAAAGTGGCCAAATTTTAAGCTACTCGAGCGTAGGATGAAAGGACTAACATTTTTTGGGTTATGAGAGATAGAGAGTCACTTTGTTCGGCAAAGAGATTTGTAACATCGTGGCATTTGTGAAAAATGTCAAAAGTTGGAAATGGGTGGGTCAATTAGGGCTTTAGAGGTATTTCTTGAATGGTGGCAGATAGATAGATACTTTCTTCGGCAAAGTCTCAGAGTTTTACGAGTAGAACAGAGGGGTATAAGTGAAAAATATTAAAAGTTGGAAATGGGTGGGTCAATTACGTTTTTCGAGGTATTTCTTGAATGGTGGCAAATAGAGAGTTACTTTCTTCGGCAAAGTCTCAGAGTTTTACGAGTAGAACATCGTGGCATCATATGTGAAAAATGTCAAAAGTTGGAAATGGGTGGATCAATTACGTTTTTTGAGGTATTTATTGAATGGTGACCGATATAGACTTACTTTCTTTAGGCAAAGTAGTAGGGGAAATTGTGGCGATCAGTTTGATGAATAGAACGTGGGGTCGCCGAGGCGAGAAAGATATTCAAAACGGCGACCGAAATTTTCATCAAAAATATTTTATTGGCTATATCGATAGATCTTCATTCGGGTATCATTTTGATGAAAAGATTGCTACCTAAATTTCACGTTAAGAGTCCAAAACTTCTAAAATGAATGATATCCCAACAAAAATCTCTACGAGAAAAGTGTGACGCAATCTTTGAAGTACAATTTCTAAAATGAATGATATCGCTAGAGTTGTCGCTTTCAGCTTTGCTACGCAAAAATAAAATTTGACGCCCAATTAATTCAAACAAGGTTGCTTATATTAGTTTTCCTCATCATCTGCCCTGCCCAATAATTTTTACAAAAGGAAATTTAACTGAAAACAACAAAAGTTTTACCAAAAAATCTGCGTCGCATGTGGCAGATAATTTTCTTGTAGGTCTGTTCCTGAACATCTGCCACTTGGTAGGGTCAGGTCCCTTGACTGCTTCTCTTTATTTATAAAAACGCTGTTTTGAGTTAAAAACAACTCTAAAAGTAAACAATGAAGTTGAATGCATATGTTATTAGGAGATAATACACCACAGAATTGAACATCTTAAAATAATAGACATTTTTAACTCTTTAACCTTCCTCAGACGGACAAGCACTACTGACCATTTAATTCGAAAAAAAAAGAAAACACCGAGGAATTGCGCTGTGGGCCGTGCTAACACGTCTCCCAGTGTTAGTGGAGTGCTTAGGTGATCTTCTCTTTGATTTTTGTTTTTCGTTAGTTCTAATGTTCCTTTTTGTTTTTTCAGATTAGTGGCCACGGCTTTTGTTAGTGTTAGTGTCAGTATTTTCCGTTTGTTTAGTTTTCAGTTTCAGTTTTAGTGAAAATGTTTGTGAAGTTTACTGTTGTGAGTTTTTGTGCAAAAGTGAATGAATGGGTGAATGGATCTGTGCGTGAGCCGGTGGGTTGAGTTTTGAATTGGTTGTTTCATTAAAATGTTGATTTTTGTTCTTCTTTTTGGTTTCATTTGTTTGCTTGATTTTTTACAAAAAGTTTACCCTCCCTACCGTAGAGCGCACACAATAACAAAACTCTCGACACTGTCGTTCCTGACGAGTCCCCCAGTGTTCTGTTTCCACATAAAATTCACGGGAATTTTATGGAAGTGAACTAGTGAGTTTTGAGATTAGCTGGACGAAACGGTGTCTCTAGGTACTTTAGGGATAACGCGACTTAGACAATTTGATTTTGATCGGTTTAACGTAATTTTGACTTAACGACGACAGAGATTTGGCCTTTTTGCGTTGTTTTCTGATTTGTCAAATACGTCAGACGAATGGTTCGCGATTAGTATAATAGCTTCGCGCTGTGGGATAGTGCTAATGTTAGAAATAGTCCGTTGCGCAATTGTAACGTTAAAAAGCACTTCGCATATGTCAGAATCACGGATGTTTGCAAAATTTATGCAATCAACCTTAATATGGTGAATCTGTTCATGATGTGTCTGATCTGCTGCGCATGATGAAGTCAACAAAGTTTTTTCTCATGCATTTTCTTCAGCAGGATTTCCAACCATGTTACAACCGCCAGGTATGTCTAGAGATGATGGTAAAAGACCTGATGGAATGACCCTGATTCCATGGAGTCATGGGAAATCTCTTATTTGGGATGTAACCATAAGAGATACATTGGCGCCTTCATACATTAATGAATCTAGCAAGAAACAGCGGTCGATTGCGGATAACGCAGAAAGATTTAAACACAATCATTATAAGCGTTTAAAAGAAAATTATTTGTTTACTCCTCTAGCTTTCGAGACTTTAGGCTGTATGGGACCTGAAACAAAGAAATTCATTGAGAAATTAGGAAAAATTATAAAGGCCACTTCAGGGGAACCGCGATCAATAAATTATTTATTGCAGAAAATTTCAATTGCGATACAAAGAGGCAACGCTGCGTGTATTTTGGGGGCTTTGGGACCGGATAGAGTAGATGATTTTTATGTTTTGTAACCTTTGATTTTTGAAAAGGTTGGTTTTTAACGGGCTGCATCATTGTGAGCAGCCTTTTTTTTCGCATATTTAAATAAAGAGAATATCTTTTTAACTCTTTTGTACATAAAACAGTAAATTTATGCACAAGTGTCTATGGGTGTAAATTTTCTAGCTTTAAATGCATAATCCTAAACGGACTGCAATAAAAAAAGAAACAATCCAATCAAAGGCATAAATTTGGAGTAAATACCGTAGGAAGTAGGCAAACATCCAAAAATAATTGGAATTTTTAATGACATCCTTGAAAAATAGTTCTGATATCTTGTCAGCCCTCCGGAACATTTTAGTGAAATCAGATCGAGTATATCACAATTCATTTTCTGGGACCACAGATCCTATTTCAAAGATTTAAATTAGTAAAAATGGAGAACATTTCCAATTTTGAACTCTTGTTAAACAGAAATTTGTACATTGTGTCTTCAAATATGAATGTGGCTTAAAATTCATAATCTCGAATTGACAACCTCATTTATTATAGTTATTCAGTCAAAGGATTGTATTCACCCAGTCTCCAAGACGTATATACTTATCGACCATCAAATTTTCAGGACAAAACACTTCTGGGAATAACTCCCAGAACATTAGATCGAATTTGCTGATCTGTGAACCAGCCTTCTTCAATGAAGGAAGCAAAAATTTCTAAAATTTGGTCAGAACTACCTCAGTTGTTGTCGTGCCATCAAGCATTACGGACATTTCAGTATTTTCCGTTTTTTGTTAACAATTCATACATTTTCATAAAATTGATCATAGTGAACGTATTTTATGATATAAGACCCTTGACTTAATAGTCAAGGGAATTTCTTAAAAAAAAAAAACACAATTTTATATGTGCAGCCTAGTGTCATAATTACACATCTGGAGCCTAATAAAATACTTTGCACTCGATGTCATAAATATATTTTAATTATCGTAAAAAAAATCTGTAAACGCAGAATTGTTATGAAAAATGTAGAATTGTATAAAGAATGTAATTAAATTATAAAAATATTGCCTGTTTCCCCGTTTCCCGACTAATTGAATTGAATATAAAAACCTCAACCAGCCTGACGTAGCTGCAAAAAGTTGCAAAATTCGTAAAAGGAAAATATTTTTGCACCTACTTCGAACGAAAACTTGGAAAAACCCCATTATTAAGTTTTCGGCAGTTCTATAATTTGTGTTATCAAAATTTTATTTCGCAACATTTATGAAGCTGTGTAAATATTTATTGGAAATAAAAAAATTTCCACAGCTACTGATTAAATTGACGTGTTAGATATTCATAAAAAAATATTTTTAAATTGGTTTCCTATGTGGGCTCTCTTCAAAAAAGCTGAGGCTCCAGTCCAGGAAACGAACATCTTAGAAAAAGGCACGAACGTCCTTCGACCTTAGATGATGTCAACAGTATTGCACATCAGGTGTGTTTGTGACAAACATGTAGAACATTTACCATAAAGATTCTACAACAGTTAACAAAATAATAATAACATGGTTGCTGTACTGATCGCTTGTTCGACCAGTTGTAATATGAACCAGAAGCTTGTTGCATGGCATGCCATAACGAGGTGAACAGACACTTTAAGTTTTTAGCCTTCGACCAATTTTTGGAGGTGTCAAGGTGAACGGCAATGGGCGAAGAAGATACGACCATCAATCGATTAAGATGGCTTTGTCATGTACAGCTGTTCCACTGACTCGCCTAATTCACTTTTTTCAACTTTTTCGACGTTATGGAAAAGTTCCGCACTATTAGCCTTGGCCAATCACTAATCACTTTTTCCAACTATTTTGTATCTTTCTCACTTTTCGGAAAATCACTTCAAAATTATTTAAAAATCATAATTTGTTCGAATTCTCAGACAAAAATCTTGCAATAGATTTAGATCTTTTTTTTGATTACAGTGACCGATACTTTCGGATTCAAATTAAATATTTTGAAAGATTTTTTATCATTCGTTGTGGTGGTTTATAGCACTCTCGTGCTTGACAATGATCAATGATCAATGTTCTATCGTATCGGTCTAATATCCACTACCGAGCGATAAGACTTTGGAAAAAGTTTTTTTTTTCGTATTGATCAAAGTCTTATCCTGTGATCGCACGCTACACATTGTCATTGATGAAATTGAAATATTTTTCTGTTGACAGTTGTCAGTTGACAGCGAGATTTACAAAAATATACGAAATACACTGAGTATATTTCTGTATATTTCCAGCTTCATGAATTTCCTTAAAGTTTAGGTCTTTTATTAAGACGAACAACTAACCATCAACAAAACCAAATCTATAGATTCTTGAAAATTTTATAGTGATACACTCATAGGCAACGCACTTCATCCATGAGTGGTACTCTAAATAGGGTACTGAACAGTGTATCGAACAAATTTTGGCGCTGTAAAAAAATTCGGACACTTTTTTCATACAAGCTAGTACTCAGAGTATTTGCTTAAAGACTAAAAAGGCAATCTTGATTGCGTGCCACGAAGATCCTTCTTATGTGTATTTGATATGTCAAATTAGTTGTTTATTTCACAAAACTAACCTCAAACTTTGAAAAATTTACATGAATTTTTTTTTTAGAGTTTAGCTTTGCGAAAATAGCAGTTAACTGCATAATATCAAATGAACATGACAAGAGCTTCCTTTTGAAAACACTGAGTGAGAAAGTTTTTCAATACTCACTTTTTGATCAACTTTCTAATCGAAAAATTCAACCATTTTTGGTAATTATTTCCATTTTTTCGGTACAGATTTTGTGTGGAATAACTGCATGTACAAAGAATGGATGAGCAACCTTTTGCTCTGAAACTGCTAAACACAAACCCCGATGGTAACCACCAGGAAGACCAAAAACTAGATGGGAAGATGTAGTCGGATTTGAAAGCACTGAGAGTGAGCGATTGGAGAGTGTTGGCGCGGAATAGGACAAGATTACTGGAGGGGGTCAAAACCAATGGTGTGCGCCCAAGTAAAAGTAATAGTCGAGGGGCCACAGAACATTCTGTGTCCACGAGAGCGGCGCAAAATGTCTTGACGGTTTCTGGTAGAGTTCGATGCCCTGATTACGAAAAGCTCGGGTGCCAGGCTGGATTCCTGGTCGTTTTCGAGAAAAGAGGGGGGAAGTACAGGGTGCAGCACTTCGTTAAAATTCGTTTTCGAGTTTTTTCGGCCACATAAAAAAACATATCTAGTCATATTATTATTGGAATCGATAGAGAATTAAATTTCCTACATTATAGAACTTTTTCCGAATTTTCAAACATCACAGGGTGATTGTAAAATGTCACCAAAGTCAAAAAATATTTTCGAGTACCGATTTTTGCACTGTTTTTTTCATTTTTGAACCTGAAAAAATGATTTTAGGCAGAATAAATGTTGTACGATTTTGATGCCCGTAAAATTCTATATCGATTAAACGTGTTTCACATTAGTTAGCGGCCACAGGGTGCTTCCGAACACACAAAACGTAGTAGTGACACCTAGAGTCAAAAAAAAATTCCTTCACAAAATGTTCACATTTTTCATTTAGGTGTTCCCTCATAACTTAGTTTTTATGATCAATCATGTAATAGACTACATAAAGCACAGGGTGAGTCTAAGATATTTTTTATGGCAGCAGCTTCGTTTAATTTCGAAATTCTTGCTGTCTTGACCCAAAATTTGTCGAAAACGAAAGTGCTGCACCCTGTACTTCCCCCCCTCTTTTCTCGAAAACGACCAGGAATCCAGCCTGGCACCCGAGCTTTTCGTAATCAGGGCATCGAACTCTACCAGAAACCGTCAAGACATTTTGCGCCGCTTTCGTGGACACAGAATGTTCTGTGGCCCCTGGACTATAAGTAAATGCTGCAAACATGACATGTTTATTACAATCAGAAATAGAAAATTGACATGATTGAACCCGAATAATATTGTGACAAACATAATATTTGGTTCAGTGCGGGTATTTGGGTAGGGAGCCTTTTAAATACTGGATTTTTGATTATTTTTTTTCATCGACGAACGTTATATTTTTATTATTTTAGATGATATTTTTGATGATATTTTACACACTGTATGATACAATTTTTTTATTTCGCAGCATTTACGTAGCTAGATAGCTGTGCAAATATTTTTTATTTCGTCAAAAATATATTTCCACTTAAGTGACGTGACTTCTTAGTCATGTCAGATAAACGACATTTTTTTAAAGTTTTGGTTCCAATGTGCTATTAATTTATTTATTTTGACATACAGCTAAGATGTCCCTTGTCCTGGAAACAAAAATCGTCGAAAAACAAACTTTTAACCTTATGTTTAACCTTATTAAATATTATATCCCAACAAAAATCTCTACGAGAAAAGTGTGACGCAGTCTTTGAAATACAATTTCTGAAATGAATGATATCGCTAGAATTGACGCTTTCAGCTTCGTCACGCAAAAATTAAATTTTACACCCAATTAGTTCGAACAAGCTGGCTTAGTTTTCCTCATCATCTGCCAAATAATTTTTACCAGCGACCCAACGATATAGTCGATAAAAAAATTTTTGATGGAAATTTCGGTCGACATTTTTAACCTTTTCGTCGCCTCGGCGACCCCACGTTCTATTCATCAAAATGATCGCCACAACTTCCCCTACTACTTTGCCACCATTCAAGAAATAGCTCTAAAAACGTAATTGACACACCCATTTCAAATTTTTGACATTTTTCACATATACCCCTCTGTTCTACTCGTAAAACTCTGAGACTTTGACGAAGAAAGTAACTCTATCTCTATAGATAGATAATCTGTTTGGAAAAAGTTAATTTGGTGCATTTTCTATGAAAAATGACCAAATTAAAAACTATGTATCTTCAGTAATTTTAAACCTACATAGTCGAGTGAAAAGTCGTTTTGCTCGTATTTGACTCCGCTATCGCTCCGGACATGATAATATTACACAGGTTTCAATGCTATACGTCTTCTCCAAGGTGTAGCGCATGAGTTCGATGCCACTGACATCTTTTTTTTAAATGGTTGACTATGATTTGCTTGTGTTTTCACAAAATATTTTTGCTATCTCACAACAGATGGCTCGAGTTTCTATTCCAATTTTTTAACGAGGCATTACCTCCTCACTATATTTACCTTGGTCTTCTTCAAGGTTATTGCAGCTGTCGTAGACATAGTTTCGGGGTGGTGAGACGTAAATGTAGGAATCTCTTTACAAGTAATACTAGGATCTACTATTCATTCCCAAAATCATATCCCATAAAAATACCTCAACATTCCACAAATGACATGTATCCTAAATCTTGACGCAAGCATTAAAAAGGCAACCGTATCTTTATGGCAATGTCGGAAAGCATATGGGAAAAACTGAGGTCTTTTTATAAAGTGGTGTACTGGGTTCTTCTCTAAATGTTCCCAAATGCATTGCGATTATGAATCTCGTTTGTTTTCGGAGCGTCAAAAATCGTTTTTACAGTATGATGGAACCATCGATATAATATACTGTAGATGATGAGACACGAAGAACGAAATTTCGGAAATATAGCACACATACAAGTGCAAAAAATACGAATCACAACACAACACGAAGAGAACAGGGAAATTGAGAAATGCATAGTTTCAATTAACTATTTTCAAATATTTGTTTGACATTATTTCGCGCGCTTTCTCAAAACGTGAGTTACGTTACACATACATCCATGTGATCTTTCCGCATAAAGTTGCTTTGACATTACTTATCTACCCAATACTATATCGATGGATAGAATTTACCTATGGAAAACGGATATGGGCGTGTGCTCTCGATCTATTATACTATTCTGCACTCATAAAATAAGCATTTTCGTTTCTCTTGTTTCTCTCTTTTTTAATTTTATTTCAAATGACAAAAAAGAGAGCAGTCAGATAACCGAAGTAGAAATGAAAATGCTTAATTTTACACGTGCAAAACAGTAATAACTTATGAACACAAATATTAATAGCTATAATTTCTTAAAATATTTTTTTTTTCATATTATAATCCAGCTGGCTGCAGAATTTAATCCAGTTGTTACTCTTCTGATAACAAACACAGGTTTTTGGTTGTACTAACGTCAATGAAGCTGTTTTTTGATTATTTGTAAATAAGCTCTTAAGCGATCTGTGCCAATAGTCTGATATTTCTAAAGCAAACAAATTTAGGAACTCGTGCAACAAAAAGGGAGTAATTAATAGCAGAAAAATAATGTCCTACGTCGCGTCAATTTGCCAGATAGATGCTAATATGACGACTGGGTCGTTTCGACGGATAGAGGGAATATGTCGAATGATTTTGAATAGAGGGAATATGTCGAATGATTTTGAAATTGGTTGAGCGAAAATGTATTCAATTCTCTCTCAAAAACCCAACTGTCATTCGACATATTCCCTCTAGACCCAGGCAACTCTCTACAATTTGCGAAAAAGAGAAAATGCCGAGATAACTATGAGGTTAAAGTCACATCTTTCTGACGTTTCAAACGGCGTTGAACATGTTATACAGATCATCTTCAAGGCTGTTTGAAATGCCATCCACGTTAAAAATATTGTCATTTGAACCGAGAGATTTTAAACCGCCGCCTATTGCTTGTTCTTTTTTTACACAGGATTTTATAGTACTCCAATGGCAGCTCTTCTTTGACATAAAACACGACGAAACTAATCTGCGATTACGTTTGAAAGTACCGTTACTTGAAAATGATCTATCGAAACTCCATCAACGTTAAAATAGAGTCATAGAAATGAATAAAAAACGAAAAATGTAACGAAACTAAAGTAAGGCTACAATTGACAGCACACCAACGTACAGATATTCTATTCACCGGTAAAATATTTGAATTACTCGCGCACTTCCGTCGCAACATAGATTGATAGGACACCATTTTCAGTAGTACGTTGCCCTCCTCTGCCAAAATGAGAATAAAAGCAAAAACTAGTGCGCCATTAAAGCACAGTCGAATTGAGAACGTTTCAATAATGGACCTCAACAAATTATTCTTCGCGTTGGTGCTGTACATGGTATAGAAGGTAATTATTTCAATAAAATAATTTTTTCAATGGAAAATTTTTATAGACCAGCAGCGTGTATGGTGAAACTACAAAAGAAAATGTCAGCTTCAGTGTGGAAACAATTTGGCAAACCTATCGCATCGCAGCCAGTAGCTGTACATGTCAGTGTGAAGATGATTCGTGGAAAGAAGATATTCAAGCGTACTACGACGGATGTTATTCAGCTACCCGTGGATTCAGAGGAAATTCATACGAATTAGCAGACACCGTTGTGAAGTCACTAGAGGAATACCTGACGAAGGTAATCTATTTCACGAATTCCAATTCAACCGTTGTAACATCAAGCGCTACAGCGATCGCAAAATCGCTAAGTACATGCAAGGATCTGAATCAGTCCAGTTGGAAAATCATCGTTGAATTCGAAAAAGTTTTTCCGAAGATAGTCGAAGATTTTAATGGCATCACTAGAGCATTATCTGATCATATTGGTGATGACTTGGTATGTACCTTTACCAATGACATTAGCGATCTTGGTGCCACATTTTCAAAATATATGAGAGAGTTTCTCGAAAGCTGGAAACCGTTGGGTTGCAGACGAAGGGTAGAATTCGAAAGTGTGCTCAAGAAATTGCAAAAACTTATGAACACTGCGGCCTTGATTAACGAAACATTGCTAAACAAATGTGACAGTGAAGCTAGTCAGGACACACGTGAATCGGTCATGGTTCTGGATTTGCTGTGTTTCTATATGGCAGTTGTCGTACAAGGAATAAATAGTTGTGTTCTCGATGTGCAATACGACCGGAAATGTTACGTATCACCAGCTTTTAAATCCAGCTCGTTATCATTAGATTATGCGATCATAGGAATTGGTGAAGCTGTGAACGCCGTTGTTTTCCCACTTAAGGAGAGCCTTACAGCGCTACTAACCGTTTTCGTCGACATTACCATGGTCTTAAATACGGTGCTTAAGAGTGTTCTTGGATTAGTGGAAGGAGTAGGAATAACTGTCGGAGAAGTGGCCAAAAATTTATTGGGTGGCCTAAAACTCACGAAAACCATTACGAATGACCGGACTAACATCTTAAAGGGAGTACTGCGCAAGTAAACTGATAAGTTTAATCGTTATATTATTCGAAGTAGCAAAAAGAGATTTTCTTCATTGAAAGTCACCCAACAGACTAATTTCATCATCAATAACTTTACTCCGACTTTTTTTTGCAGCACCGAAAACTTAATTAGTCAGACATTTTATGAACAATTTTCTTAACTTTCTGTACGTTGGAGTAAAATAAAAAAAAATCTACAAATCTTCAGCTCGGGCAATTGTTTTTAAATGTTTTTAAAGGAGTCGGAGCTGATCTTTCTTAAGCCCGTGCGAATTTTTGTGATTCTAAAGTTTAGTAAATATTTTTGATGCGAATATTTGTAACAACAACAACAACAACAACTCGAAACCCTTCTTATAAGTCCGTGCGAATATTTCTGACAACACAAAATATTTGTGAGAAAGAGTGGATGCTTCTGACTGATGAACTGCTATTTCTTGACGAAGAAAAATTAGGAGAAGAGCAGGCACTTGTCCGAAATGTCCGAAATTTTACACATTTGTCCGAAATTGTCCGAAATGTCCGAAATTTTCTTCAAGATCTGACCGGATTTAAATATTGAAACTTATAAAAGACTCTACAAAAAAAAATCGCCTGCGGCGCGCTTAATACATTTTTCAATTATAATTTCCGTGTACCAATTCTTTGTCTTAAAATTTTTATCATGAGGCAGTAAATTAATTTTACGTACATACACTCACGGAATTTTCAAAACCGACACATTTTCTTCAGTATGACATAAGGGAACTATTGTGGAATTTTTTTAAGTTACGTGGAAGTAAATAGAAAGTTTACCTGCCTGTGGCGTATCGAACTTCGAAAAAGTAAAAATACGACTGATGTTTTGAAGGTCGACGTATTAGAAATCAAGCACTTTGAAGTGCGAACAATCGAACGTACTATTGTATAATTACTAAACCGGTGTATAGTATGGCGTTTTACTTTACGAGCGAGGGAAAGGGTTTTCACTAGTGAGAGAAAGGCTACATTAGTAAAGTAATATACATTTCTAAGCATTAGTACAAAATTTTTGGAATTGAAGTTGAGGGTCGTCTGCGGTAAAAAAGTATGTTGCTTGGAAGTTCAACTAGTCTTATATGAAGAAAGCCGTTCTAAAACTTTTTCTTTCTTTTTTAAACATTTTCAGCCAGGTTTCAGTTAACCCTCAAATTTAACAATACTTTTAGTAAAACATTTTTCAAGTCCTATATACCGGTTAATGATCAATTCATGTCACGTCAAAATATACTCCGAACAAATTATTGAGTTTAGAATTTGTCACCAAATTCTGCTGATATAAAGCGTTAAAATTTGGTGAAGGAATGATTTTAAATGTCTCACAGACTATTCCTATTGCGATTCTTTAGTGAAAACTGGAAAAAATTTGTCCGAAATATTTTCAAGAAATGTCCGAAATTTTATACAAATTGTCCGAAATGTCCGAATTTCGGACAGGGCAAAATTTAGTGGGAGGCCTGGAGAAGAGTTAGGGAATGACTTCACGGTCATGGATGATTTGAGATCTATCTGCGACGGAACCGTTTTTGTGGACAATATTTGATTGAAACATCAGGCATTTTTCTGTATCAAACAATGAAGAGTTCTTTTATTTTCGGTAAATTAGGCCCTGCCAGCTGATTTTTTGCCACAGCTGCCGATTTTTATTTGGCTCTTCCATCTGTTGAGTACTTCAATGTTTATTTCGTCCCTGAAGTCGACAAGCAAATAGATTCATTTCAGTGTTTCTATGTATGGTTTGGCCAGGGTATGTGGAGAGGTAATGTCAAATATAACTGAATCAGATGTGCAGTGGCACGAAAGTTCGATACAAACGCCCTCACTTCTTTTCATTAAAAACAAAAAATTTGGTCGTTACACAGCACTACTCTAGCATGATCACTGAATTGGCTCTTGTCAAATTTGGATGATTTAGTCATCAGCCTCTGAATATTTTCTATGCGCATGCTAGAAGCAGTGCTGTGGTCGTTAGCATCAAACTTCGAACTAATGGCCGAGCGTCTGATTGGCATTACCTTCCCACATATATCTACCTTGTGTTTGGCTATCAAGACACTTACAAATGCTTACGTTCGATAAAATATTCAACATTTGGCAACGCAAAACCATTAAAGTTGGTTGCCATTGGCAATGTGTAAGCGCCCATATTCTCAAATATGATAAAATCATCGATATCAAGACGAGGCATTGAAATGTTTTCACACACCTAAAATACACAACGTTTTTCCAATGGATTGGTTTTCTGTGGGTGTGTGTGTACGTGTAGTGTAGTTACCCGATCGAGTGCATCACATGTGGGGCCCCAGATTGTACTTCTGAACATCTTTTCATTGTCACCCTTCAAAGTGAGCGGATAAATGGCTTTGTGATCGGTCAAATTACAATTGAAAGATCCATAAACGCCATCGTTAACATAATACATCATGCTGTCGAGTTGTCCATTTTGACGAATTTCACGTATCGAATGTACTTGGCAAGCAAGCGTATATGCTGATGCTACGTAAAATCGACCCGGCTCGGCGATAAACGTTACGTTTGACGATGCAAAGTGTAAATCGAGACTATCATTGATAATGGTTGCAATCTGCGAATTAGGAATAATTGTTTGTTAAAGCAGCGATTTGTTCTGCAAATAGTTTTACCAATTTGATATTAGTATTATTATCACCGGGAAAACCACCACCAATATCCAAAATATTGAAATGAAATCCTAGATTTTCAGCAAAATCAAATAGCTTGCGTGAAGCATGAATTGCCTTTGAATAAGCGGGTGGATCCTGGCAACCAGAACCCACGTGAAAACTAATCCCAACAATCTAGTAAGAAAAAAAAATCATTTGCAAGCAAATCGTTTCTATGTTTCCATAAATACGTTCAAATCCATTGATTTGGCTAATTCAATTAGGTGTTCAGCTTCTGTGTCTGGACAACAGCCATATTTATCACCAAGTGGGCTCAAAGATACCTTTGCATCGCATCGAATGCGTAGTAGCAAACTGTAACGAAAATGTATTACAGACAGATCACTCTCCTGTTATGATTAGAGCAAGAATACCCACAAATTATAACTCGCCTTGAATATTTTCATATGAATTTTGAACCTCAAGGCAAGTTAAAATAGCTGGGCTGAATTATATTTCCTTCTCTTTCGTCATAACAGTCGTAACAGTCATAACAGTGTTAAAAGAGAGTCGAAATTTTGACATATCACCTATCGAGATCAGTTGAATAACTGGTTTTTTCCCCTTTTTACATACAAATTTTGACATATCACCCATCACCCAGTGGCGGATTAAGGAATCCAGCGCCCTGGGCATTTGTTGTCGTGAAGTGAGTAGGTGATTGCAGCGCCCCATGCATTCATTGTTATGTAGGGAGGAATGTATCACGAGCGGAGCGAGCGAGAAAATTTTGAGATTTCCTACTTTCGAACCTTTGTATTTCTCATTCTTCAGCGCCCCAAATTTCCAGCGCCCTGGGCAATGTCCCGATTTGCCCATAGGTTACCCGCCACTGTGTATACAGTGTTAAAAGAGAGTGGACATACCGAGATCAGTGAAATTGACCGTTTTTTCCGATGTTTTTATGCTCTTTTAACACTGTATAGAGTTTTAAGAGCGATATATGACTAGTTAACTTCAACTGATCTACCGAGCGAAGCGTAATTTTCGTAAAATGACACATTTTCTGTCATTTCTTCGCTTCGTTGCAAGTATACAGTAACTGCTTAAGGTGGGCTCAGAGTCGTCCGTTTTCATTCCGTTTTGCCTCCGTGTACGTGACAGTTGTCATATCAAACAGTGCTCTATTGTATTAAATGCCAACTTTCATGTACACGGAGGAAAAATGGACACAAAACGGAATGACTGTGAATTCAGACTTACTTTGCTTTGGGATAATGTGCACGGATTTTCTGTAACTCAGAATCACTGTCAACTGTCATAACAGTAACATTCATCGCAGCCGCAAATTTAAGATGAGCAATCGGCTTAGTTGGGCTCGCATAAATGATCGACTTGCCGTCTACGCCATAACTCATGACATTGGAAATCTCACCTCGTGATGCACAATCGAATCCGATACCCATAAGAGCCAATGTTTCAATAACAATTGGACTGTCGTTACATTTCACAGCTGTAATTGGAATCAAAAAATTGGAAGGTTCTGAGTAATTAGATTAAATTTGTATCTAAGTTGACCCTTCGAATTGAAACATCGATTAACTCACCATAATATGGAATAACTCTGGGCATGTACTGTTTCCAGATGCGATGTTTATTTAAGATATCGGAAATGTTGCAAATGTAGAAAGACTCATCGTACACCTGACCACGCAAAGATCGTTCTCGGATCACATTGATAGCATCCAATGGTTCATCGACGATGTGTACTTTGTCTGCATCAATGTGATTCATGGGTGCACGTGAACGGGGCAATTCGTTTAGGTGAAAATCCCTTAAAATATCAATTGTTCAATAAAGCAGAATAAATTTTGAATAATTAAATGGCAGGGTTGACATCTGGAACCTAGTAACGGTAACTATTTTCAAATTCACTTTCGCTTTTTTGGTTGACTTCACAATGCTCTCGAAGTTAATGGAATTGTTTACCTCAATTCCCCCCAACCGAATTACACCAAGAGCCAGAACAAAAGTACCTAACGATCAGACTAGTATTGCGTTTTTCTTAGACTTTGCGAAGAACGCATGAATTTAAGCGATTTTACTATTATCAGTCCAGTCCGCCAAGAGAGAGATTGTTGTAGTTTGGTCGGAGATTAGAGATTCTTTAGTCGGGCGAAAATCTGTGAGCTTACAGTTTTCATATGAGCAGGGTCGTCCTTCACAGGTCATTAAACTTTGGGAAGCTCGCGTAAATTTCCATTTTATTCTTTTGTATTCCACTTCTCCAATGGAATCCAAAAGAAGACAAAGCTACCTGCAACAGCTGAGTTTTTCGAAACTTTTTTGTCAGTGTATGGCGTGGCGAATTTTTATTGTGGAAAGAGGCAGGTTTCACGACCTTCCCAAAGTTTACAGTGGAAAATTAAAATCGGTCCGAAGCTTTTCCAACAGCTTTTCATGTGTTTTGTATGGTATCGAAAGCGTTGGAGAAGTTTACAAGTAGAAGTAGGATGATTCGGCTTCGCTCAAAATCTCTTCTGATGTATGGTCAAAGGGTTTTGTTAAGGATTGGTGGAAATAATTTTCTCATGTTTTCAAGCTGATTTATTGACGTATCATTGTCAGTATTATTTTAAACTCGCGTGCATCTTTCGTAACGAAAAACAAGCCCATAAATATCGGTTCCAATTCTAGGCGATGTCCAAAGTAATGCTCGTTTGCTGTAGACCAAATTCCATCCCTTTGGTATGGAGTAATTGTTCACTGTATCCGCATGATTGAATAACATAACGTTGTATTTCACGGCACAATCTGTTCTAAACTCGTCGCTCATTTCATCAATAATCAAAGTGAGTGAATCTGTCGCCAAGAAGAACAGTCGGACGAACAAATTTACGAAACTTTTTTGATCAATAAACGCTAGAGCACCGGCACTTACAATATGATTGAAGGACCTTGCCTTCAATTCTACCACAACATTTTCCATGTACCCTAAGTGAAGTTCTTCATAATTATCGATCAATTTAGCCATCTCGGGCGACAAATCAATTCCAGTCAATTTAGCATCATATTTTTTCTTGATTATTTTTCCCACCAAGCCCGTTCCACATCCCAAATCCAAAACAGTTCCACCATAATCAAATGTATCGGTTAGACATTCCCAAATCGCAAACAGATTTTTCCCTTTGACTTCAATAGCGGCGTCATAATTGCTTGCTGTCACACCGTTGTATTCTTTGAGAATCGCATCAAAACGTCTCTTGGACGAAATGATCGTTTCAATCAAATTTTCGTGTCCTCCAGGAAATGTTGATTCGATAACGAAATCGTCCCCACTCCTATTACCAAGCTCCGCAAAAAATGCTGGACAAGGGTTAATCTAAAGAATGGAGATGAGATTTAGAATCAATCACCGCACAGCCAACATTATTGTTTTACCTCCAATACGTACACCTCCGATCCTTTGACACGAAAATCTACTCTTGCGTAACCGCTTCCCAGTACACCCAATTCTTCGTAAGCTTTAATGGCCGTTTCCTCAATTTTTTCTTTCATTTCTGTATTTCCATCGAACAATTTGTGGATGATATCACCGCGCTCAATTCCAACGAACTTGGCATCAAAATCTAAAAACTTTTTTGTCGGTGGCCAATCTTCCGGAAAAACAAAAATCGTTGGGTGCAATGCTACTACTCCGTTTTTTGTTTCCAAAATAACTACAGCAACCTCGTCGCCCTCAACAAATTCCTCGATTAAAATTTCGTAATTTACGTTGATTTTGGACTTCAATAGTTTAACTTGCTGTTCCAGTGCCACGACATTATGACAAACGGAATCCTCCGTCATGTGCTCACTTCCGCATCCTACCGATGGTTTCACAATCAATGGAAACGTTAGATGGCCTAACTCCAAGTGAGCTAAGGACTCGTCGTCCCCTTTAACTACAATTCCCTTTGGTGTTTTAATATTGGCAGACGCCATAGCTTCTTTGTAATCCAATTTTGTTAAAGATAAAAATTTTGATGATGTCCCAATCATCGACACATTCTTCGTCTCCAAATACTTGATTTCGTTTACACCGGCAATGTCCTCATTTACTGGTCCCCACAAAAAATGCCAAATTAAATCAAATCCTTCCTGCAATATTCGGTCGATTTCCTCTTTGGCATTGTTTTTGGCTATGATTCTCTGCTCATAGACATGTTTCTTGTCGTAGAGTCCTGGGTTCTGATACAACTCATAGTGTTCAAATGATGAACCGACTCCACCGTAAGACGATAACAGAACGCAAATCTTCATATTGCAGTGTGGCCTTTGATTTTACTGAAAAACAAATGAAATCGTAACGACATGGACTTAGACACATATAGACACGCTGTAAATGCGCTAAAGTAATCAACATGAAAATTGTAAAAATGCAGCCTCAAATCGCTTTCATTCACCCACCCGTGATATTAATTTTTATATGTTCTGTGTATTAAGACACGACAGAGTAAATACAGGCAGGAGCACTTGATTTGACTATGGACCTGAACTATCTAGTAGCCTTATATTTTGCCAAAAAAATTAAATCAATTTATGCCAGTGTTCATTTGAGTTCATTTTATACATTGTGTTATAGTTCCATTATTTGACATCCGAGAAATGAATCGCTCCAGCCTGGATTTACTCTGTCGTCGTCAAAATATACATTATGCATCAGCTTTCTGTAAAAATGAACAAGGAGTATTGCGAACGAAAAAACCAAACTAAGAATCGATAGAAAAATGCTGATAGTAAATCCTACACGAATTGCCTACTGTTTGGCGATACTTATTTTGTAGTCATGTGGAATACACACCATAGCAAACAAATACTATCATTGGCGACCCTTAACCGTTAAGGCTTAAGAGGCACCGGCACTTTGCTGAAAAGCCTACATTAGGGCTATTTTTAAATACTGGATTTTAGTTTACTTTTGATGATATCTTTCCACCAGAATCCTTTTTCAAAAATTTACGCCCGCTATTCCGACCACGAATGTGTTAGCTTTCAACAGAAAATAGATTTGGTTGCAGCAGTTTGACCAGCTATGAGAACAATGAGCACTTTCTGAAATTTTCTTTAAACTGCTCACTTTTCTCATAGCTGGCCAAACGACTACAAGCAAAACTAATTTTGATTTAAAGCTAACACATTCGTGGTCGGAATTGCGGTCGTACATTTTTAAAAAGGTTTCTGATGAAAAGATATCATCAAAAATGAAATACGAGGCACACAAATGTAGGCTACAATTTTAGCTAAGTACCGGTGCCTCTTAACGATACAATTAACGAGAAATCTAGAAACGTTCTCACATCGATGGAAAAATTTCGCAAGCGTTTCCGATAAGCCCAACTAAAGGCTTTCAAATACCATCAGTACCAAAAAGGCGTCAATCAACGCTCTTCAAGCATGAGTGATACTCTAAATAGGGTACTGAAACTGAACGGTGTATACAAAATAGTACTCCATTTGGCAGCTGTCATTAATAGCTCTTTTGCTTGAAGTGCGTTGCGTCGATTTTAAAAGTTAGAGCAAAAATTTTAATGTTTGTGGTGTGGATGTAACCTAACTCCGAGAAACTCAAAATATGATTCAAATTTTCGTGAAATATTGAGTTTTCTTGGACTGAGGTTACATCACCATAAACAATTAAATTCTTACTGAAAGTTAACACATTTTAACACTAAACGATGGTCGTACTTTGATTACCTAAATCGATAAGGATGGGCACTACGGTAAAGTTAATCTTTGAAAGGATTAACACTAAACGAAATAGTTTATCAGTCTGCCCTAGTTAAGAAGGATTTTTTTTTGACTGAAATTCCTGAACATTTTTAATTTCCATCAAAATGTTCGAATAAATCAACGTCATAAATATATAACGCACGTGTCTACAGTTAGATGCAGCAAAATTATTTGGGTGGTATTTTTCCAAAGTAAATTTGTTCAGAATGAACAGCTTAACACACTACACTAAATTTGCCTCTGGGGACCTGCGCTTATTAAAATTTTGATGAAGCTTTCGACTTAACTCTTTAATTTTCTTTAAAAGTGACAAATTCGCGAAGAGTCTTTAGTGAGTGCAATGCACTTCAAGCATGAGTGGTACTTTAAATAGGGTACTGAAACTGGAGAGTGTATCGAACAAATTTTGGTACTGTAAAAAAATTAGGACACTTTTTTCATACAAAGTAGTACTCTAATCGACAGCTGTTGTTAATAGAACTTTTGCTTGAAGTGCGTTGATGAGTGTCATTGCATAAGAGGCTTGAGGTTCCAGCGTCAATTAGAAAATAAAAGATGTATTTGATCATAAATCCGAATGTGACACAACACCAAGAAATAGGAAAGCGTCCAGTACCGGGTTGCTATTTCATTTCATTGAGTTTCATGCCTTTACACAAGCTCCCGGACTATTTTCAACATGTAAAATTTATCTTTTTCATCGAACCGATAAATGGTAAAGTAAAAATAGAAAAGGAAAAGGCAAATTCGAACAGTTGCAATTAATGTTAAAATATTTCGCCAAAGATATCGTGCGATGACTGATTTCAATAATCAATAAATGCTAACCATGTCTTCGCTATCAAAGCAAAATCGGAGTGTCAGTTACCTAGGCACTTATTGTAATTATATTTTAATGAATGAAAATTTTCTTTTATCAATTTGGTTGTACATCATCAGATGGTGATTATCTTAAAAAAATTTCCTATAAAAACGGCACTTTTTTCTTGGAATATCATTCATTTGAATTTCTTGTTCTTTAAAGAACAATCGCTTACTGGACAGATTGAGTTGCCATTTACTGAAAGTGTTTGAACTTGACAATGAATAAATTCAAAGTTCTAATAGTTCTGTTCGTGGCAATAGTTGCTGCTAAATGTTCGTCGGAAAGTGATTCTTCGTCATCAGAAGACAATGTCTTCGGGAATGAAAATGTAAACTCAAGAACTCCATTGTTCTTATCCCGATACATTCAGAGAGGAAAAATTGCTGAAGGACGGTTTTTAGCAGAAGTTAGACAACCGGAACTGTTGAAGAAGAAAATTAAAAGCTATTCCGGCTATTTTACTGTTGACGAACGGTTTGATTCCAATATGTTCTTCTGGTTCTTCCCTGCGAAAAACAACCAAAAGAACGCTCCACTAATTTTATGGTTGCAAGGAGGTAGGTCAATTGCGCACACTAAACGAACATTAAATGTTCTGTTGTTGCATTGTCTTTACTGACTTTAACATTTACAACTTTCGCCCATTAAATAGGTCCTGGTGCTTCGTCGTTATACGGACTGTTCATGGAAAACGGACCAATCTATGTCAATAAGGACAACACTCTCTCTGAACGAGAGTACCCATGGAATGAAAATCTTAATTTACTGTACATCGACAATCCAGTGGGCGCTGGCTTCAGCTTCACAAACAGTTCGGATGGATATTTAACGAATCAAGTGGATGTTGGAAAAAATTTGTTCTCCACCGTCAGTCAATTTCTCCAATTGTTCCCGGAGCTAAGAAAGAACGAGTTTTACATCTCCGGAGAGTCCTACGCCGGAAAGTACGTACCATCTTTAGCTTATACGATTTATTTGAACAGAAATAGCCAAAATCCCAACGATCGCATCAATCTGAAAGGCTTCGCGATAGGCAACGGGGTCACGGATCCCATTAATCAAATTGCTTTCGGTGAATTATTCCACAATTTGGGCTTCATTGACGCAAATGCACTGCAAATATTCAATCAATATGAAAGTAATGCGTTCGCACTCATCGAACAAGAACAATATGCAGCTGCTCTTTACTACACATTTTCTCTGATTAACACGCGAACTTGTTTGTTCAACAACTTGACTGGATTCACATCGCCCTACAACTTTTTGATACCTGATGGTTACGATGAGACAATTCATATAGTAAGCAACTATTTGGTCAACTCATCTATCTCAAAGTATCTGAATGTCGGTGACAGAACTTTCGTGGCTTTTGACGAGAACAACCCCGTGTTGGGTAATTTGGCGAACGATATTTTGGCTTCGGTAGCACCATGGTTAGAAGTTCTCATTGACAATTACAAAGTGCACATCTACAGTGGAATGTTAGACTTACTCTGTGGTCCTAAGGGAATCGAAAGTTATTTGCTAAAACTGCTTTTCAATGGGTCTGATGAGTTTAGGACGGTTCCAACTACGCAATGGCTGGTGGACGGTGAAATTGCCGGATACAGAAGGGAAGTGGGAAATTTCACTTACAGCGTTGTACGTCTAGCAGGACACATGGTTCCACATGACCAACCTAAATGGGCTTTTGACCTAATATCAAAATTAACCGGCACAGGTAAAAAATTGTAATGTTTCAGGCTGATTTGACAATAAAGAGATGTTTAAATGACAGCAAAAATAAATGCACGTTTTAATGGACGGTAACGACTCAACGAAAATATTCCGAATTTCGTCATATTACATTCTGTAGATAATGCTGAGAATACCTTCGGCTTGCATATATATATAACTATACCCCTGACGTGAAACTGACAAAACTCAAAAGCTTGATTTAATCATAAATGTCATGGACGCGCGTTAGCATAGCGCCCGTGACGCAAGTCCTATTACTAGAAAAATAAAAAAAATGTCGTAGATTGCGGAACCATACATGGGTAATTCCAGCTAATTTGAGACTTTTCGAAATATTTTCACCAAATGAAAACCGATTTCAGTAAACGTTTTTTTCCTTGAAAGCTGTTGACCAGTCGCGTCGCGTCGTTTACGCCACATATTAGGCCGGTGGCCGAAAATCTTGGAGAGATACCACCATAAAAATTTATGCTTGTTTTTAGCAAATTATTGAAAATTCTAGTTTATTCCACGAAACTTGAACCAATTTAACTGAACTTTTTTTTTCTTTTTTGCTGAAAGCTATTGACAAGACTTGTAGTTTGACACCATCATTGGCATAACGTCTCGGGGAAGTATGACCAAAAAGTGTTTGTTTGTATTCGACTTTCCAAGATATTTTCAAAAAATCTCAAATGATTTCTGTAAACTTGTTTCCCTGTAGAAACGAACGTTATAATTCCGCAATTGCACGTGCTCACGGAAGTTTCCATTCAAATGTAACAGCGTGTTTTATGTGTGTGTGTCAGAAGAATTAATTTTTTTTCAGCTAGTGATCTTGAAGTTTTTCTTTGAATTTTTTCTTTGAACCTTCTGTTGAAGGTTTTTGAGATTTGTGCTTTCGAGAGATTTTTGAAATTTTTTTGAATTTTTCTGATTTGAGTTTCTTGTGTTTAGCTATGATTTTCGGGTAGTACTTAAATGTTCTTCTAGTCCGTTGCTAAAGCGTAACGTAAAAAAAAAACCCGGCGATGCCCTTACGTCGGTTGTATGATGAAAAAGTGTTTTGATGAATTTGGGTTATTTTCGACATGAGTGTTCTGAGGTTGGTTCCTAAACCTAAATTTTGGGATGAGAGATGATTTCTCCGGCACTTCCTAACTTCCATTGGATTTTTCGATGGATTTAAGTTATTTTCGATAAAAGTCAGGTGTTCCAGGGTTGGTTCCTAAATTTTGGGATGATTCCTCTGGCACTTCCTTCGGATTTCTCGATGGATTTGGGTTATGTTCGATATAAGTGAGGTGTTCCAAGGTTGGTTCCTAAATTTTGGGATGACAGATGATTCCTCTGGCACTTCCTAACTTCCATCGGATTTTTCGATGGATTTGGGATTTTGGTTATCTTCGAAATAAGTGAGGTGTTCCAGGGTTGGTTCCTAAATTTTGGGATGACAGATGATTCTTCTGGCACTTCCTTCGGATTTTTCGACGAATTTTGGTTATTTTCGATATAAGTGACGTGTTACAAGGTTGATTCCTAAATTTTGGAATGAGAGACGATTTCTCTGGCACTTCCTAACTTCCATTGGATTTTTCGATGGATTTGGGATTTTAGTTATCTTCGAAATAAGTGAGGTGTTCCAGGGTTGGTTCCTAAATTTTGGAATGACAGATGATTCTTCTGGCACTTCCTTCGGATTTTTCGACGAATTTTGGTTATTTTCGATATAAGTGACGTGTTACAAGGTTGGTTCCTAAATTTTGGAATGAGAGACGATTTCTCTGGCACTTCCTAACTTCCATTGGATTTTTTGATGGATTTGGGTTATTTTCGATATAAGCGAGATGTTCAAAGGTTGGTTCCTAACTTTGGAGATGAGAAATGATTCCTCTGGCACTTCCTAACTCCCAACGGATTTTTCGATGTAAGTGAAGTGTTCGGAGTTCTAAGATTAGTTCCTAAATTTTTAATTGCAGATTCGGATAGAGTATCATCTGTAACGTCGAAAAAACACTTTTATGAAAAAAGTAAAAGAAAATCAAACCAAACTTCCAAAAGAACAGATATCGGTCAAAAACACTCAAAGATTAAAAGTGACGCAAGTCCCTGTGCATACTTCCAAAACAACTGACATCACTGTAGGTGACGCATTCTGCACTTGTAGGCAAAAATTGTCAAAGCGAAAATTAGGCCAAAAAAATTCTTGAAGAAAAATTTTACCAAAAAATTTTTTGCGTCACAAGTGGCAAGTGTTGAGGAAAGTATACTGTTAAGAGTATCGCCAAATCTTCAGGTGATTTTTTTAACTTTGGGAACAAGCGGTCTCTGATTTTAATGAGTGAGCTCGTTCGATTCGTCTTTCAATTCTGGGAAACACGTATCTTTCACTTTTTCTGAAAAATAAAAATTCTGTGAAAAGCGTTCAAAAGTGAAGACATATCAAAGGGTACCGAAAACAGTTTTTCGACAATAATTCAAGAAAAAATTATTTTAAATTGTTGTAATGTTGTACGAATATCGGTCTTGGAAAGACCTACAGGTAGAGTATACGCACCGCTTGATGCTAGTAGATCCACGAGAGTTATGACTAAAAATATAGTGAATGTTCGGAGAGTCCGCCTTCTCTGCAGCTTCGATGTTGCACGGAACTGAATATGGGATGTTGTAGCTGGCCTCACCCACTATCGTCCCACATATAAATGAACCCAGTATTTTTGTGCTGTAAGCCTAGAGAAGTCTGCCAAAATGTAGATTTTTTCATTCTTTCGGCAATCATTTTTTATCGTCTACTATTCTTTTACCTTATTAATAGGAAAATGCTTCGCTATGTCGCGAATATATGTCGCTAAAACAGATCCAATGTTAGTAATATCAAGAGAGAAATTATTAAATTTTTCTCGGAGGATTTTAGTCAAATAAAATGTTAGCGTATAGCAAATCACCTCAGGACTCCGGAACAGTAATTTAATTTTCATTCGGACCAATATTTGCTACGTGACAGGAGTTTGGAAAACCGTTTGCTCCCACTTGATCATATCGTTTTTCCAAAAGGATAAATCTGCATTTTGGCACCGACTTTTTTTTCCAAGACTTCTGTAGGCTTGCAGCACAATAGTACTGGGTTCATTTATATGTGGAACGATAGTGGGTGAGGCCAGCTACAACACCTCATATTCAGTTCCGTGGAACATCGAAGCTGCAGAGAAGGCGGACTCCTCGAACGTTAACTATATTTTTAGTCATAACTCTCGTGGACCAAGCGGTTCATAAACTCTACCTGTAGGTCTTTCCAATGCCGACATTCGTACAACATTACACAATTTAAAATAATTTTTTCTTGAATTATTGTCGAAAAACTGTTTTCGGTACCCTCTGACATGTCATGACATGTCTTCACTTTTGAATGCTTTTCACAGAAAACATTTTTTTTTTAGAAAAAGTGAAAGATTGCCTAGAATTCAAAGACGAATCCAACGAGCTATCACTCATTAAAATCGAAACCGCTTGTTCTCCAATCACCTGAAGATTTGGCGATATCACTCTTAAGAAAATTGTTAAAATTGGGAAAAATACGTCCTTAAAAAAATATACAAATGAAAAATAGCCGAATCATCTGCCAATTTGTGACGCAAAATTTTGTTGGTAAAATTTTTCTTTTAGAATTTTTTTGGTCTAATTTTTGCTTTGACAATTTTTGCGTAGAATTTGATACAATTTGTGAGAAATATGGTTTTCTAATATAATTCAATACAATTAAATGAGGTCATTTTCTAGCGAATCGTAAAAAATTGTAAAAAACAATGAGTAACTTACAACATTGAAAAGAAAATTTAATTTTTTACTTTTCAGTTGACGAGTGATTTAACACGGTAATGAACAGACTCAAATTAAATTGTTTAACTGGTGATGTTACCATTTATGTCCCCATTTGTTATCACGTATAAAACTCTTCCACCCGCAGTAACTAAACAGGGCTTACAAGTTTGCCAGTACATTGCGAATTCGAATACAAAAGGTATGTGAAACCACCTATACATTGCCCAGTATATAAATCGTCAGTTAGGAGAACTTTTACTTTCAGACGCGACTTTGAGCAGTTTTAGGAAGTAAAGAGATAATACAAAGAAAAGTATAAATTGACTTTGTATTTATTTTCTATATCATGGACCGATATTTTCATGGCTTTCTCTTGCGTGCACGCCTCATACGCCTCGCACGGGTCTCATTTTCTTTTTCTTTTTTTATGTACACGACATTGAGTCACGAAAGTGTAATATGTCATGTCACGTTTTTGCACCGTTACAATGACAAATGTTCTGAAAGAACAGGTTGAGACCGTAGACAAACTATATAATAATTCGTATAAGGTTTAGACACATCTGTGCTTATCACGAAGGTAGTAGAACTAGTGGCGCAAGTAAGGACTCTTCCAAGGTGAAATGAAATGTCAAACCGTCACTGACTGTCGAAATATCAAATAAAACAACAGTGCAACGTTTGAATTTATCTTTTCAACGTTTTCTTGGGGAAAATCAAAATTAATTTAACTAATTCACAGGTTAAAGCACAAAAAAAACAGAATTGGTTGACAGTTGCACAAGTAGAATACAAAGATAATGAATAAAAGATATGTCATGCACCAAGGGTGTGTTCATCGAAAGGCTACCCTCGCATTTGATATTATGCATTTAACTGACATTTTTATAAAGCTAACCTCTAAAAAAATAAAATATCATACAAATTTTTCAAAGTATGAGGTTAGCTTTGTGAAAATGACAACTAATTTGACATATCAAATGCACATGACACACGGTGGGGCTGAACGAACTTTAAATAAACATGTCGACTTCCATCTTGGTTCTTTTCATAGCTGAGTTAGGGGAGGCGTGTACTATCCAACGGCGCATGTTGCAGGTGCAACCGCTGAGCCGTTTCTGAGAACTAGGAATATCGTCGCCTGGCTCCGCGGAAGTTGCTCGACCAGTGTTTGAAACTGGAATCGGTAGAGGGACAAATTCTAAGAACAACCATGTAAAAATTATTGCTCTCGGTCATTTGGTCGCAGAGCAATAGAAGCTGAAAGTCGAAAATTCCACCTCTTCAAGGAGTGATGCCTCCTCGACGAAGTTCCCGATCCAGCACTTTAATAGCGTTTCTAGACAAGGTTAATGTGCTCTTTCGAATAGCAATAAAATTTTTTGAAAGTGGTCTGTTTTGGTACATTTTCAGAAAAGCCACTTTTTTGCTACCCTCAGTGAACTTTGGCTGGTTCTATACCTTGCCGGTTAAAATATTTCAACACAACATACCTTCTTAAAGTTAGCCTGAATTCCTACCTTTCCAATGATACCAAATATGCCATATATGATTCTCAGCAAGAACTGTTTATGATAAAGATTTTGCATCGAGGTCGGGCTACTGGCAAATTTAGGGTCATTGAAAACGAAATTTCTATTTTTATGTTTGTTATGGCAAAATAAGCAGATATAAAACAATGGATAACTCACATAAGTCGATAAGACATAACTCAAAGACATAAATTTGTAATATTTGTAAATTTCGTTTTCAATGACCCTAAATTTGCTAGTAGCCCGACCTCGATGCAAAATCTTTATCATAAATAGTTCTTGCTGAGAATCATACATGGCATATTCGGTATCATTGGAAAGCTGAGACGTCAGGACTAACTTTAACAAGGTATATTGTGTTGAAGCCAAAGTTCACCGAGGGTAGCAAAAAAGTGACTTTTCTGAAAATGTACCAAAACAGACCACTTTCAAAAAAAATTTATTGCCATTCGAAAGAGCACATTAACCTTGTCTAGAAACGCTATTAAAGTGCTGGATCGGGAACTTCGTCGAGGAGGCATCACTCCTTGAAGAGGTGGAATTTTCGACTTTCAGCTTCTATTGCTCTGCGACCAAATGACCGAGAGCAATAATTTTTACATGGTTGTTCTTAGAATTTGTCCCTCTACCGATTCCAGTTTCAAACACTGGTCCAGCAACTTCCGCGGAGCCAGGCGACGATATTCCTAGTTCTCAGAAACGGCTCAGCGGTTGCACCTGCAACATGTGCCGTTGGATAGTACACGCCTCCCCTAACTCAGCTATGAAAAGAACCAAGATGGAAGTCGACATGTTTATTTAAAGTTCGTTCAGCCCCACCGTGGACAATGATCCAATAGATATAAATTGAATGAGAGGGAAGCAGGACATAATTATTCTATTAGCTTTGAAAGTGCTGTGGGTCGTGTGGAACACTAAAAACTCTTAAACCACCCAGGGCCTATTTTTCAAAAATGCCATTTCTAAAATTTCTAAAATTTCTAAAATTTCTAAAATTTGAGAAATTCTGAATGTAAAACGTCAATTTCAATGATTTTTTATTGTCAAATTAGATAAATTTGCATACTTTATTACTTTGTCATCCTGAAATTCACTATTTTTTTTGTAAACACTTATAAAAACACTTTTAAAAACGAGTCTTCAAACTTTTTTCGGAATTGACTTGAAAAACGAGGCTGTTCTTCATTATTGATTTTTAAATCTGGACCACTCGTTAGGGACCATTCTAATAGTGCACATTCTATTTATACGGAGCCCTTAACTAGTGCTTAAAAATTGAAAGTTTTGTAATTATGGTCGATTTGTAAAAGATTTTTTATTTCATTTTGTAGAATCGAACAAATTTGAATTGACCGATTTTCAGTCGAAACTTCACCGGAATCGTTTTGCGCAAGAGATGAGAACACCAATGTCTTAGCAACAAGATTTTATGTACTCCAGCATGAAAAAGTTCAGTAGGGTATCACTATTCTAGATAAAAATTACTTCCATTTGAAAATGTGGACTATTGGGTTAATTTTTTTCCTTTCCCTTTCCCTATGTGGAAATCAACTTTCGCATGGGGTAGGTAGTAAATCAGAATAAATTGGAAGCTGCTACGTACTTCATTAACCCGGAAACTACTTTGTGATACTCGCAAACTCATTTGTGGCTTTTTGAGCAACTTGCGTCGGTAACTGTTTTTCGACAAGTGTAAATGTATAGATCACTAAAATGACCGCTGGCGTGACGATCGACGGTTCGGTTTTGTGTGCAAACTAATGACAACCAACTTTGCTTCTAAGGGAATTCCCCGTATTTAGTTCATTTGCATTCATTTCAAAGAATTGGACGCACTCACTTATTCATTACTATGTGAAATTGTGAAGTTGGTTTCGATTAGTTTGCACACTTTTCCCCACCATTCCTCACGTTTCCGTCATCAGTTTCACCAAACGAAGAGATCTATACATCGTCATCACGGATATAAAGACTCTACATTTGTCAAAAAGAGAGTTACGGGAACAAGTTGCTCAAAAACACACTTGAGAGTTTGCTTTATCACAAAATTGTTACCTCAGTATCCAGAGTATACTATACTATGCAGATATTTGAGAAAATTTTCTGTCGGAGAAATATTTGTACTCTACAGAACTCTGTATTATGCGGGCGATTAGATTTATACTTGAATTAATTTGATAGGTAAATTGCTTAAAAGTATGAATCACTTCTTAAAATGGAGCTTAACACCCAGACTTGTGGCATTTTTAACCGAACTTACATACAATATAATTTCGTAAGTGGATACTTCAAAAATTTAATTTCTCGAAATATTGTAAGGAATAAAACTGGAGATTCTAAAAATAATTCACATATCCGAATCTAACTGACGATGTTTATCCCAAATACAAAGCCATCACTTCTAACTATCCTATATCCTATTAACTCATATAATTTGAACCACGCTAGTCAAAATAGCCATTCGGAAAGATGCACGTATGCTATTTTACTGACAAATGTCGTCAGGTAATGAATCATTTCCCAGGGGTGCAAGGGAGTAATAGTATATTACTTCCGAGGTTCCAAGTTGTGTATTTGATAAGTGGGGTGTTACAGCCCGACCCAAAGGGGTAAGTACAATGCTTTACGTGATTAGGCAATGTAAATGAAAATGAAACATGCCGTAACACGTAAAATATTTATTTTTTAAATTAAGTCATGTTGCATGTAAGCGTCCTGTAAGCACATTTTCACAATGAAGTAAAGTGTACTTTACCGCGTCACTCTACAAAAATCGAAAATTTGATGAAATTCAAAAAAACACGACGAAATTTCACAAAACTTGACAAAATTTCATTAAATTCGATAATTTGACGAAAATCGAAAATTTGACGAAATTCGAGAATTTGACAAAAATCAAAAATTTGACGAAAATCGAAAATTTGGTGAAAATCAGCTACACCTTAAGTGACCAAATTTTTCCAGCTGCCCAACATACCCCGAAAGTGACCAAATTTTTCCAGCCCAACATACACAGAAAGTTACCAAATTTTTCCAACTGCTCGCCATGAAAACCATAATTTCAAAAACTTTGAATTTTGACATTTCAACCAAATTACAACCAACTTCACAACAATCATAACAACACCGAGGGGTGAGTCACTTCCATTTAATCCATTAAATCCATTATTTCAAAAAAAATTTTTTTTTTGTTTTACCGAAATAATTAGGCCACCCACCTAAAAAATTTGTAAACTAATTACGAAAATTAGATTCGCACAATCCCCAGGGCGTTTAAGTACTCGTGAGGCATAGAATTTTTTTTTTGTAAAAATGGTGTTAAGTTTATTTAATCCATTTAATCCATTTTACACCAAAAACTTCTAAAAGTGGAATTTTATGCTTTTTAACGTTCTAGTATGACTTGTAGTACGTGGTTCGATCAAAATGAACCATTTTTAAGACTTTTAAAGTATTTGGTAAAATGAGCTTTTTTCCTATTTAATCAATTTAATCCAATTTTTATTCCATTTAATCCATTAAATCCATTTAATCCATTAAATCCATTTAATACCATTTAATCCATTTAATACCATTTAATCCATTTAATCTAAAAGTGACTCACCCCTCGAACAACATTATCATCACAAAATGGCTGTATATTTTTTAATGAGAGAAATTGTTCAGAAAATTAATTAATTAATTACACGAACGAAACTTTAGCTCTATTGGCCTGACTAAGGTTCCTACAAAGTTTCATGGAGATTGGCTGCGGATTTTTCGAGATAGCCCGTCGATAGATAAATAGACAGATAGATAGATAGAAACATTACAGAGTAAGTTGAAAGATTTTGATTGTTTGGAAAAAATCAATTGGGTGTATTTAGTATGGTATGGGACCAATTTCAAAACGATGTATCTCCGGTAATTTTAAACATACATAGTTGAGTTATAGCTCGTTTTGTTCATATTTAACGCGAGAATAGGATGGTAAAGGTTTTGTGGTGATAAATACCAAAAGGTAGAAACTGAAATGTTCGGCTATACATAGTTGACGCGCCTCAAAAAAAAATCTTCGTTCTTTTTTTGGGGATTAGACTGAGTCAAGTCCTCTGCTATCGCTCCGGACATGATAGCACTGCCTTCGAGTCGAAAACCATTACCCGTTTGAACAAAGATATTAAAAAAATAAAAAGGATCAACCTAACTTATAACACATTATTAACAGTTTCATTTTGCCACGTATTTTTGTTACTTTTTTTTAAATATTATTATGTAACGATACTCACAAGAAGAAAAAAAAACTCGTATAATACCTAAGTATGGTGTATTTGTCTTAAGCGTGTTAAAGACTTACAGACTCCAGACCGATTAATGTTTTCTACTTTATATATTTTATTTTTACAAGCTAAACCAGAAGCTTATGCCGAACTAGCAACAGCTAAACATACATACCTTGAGTTGATCATCGTGCGCACATAACTCGTATGACTAAAGTAAACTCATTGTTTAGAATACGTGTTGAAAATAAATAAACAAGGCAGAATAGGTGGTTGAGTTCGAAAGTCGAAAAGGCAATAAATTCAAATGTTTAGCACTTTTTCAAAAATATAGTTAAAAATAATTAAAAAAAAGTCAGATTGTCAGTTGAGTTAAAACCAAGGTTCTGAAAGAACAGGTTAAGACACTTCTGAGTCTGAGTCCACGAAGGCGATGACGCACAAATTTTGACAAATAGATGCTTTTTATTGAACAGACTCATTACAGATTGTTTGGAACAGATCGAACAGATCAAGTCCGAGTAACTGTAAATCCACGGCAGAGTAAAAGTAAACCTGGCAGAAGCGGTTCATTATTGAAACGTCAAATGAGGGACCTAATGCACTGTATGAAAATGAACTCAAATGAACACTGACATGAGTTGAAAAATTTAATTCGCAAAAAACATAGGGCTACTAGGTTATTCAGGTCCCTAGTCAAACAAGCGCCTGGGTTACTTTTACTGTGCCGTGGTAAATCCGAACACTGACAGCTGCACCGTCATCAATAGAGAACCCTAACCTCAACTCGGTGAAAAAAATTGAAATAATTGAGATGCCGTTTAATTTTATGTTTTTTCCGGATCTACAAAAACGTTTAATTTAATAGATTTCCAATGTATAAAAGGTGAAATTTTGATTGTTTCTTGTATGGTGTAAGTGTTTAAGCTCATTATTTTACAAGAAAACCATGAAAACCATTAAAACATTTGTTTCTATTTTCAAACATGAGCAAAGTGTCTGCTCATTTTCACTGTACATACGTTGAGGTTAGGGTTCTCTGTGGATGATTTTTGAAATTTCGAAGAACCTTGGACTTGATCTATGTCAACTTGATAAAAACTATTTTTTTTTCTTAAAGTTGACATTTCAAACAAGCTGTAATCGCCCAAAACCACTTACAGTGGAGACCACTTACAAAAGAACTGATATTGGTGTAGGCGACGCTTACAGATTCGACACGCAAAAATCAACAAAAATTTTACCCGATTAAATAATTATGATAATAAGAATCTGTGGTGGTATGCTTTTAGCGCTATGTGGTATTGTATTTGTGAATGGATTCCTAATTTTAGATTATGATGGGACTGTATTTAGTCGATCACTACAACCCAATTTTTCTAGTTACCCAACATGTAAACCATAATATTCACAAACTTTGTATTTTGAAATTTCGACCAAATTACAACCAACTTCACACCTATCATCAAAACACTAAATAGCCTCAATACAAACAACACACACTCTACGGATAATTTTGATTGATTTTTGCAAGTGGTTCCAGGTGGTTCCGAGTGGTTACCGTGGTCCAATCGAAAAGTAATGTATGTATTTTTGGTAATGAAAAAGTCGTCCATACATCATTTTGTCCAAAAACTTCAAATTTAGCCGATATAATTTTGGGCCATTTTGACTATGCCGTTATTATCCGTAGAGTGTTTGTTGTTCGTATTGAGGCTATTTACACCAAAGTATATAAACACTGACGCGAATTCGCAAGAAAACACGGATCCAAAGTGTCGGGTGAATATAGCTTTTATAATGTTGGACATAAGTCAAATTTACTTTGCAAAGTTGCAACACATGCCAAAACTCAATACTAAACAACACAGTTCCAACAACATTATCACGCTAAACGTCACGTCTACAACATAACAAATCTTATATTCACCCGAAACTTTGGATCCGTATTTCTTGCTATTCCCTGAGGATTTGCGTTACCTTCAGTATGTATATGTACCTTGATTTACACAACACTATCAACACAAAATGGCTGTACATTTATATATGAGAGAAATTGTTCCGAAAATTAATTAATTCCACAAAATTCTGATTTTTCCTGGGATAATGATGAATGAAACTTAAGTTCTAATGGCCTGACTAAGGTTCCTGCAAAGTTTCATGGAGATTGGCTGCGGATTTTCCGAGATCGACCATCTATAGATAGATATGCAGATAGAATCATACAGAGTAAGTTGAAAGATTTTGATTGTTTGGAGAATGCCATTTTTCATGTATTTGTACTGAAAATGACAACTTGGAAAACGGCTCCGGTTCCCGAGCACTTTGTAAGTGGACAACAGGACTTGCATCACACCTCCACTGTAAGTGGTTTTGGGCGATATCAGCTCTTTTGTAAGTTGTGATTTTTTAGAATTTGGTCGCAGATAATAGACAATTATATTGTGCAGTTTGAACGAAAATATTCTTCTAACAAAACTGTATAACTTTCTCTTTGATTTAAACCTTCCAGCTTTCATTTGACGAAAATCGAAAATTTGACAAAATTCAAAAATTTTGACGGAATTTGAAAATTCGAAGTGACTATTCGCACGCGCGTGCGAATAGTCTTTCCTTCGGCCGTAGGCTATTCGCACGCCGCGTGCGAATAGTCACTCTTATGTTTGTTGACTATTGGGACGCGCGTGCGAATAGCCATTGTTACAGGTGTGGACTATTGGGACGTGCGTGCGAATAGCCAAACCTACAGGTGTAGACTATTTGGACGCGATACAAATTCGTGAAACATGATTTCATGGAGCGTAAAAGATTGGATCTTCGCTTTCAGCAAAACGGTGTGTGAAGAGGTATTTACACTAGTTTTATGAGAGTTTAAATGACCATTGCCATAGCTGATCCCCATAACTTACGGTGCAACGGCCTAGATAGAAATATGATACTAATGCATAAGATTCGATAGCTAGTGGGACATAGAGTTTTACGAATCCTCAGGCTACATGTAATGGGGATAATCTAAACTTCGCGTTTGTCATGATGTCTAAATAAGTTACGAATTCAAGCTGACACAGCACTAACAAAGCCACTCTTTGAGCCAATATATTTTTTTTAATTTCGACGTCAGGAGGCGTCGTAAAATACCGGTTTCTTTGATTTTTTTATTTAAAAAAACAACGCTACTATTGTCTTCCCAAAGCAATGGGTGGGTCGAATTTTTACTTCGATTTTATTTTAATTATTCATCTCAATAAATTTAATCGTTAAGGAGATAGGATTGATTTTAACATGTTAGCCAGCATATTACAGATAGTGTCTTGTTCACAAGTGAAAGTGACCTGTGCTATTTTTGACCGACGTTTCAAATGTTCCAATGATGACAAACTGCTGACTTTGTATGGAGAAATGAGGTTTTTCTCACATTATTCGTTTTGAACAACAAATTTCGCGGACCGTGCTACAATACAAATTATGATAGGACATTAAATTTTCTAAATATTTATTGTGAACTTTTCCGTGAAATAAAGAGAAATGTTGACGACTCCGCTCTACCTTTTTTTAGTGCGCCTGGAAATTGAATATATAGCTATATTCATAATAAGGTAGTAAATGGGATTGTTTTGCGCACTAGATGTGAGATTGCCGATACGAGCGAAGCGAGTTCGGCAACACATCGTGTGCGCAAAAACCCCATTTACTACCGTGTTAGGAACAAGGTTTTATCTCCTGTAATGTCATAATCACCATAAAAAACAAATTTAATAAATCAAACTGAAACATAAACACGCCATGACACCGTCACTCATTCATATTCGCCACAAATAAAACACACATCTAGTACACTGTCAAGAATTTGTCAATTTTAAGTGAATAAATGATTGTCGAAGTTTTCCGTGAATAAATGTGAAATTAACGAAGTTAGCCGTGCGCAAATGACCATTTATCTAAATTTTCAGTTAAGAAACGTACGCTATGTGAATGACGTGTTTAAATCTAGCCCATTTTGATTCTAAAAGTGACACTCAAACTGTGAATATTATGACATTACAGGAGATAATAGCTATTTTGCTAACTAGTTAGTAAATGGGCTTGTTTTGCGCACTAGATGTAAGTTTGCCGATACGAGCGGAGCGAGTTCGGCAACACATCGTGTGCGCAAAACCCCATTTACTAACGTGTTAGCAACAAGATTTTATCTACTGTTAGTTGAAATATTCATAATTTTCAAGCAAAACACATCAACACAAAATCCTGCATTATCGTAGTAGGATTCTGTCAATTTTGTGCGCATAAGTTGCTGTATTGGTTATATGTTCATGGCATATAACTAAATATATAAACTTATGCGCACGGAAATTTTAGTGTGTAAATTGACTGCCTTTGCTAACTAGATTCATGCAAATTTTTAGCCCCGTACGAAGTACTGGGGGCTTACAAGATTAATATGCCGTTTGTAACACGTCGAATTGGAAGCAGACAGTAAGGACAAAGCATTTGGTTATGTTAATAGATGACGAATCCGCAATAAAAAAAAAGGTCCGTCCATCCGTCCGTCCGTCCGTCCGTCCGTCCGTCTGTGACCCCTCTAGCTTGAGCAAATCACAACCTTTTTTCAAAATTCTTTTTTTCCCCGATTGGTATCGACAAAAGTAAGGTCAAGTTCGAAAATGGGCATGGTAGGGTCGGGCCCTTCCAGAGCTAGGGCCCTATAGATGTTTTTCAGTCTTTCGACGATATCTACCGAAATACGCACGCAATAGCTGCTTGTGATATATCAAATGAAAGGTATTGACGAGTTGAACAAAGTTGCTGAACATTGTTTTTGGGTAAGATGCAACGCGGGCTTGTTGGGAGGGCTCAAAGGTCGTTACTCGGCCCTAAGTGTTTTTTGCACATAAATCGAGTAAATCTCATCCGATTTTGCTAGATTTAGTTTTTTATGGAAGGTAATTGAATACCGAAAAGAACGTGTCGAAAAAAGTTTCAAATCTGGGCCCTTGGACTAAGGCCGCTACTCGGCCCTAAGTGTTTTTTCCACATAAATCGAGTAAATCTCATCCGATTTTGCTAGTTTTTGTTTCATTTGAGAGATAATTGAATGCCGAATAGAATGATGGCAAAAAATTTTGGGTTTCTAAAATAATATTGTAAATTGTTGGTATTATTTGAGAGGTACTTCGTACGGGCTTTCGTAATTGCGCTATGCGCAATTTTACAAATGAACACTTGACTTGCATTTTGGTAACAGACGCATTAGAGGGTTGTAGACGTATTAGGGTTCCGGGCGTATTACGGCTACGGACGTATTATGGTTACGGACGAAATAGGATTACGGGTCGTACGGGGCTAAGTCGCAGCAAACGGTCCGACTGTTCTGATGCCTTGTTTATTTATAATGTAATCTGAAAAGATCCAAGTTTTTACAGGTTGGGATGAAGGCTTAGCCTGACCACCTTTTCTTGGTATATGCAAATTTCTTAAATAAATGATTCATGCTGAAAATTATGAATTTTTTCAACTTACAGTGGATAAAGTTGTATTGAAAGCAACTGTCATACATCAGTCTAAATGGAGACTATTTTGAAAGAATGTTGAAAAAGTAAACATATCAAAAATGAAGATTAAAAATGGGCAAGATCAGTTATTCCCTTTAAACAATGACACTAAAAAATTGTATTAATCATTCAGCTGATCAAAATTGTCATTTACTTACACACTCAAAAATACAGTGTGGATACATAATAATAATTTCATTTATTTGTCATAAAGACCCTGAGCTCATCTTCACACAACGTTTTCTTGAAAATCAAGATCCATTTAATACTGAAGAATCATGCTATAAGTTGTAGCCGATCCTACAGGTGGAGACTATTCGGACGCGAGGCAAATTCGTGGAATATGATTTCGCGCGTGAAAACATAATCAGTCAGACTTTTTATGAAAAATTAATTGTTAGACTTTCTGTACGGTAAATAAATATTCAGCTCGGACAATTGTTTTTAAATGTTGTAACACTTCCGCGATCTTAGAAATAAATATTTTTGATGCGAATATTTGTAACAACAACTCGAACGTCCGTGATACTAAGTCCGTGCGAATATTTGTGGCAACACAAAATATTTGTGAGAAAGAGTGGATGCTTCTGACTGATGAACTGCGGCCAAGAGAACAGATCGAAAGAATATGGCCTGGCATGCTGCTATTTCGTGAAGAAGAAAAATTAGGAGAAGAGTTAGGGAATGACTTCACGGTCATGGATGATTTGAGATCTGCGACGGAACCGTTTTTGTGGACAATATTTGATTGAAACATCAGACATTTTTCTTTATCAAACAATGAAGAGTTCTTTTATTTTCGGTAAATTAGGCCCTGCCAGCTGACTTGCCACCGCTGCCGATTTTTATTTGGCTCTGCCATCTGTTGACTACTTCAATGTTTATTTCGTCCCTGAAGTCGACAGTCAAATAGATTCATTTCAGTGTTTTTGTGTTTGGTTTGGGTTTCCAGGTTATGTGGAGAGGTAAAAACAAAAAATTGGGTAATTACACAGCACTGCTCCTAGCATGATCACTAAATTCACTAGAGTCGGAGGCTTTAGTCATCAGCCTCCGAATATTTTCTATGTACATGCTAGAAGCAGTGCTATGGTCATTAGCATCGAACTTCGAACTAATGCGATTGGCCGAGCTTCTGATTACCTTTCCACATAATTCTACCTTGTGTTTGGCTATCAAGCCACTTACAAATGAGGAGCTCATTTCCAAAAGGTACCAAATCCAGTTTATTATTCTCTACAACAGTGAGTCATTTCAAAATTAAATAAAACTTTGGGATTTGGTTACTGTTACATCTTTGAGGTACTATAGAAGATTTTCTACCACAAAATAATTTTTGCAGCTGAAATTAGCGGCCATTATCGATGAAATAAGTTATTTCGAATATGGAATTGATTGTGCATAGTAACTTTTCATTTTGTTGCAGTCAATTTCCAAAACTTTGAAGATAATGTAACGATTGTATGACAATTCGGCAAATTTTTGCATTTACTTGGGAAGGGTTACTTACCAACAAAGTTTTAAGAAATTCTGCAGAGCTTCTCAAGGCACTGCTATTAAGGTAATTCGTATATTAGGTAGCAGTAAAGATGTGCGGGCCGCCCGAATTTTCGGGCAACCCGACTTTTAAACCCGACTCGAACTGGTTCTGGTCTGGCGGGTCTATAATTCAGACGGGTCGGATCAGGTCGGGTTTCACGTAAACGCTTCTGGCCGACCCGAAAGAAATAAGTTACTATTAAAACAAGGCATCAGAACAGTCGGAGCGCTTGCTGCGACTTAGCCCCGTACAACCCGTAATCCTATTTCGTCCGCAATCATAATACGTCCGTAGCCCTAATAAGCCCGGAACCCTAATACGTCTACAACCCTCTAATGCTTCTGTTACCAAAATGCAAGTCAAGTTGGGCATTGTCATATTTACTGAAACTGTTCATTTTTAAAATTGCGCATAGCGCAATTACGAAAGCCCGTACGAAGTACCTTTCAAATAAAACCAACAATTTACGATATTTTTTTAGAAACCCAAAATTTTTTGCCAACTTTCCATTGGGTATTCAATTACCTCTCAAATGAAACAAAAACTATCAAAATCGGTTGAGATTTACTCGATTTATGTGCAAAAAGCACTTAGGGCCGAGTAGCGGCCTTAGTCCAAGGGCCCAAATTTGAAACTTTTTTCGCCACGTTCTTTTCGGAATTCAACTACCTTCCATAAAAAACTAAATCTAGCAAAATCGGATGAGATTTACTCGATTTATGTGCAAAAAACACTTAGGGCCGAGTAGCGGCCTTAGTCCAAGGGCCCAAATTTGAAACTTTTTTCGCCACGTTCTTTTCGGTATTCAATTACCTTCCATAAAAAACTAAATCTAGCAAAATCGGATGAGATTTACTCGATTTATGTGCAAAAAACACTTAGGGCCGAGTAGCGGCCTTAGTCCAAGGGCCCAAATTTGAAACTTTTTTCGCCATCATTCTATTCGGCATTCAATTATCTCTTAAATGAAACAAAAACTAGCAAAATCGGATGAGATTTACTCGATTTATGTGCAAAAAACACTAAGGGCCGAGTAGCGGCCTTAGTCCAAGGGCCCAAATTTGAAACTTTTTTCGCCATCATTCTATTCGGCATTCAATTATCTCTCAAATGAAGCAAAAACTAGCAAAATCGGATGAGATTTACTCGATTTATGTGGAAAAAACACTTAGGGCCGAGTAGCGGCCTTAGTCCAAGCGCCCAGATTTGAAACTTTTTTCGACACGTTCTTTTCGGTATTTACTCGATTTAAGTGCAAAAAACACTTAGGGCCGAGTAACGACCCTTGAGCCCTCCCAACAAGCCCACGTTGCATCCTACCCAAAAACAATGTTCAGCAACTTTGTTCTACTCGTCAATACCTTTCATTTAATATATCACAAGCAGCTATTGCGTGCGTATTTTGGTAGATATCGTCGAAAGACTGAAAAACACCTATAGGGCCCTAGCTCTGGAGGGGCCGACCCTACCATGCCCATTTTCGAACTTGACCTTACTTTTGTCGATACCAATCGGGGAAAAAAAGAATTTTGAAAAAAGGTTGTGATTTACTCAAGCTAGAGGGGTCACGGACGGACGGACGGACGGACGGACATTTTTTTTATTGCGGATTCGTCATCTATGAACATAACCAAATGCTTTGCCCTTACTGTCTGCTTCCAATTCGACGTGTTACAAACGGCATATTAATCTTATAAGCCCCCAGTACTTCGTACGGGGCTAAAAAATTAAGAGAAACTCGCGAAACCATTTTCCAGTAGATTGGATGTAATATCGCGTTTGTCAGTTCAATGTTTTTCTGCATCACGTACTCACAATGTAATAATTATTTTGTGTTGTAACGAAAAATCTGTAGACGCTACTAATTCCATGTAATTTCTAATTCATTTATGAGATTTTGAATTTGTTTCTGGTTTCGGGCGGGTTTCTGGTCGTTTCGGGTCGAAAAATTGCGGGGTTTGAAAGTCTGCATTCGGGCGGGCACGGGTCTGGCGGGTTTTCGAAAAAGGCAGACCCGCACATCTCTAGGTAGCAGTTGTAATGTCGTGTTTAGTTGGTCAAAACGCGAGGAATAACAGAAATTTAAAATTTAATTCATTAATTTAAAAACAAATAATTTAGATAAAAGTCCAATCCGCTAAAAATATTTACAATTTGCAAGCACCAATAATTTTTAAAATTAATTTAAAGCAAATTCACTTCGACGAGCGAAGATAAAGGAACAAACGGATCAATTTGAATCACTGTCACTGCTGGCATCCGACATAGAATTGTCATTTATGCCACTCATTGTGCCACTGCTTGGTAGTTCTAAAATCTCGTTGAAGAATGGAAGTGCTGTATGGTCGTGACCCATCACCTTCAACAAATTTGCGACATCCTTTTTCTTCTTATCACTTACATGATTTTTCCGTGGTTTTTCAGCTAGCGAAAGAAGTAAGTTTCGATAAGTCATTCCTTTCTTCATTATGGAATGTTTGCACAGTGGTTCCATATAACTTTCTCGAACACCTATTAGGCCGGTTTCCGGATAAATCGATATCTTCTTCGCTCTGCTGATCTTGAAGGTCTTTTTCGCTGCGGTGGCCTTGTCGGACAAATTTTGAAAGTTCAGCCAATTGAAGTCTTTGCCGAGTACATGCACAGTACCAACTCGACTAAATACTTCGTCATATTCCTCCGGCAACAACACAGTGCTCATATCTCGCAATTGCGTTTCGACTAGTCCAAAAGCCCTATCTGCAGGCATGTATGAATGGCCACGCACAGGAAAGTACCATTCTACTTTCAAATCGAATTGCGACGCAATCACACCAAACAGGTTCAGCATGCAGTAGTTTCGGTTTTGTCCAACACAGCTATCGCTGAACATGCGAATTGTTTTAACATTGTCCGCCACGCACATGGGTCTTATACACTTGACAAAGAAATCCCATAGACACGAGCTGATTTCGTCACAGCCTCTTCCACCGTCACTTTCCAACCAACGAAAAAAATGTACTGTGTCATGATTCAATTCTTTAGTCGGTGTGTGGATTACTATTCCAAGTATGTAGTACCACACCTGACGGGAATAATAAGCCTGGTTGATTTGGGTTTTCGGCACAGTCTGGTTCTGCATGAGGTCGAAGTTGAGGTTGATTGTTTCGGGTGGATTTTCATTCAGACATTTGAAGAATTTGTTCGCCTTGAATACATGAACCATTCGCTCAGCAATCAAACGTTTCTTAACGTTTATGTCAGTAGCTGCCTTGAACTTTGTGGATAGTGCCATGCAGTCGTTACAAGTCTCCTTTTTGACGCTATCAAAGCCCAGATTGAACGTGCCCGTAAAAACCTTAATAAGAAAAAAATACTTTTCAGATGGATATGTGCACGAGAGTATAAATTCTAACCTGATGGTAGTAATAATAGTCACACTGATCTTCAGTTTCCTCCGACTGTTCCTCCTCGCAAAACATTTTCCACATTCTGCGCACATTCAATTCGCTTGGCAGATATTTTCGCAGAGGGGCCTTTTTGCGTCCGTAATGAATGCTACGGCACTTAAACTTTTTGATGTGGGCAATAACTTTAGCTCGGCGTAATACCACCGCTGCTCGCTGTCTAGCACCTCCTCGTCTCTCGGGAGTGGAAAATCGTAGATTTAATTTGTCATTCGCAGCATTTTCGACCTGCCGTCGACCAACGTTCAAAATGCTTAAGAAAGTTTTTCGACAAACTTTCACGGGGCCTTTTGTTGTTTGAATATGAAAGGTGCTGCTGATGTTTTTCGTTGAACGATCCGATTTCCCCTGGCCAGGTCTTCGTCTGTCTGGCGTTTTCACATCAATGGCTGTTATGAGCACACGCGATCGTTGGTTGTTTTTCTGCTTTTGCTGAATATATTTTCAGCTTGTCGACATTTTTCTTCCAGTTAGCCTTATTAACTTTCTTCTTCCTTGGTTTGTTCGTTTCTTCGGGATGTTCAGGGAATTCGTCAGATATGTTCGCGTTCATTTTTATTACGGCCAAAGGATTAAAACGACCAAAATAATTTAGTTCCAAAACTGACACGTCGGTTATCGGTTTATATAATTTTGAATTTGACCTGTCGCCATTTATCTATTGTTTAGATAAATGTGTATTGCATCACACTAATGTGGGATCGTGAAATATTATTATCCTATACAAACCAACACACAGAAAGTCATTGTGTATACTTCTTCAGTGGCTCCTACGATTATTATTTTGCTTCGTCTGTTTGATTTTCACCACTTCGTAATGATGAGTTGATTCAATTCATGATTCTTATTGTTGTAAAAATGTAACTCTGAATGTACACCTAAGTACTTCAAAAGTCATTCTAAATGATCTATATTGTTGTGGAAACCCTTTGACGAGTATCAAAAAATAAATGACTGTTAAGTCGATTGAACGACGCTTTTATTTTCGCGTTAATGACAAAAATAGTAAATTTTGTTAAAAATAAGAGAAGGTATAGATTTTGATTTTGGTTTCTTCAACTACTTTTTAGGACCAACCAACTTACTTATGATGAAAGAAAGGTTGAGTTATTAAAACTTTACTGGTAGCCACCTCACAAGAATAAAAAATTGTGTCGAAGTCAAGGCTGTAAATTCATCACGCCATACAAATTCGATTTTCTTGAATTTATTTGTGTGGAAAAGTTTACAGCCTTGGTCGAAGTAACCCATACGTGCAAATCTTAGATTAAGGTCTGTCGTTACCGTTGACAGCTCTGTTAACTTAATTATCTTCAAAGTTCTGTTAATTTACCACAATAAGTGAAAAAGTTTTGCGTCAAAATCAATTAAATATTCGGAACCACCTATTTCGCTGATGGAGGTCGCTTGTTTCAGAAAGAAAGCAAGTATTTTCTGGAAGAAAAGCTTAAACAGAACCTCATGATGCAACAGTAACCGAATTCCAAAGTTTTATTTACCTCAATTAACTTTTTATTTGGCTCAGAGCTTTCCGGAGCAATCAAATGGATTTGGTACCTTTTGGAAATAAGCTCCTCAAATGCTTGCGTTCGATAAAATATTCAACATTTGGCAACGCAAAACCATTAAAGTTGGTTGCCATTGGCAATGTGTAAGCGCCCATATTCTCAAATATGATAAAATCATCGATATCAAGACGTGGCATTGAAATGTTTTCACACACCTAAAATACACAACGTTTTTCCAATGGATTGGTTTTCTGTGGGTGTGTGTGTAGTGTAGTTACCCGATCGAGTGCATCACATGTGGGCCCCCAGATTGTACTTCTGAACATCTTTTCATTGTCACCCTTCAAAGTGAGCGGATAAATGGCTTTGTGATCGGTCAAATTACAATTGAAAGATCCATAAACGCCATCGTTAACATAATACATCATGCTGTCGAGTTGTCCATTTTGACGAATTTCACGTATCGAATGTACTTGGCAAGCAAGCGTATATGCTGATGCTACGTAAAATCGACCCGGCTCGGCGATAAACGTTACGTTTGACGATGCAAAGTGTAAATCGAGACTATCATTGATAATGGTTGCAATCTGCGAATTAGGAATAATTGTTTGTTAAAGCAGCGATTTGTTCTGCAAATAGTTTTACCAATTCGATATTAGTATTATTATCACCGGGAAAACCACCACCAATATCCAAAATATTGAAATGAAATCCTAGATTTTCAGCAAAATCAAATAGCTTGCGTGAAGCATGAATTGCCTTTGAATAAGCGGGTGGATCCTGGCAACCAGAACCCACGTGAAAACTAATCCCAACAATCTAGTAAGAAAAAAAAAATCATTTGCAAGCAAATCCTTTCGATGTATCGATAAATACGTTCAAATCCATTGATTTGGCTAATTCAATTAGGTGTTCAGCTTCTGTGTCTGGACAACAGCCATATTTATCACCAAGTGGGCTCAAAGATACCTTTGCATCGCATCGAATGCGTAGTAGCAAACTGTAACGAAAATGTATTACAGACAGATCACTCTCCTGTTATGATTAGAGCAAGAATACCCACAAAGTATAACTCGCCTTGAATATTTTCATATGAATTTTGAACCTCAAGGCAAGTTAAAATAGCTGGGCCGAATTATATTTTCTTCTCTTTCGTCATAACAGTCATAACAGTGTTAAAAGAGAGTCTCTTTTAACACTGTGAATGTTGTTTGCATAAAATTACTAATGTCAGCGCTCCACTTTTTTGCAAACGAACATCACTGCTATCAAGGCAGGTCTCTTTCGCGTTGCATTGCTATGTTACAGTAACTGCTTAAGGTGGCCGTTTTCATTCCGTTTTGCCTACGTGTACGTGACAGTTGTCATATCAAACAGTGCTCTATTGTATTAAATGCCAACTTTCATGTACACGGAGGAAAAATGGACACTAAACGGAATGACTGTGAATTCAGACTTACTTTGCTTTGGGATAATGAGCACGGATTTTCTGTAATTCAGAATCACTGTCAACTGTCATCACATTAACATTCATCGCAGCCGCATATTTAAGGTGAGCGATTGGCTTCGTTGGACTCGCATAAATGATCGACTTGGCGTCTACGTCATAATTCATGACATTGGAAATCTCACCTCGTGATGCACAATCAAATCCGACACCCATAAGAGCCAATGTTTCAATAACAATTGGACTGTCGTTACATTTCACAGCTGTAATTGGAATCAAAAAATTGGAAGGTTCTGAGTAATTAGATTCTAACTGGACCCTTCGAACTGAAACATTGATTAACTCACCATAATATGGAATAACTCTGGGCATGTACTGTTTCCAGATGCGATGTTTTTTCACGATATCGGAAATGTTGCAAATGTAGAAAGACTCATCGTACACCTGACCACGCAAAGATCGTTCTCGGATCACATTGATAGCATCCAATGGTTCATCGACGATGTGTACTTTGTCTGCATCAATGTGATTCATGGGTGAACAGAGCAATTTGTCTAGTTCCCTTGAAATATCAATTGTTCAATAAAGCAAAATAAATTTTGAATAATTAAATGGCAGGGCCGACCACCGGAACCTAGTAGCGGTAACCATTTTCAAATTCACTTTCGATTGTTTGGTGTGTCATTCTGGTTGACTTGGAATTGCCCCAACAGCCAGAACAAAAGTACCTAAAGATCAGACTAGTGTTACGTTTTTCTTACAAAAAAGCCATAGACTTTGCGGAGAACGCATGAATTTAAGCGATTTTACTATTATTAGTCTAGTCTGCCAAGAGAGAGAGATATTGTTGTAGTTTGGTCAGAGAGTAGAGATTCTTCAGTCGGGCGAAAATCTAAGAGCTTACAGTTTTCATATGAGGAGGGTCGTCCTTTACAAGGCTGTATTTGGGAAGCTCACGTAAATTTCCATTTTATTCTTTAGTATTCTACTGAAATATTCCACTTTCGCAATGGAATCCAAAAGAAGCGCAGAGCTTTCGAAAGCTCTCGAAAGCACACAAACATTGCGATACGGTGTTTTGCCTTAATACTTCCGTTCCGTTGAATTTATATATTGGAAAGGGACACATTTTTCGACCTTTTCAAAGTTTACAGAAAATTAAAATCAGTTCGAAGCCTTTCCAACAGCTTTTCATGTGTTTTGTACCGTATCGAAAGCTTTGGAGAAGTTTGCCAGTAGAAGTAGAATTCGGCTTTGCTCAAAACCTCTTCTGATGTGTGGTCAAAGGGATTTATTAAGGATTGGTTGGAATAATTTTCTCATGTTTCCAAGCTGATTTATTGACGTATCATTGTCAGTATTATTTTAAACTCGCGTGCATCTTTCGTAACGAAGAACGAGCCCATAAATATCGGTTCCAATTCTAGGCGATGTCCAAAGTAATGCTCGTTTGTTGTAGACCAAATTCCATCCCTTTGGTATGGAGTAATTGTTCACTGTATCCGCATGATTGAATAACATAACGTTGTATTTCACGGCACAATCTGTTCTAAATTCGTCGCTCATTTCATCAATAATCAAAGTGAGTGAATCTGTCGCCAAGAAGAACAGTCGGACGAACAAATTTACGAAACTTTTTTGATCAATAAACGCTAGAGCACCGGCACTTACAATATGATTGAAGGACCTTGCCTTCAATTCTACCACAACATTTTCCATGTACCCTAAGTGAAGTTCTTCATAATTATCGATCAATTTAGCCATCTCGGGCGACAAATCAATTCCAGTCAATTTCGCATCATATTTTTTCTTGATTATTTTTCCCACCAAGCCCGTTCCACATCCCAAATCCAAAACAGTTCCACCATAATCAAATGTATCGGTTAGACATTCCCAAATCGCAAACAGATTTTTCCCTTTGACTTCAATAGTGGCGTCATAATTGCTTGCTGTCACACCGTTGTATTCTTTGAGAATTGAATCAAAACGTCTCGTGGACGAAATGATCGTTTCAATCAAATTTTCGTGTCCTCCAGGAAATGTTGATTCGATAACGAAATCGTCGCCACTCCTATTACCAAGCTCCGCAAAAAATGCTGGACAAGGGTTAATCTAAAGAATGGAGATGAGATTTAGAATCAATCACCGCACAGCCAACATTATTGTTTTACCTCCAATACATACACCTCTGATCCTTTGACACGAAAATCTACTCTTGCATAACCGCTTCCCAGTACACCCAATTCTTCGTAAGCTTTAATGGCCGTTTCCTCAATTTTTTCTTTCATTTCTGTATTTCCATCGAACAATTTGTGAATGATATCACCGCGCTCAATTCCAACGAACTTGGCATCAAAATCTAAAAACTTTTTTGTCGGTGGCCAATCTTCCGGAAAAACAAAAATCGTTGGGTGCAATGCTACTACTCCGTTTTTTGTTTCCAAAATAACTACAGCAACCTCGTCGCCCTCAACAAATTCCTCGATTAAAATTTCGTAATTTACGTTGATTTTGGACTTCAATAGTTTAACTTGCTGTTCCAGTGCCACGACATTATGACAAACGGAATCCTCCGTCATGTGCTCACTTCCGCATCCTACCGATGGTTTCACAATCAATGGAAACGTTAGATGGCCTAACTCCAAGTGAGCTAAGGACTCGTCGTCCCCTTTAACTACAATTCCCTTTGGTGTTTTAATATTGGCAGACGCCATAGCTTCTTTGTAATCCAATTTTGTTAAAGATAAAAATTTTGATGATGTCCCAATCATCGACACATTCTTCGTCTCCAAATACTTGATTTCGTTTACACCGGCAATGTCCTCATTTACTGGTCCCCACAAAAAATGCCAAATTAAATCAAATCCTTCCTGCAATATTCGGTCGATTTCCTCTTTGGCATTGTTTTTGGCTATGATTCTCTGCTCATAGACATGTTTCTTGTCGTAGAGTCCTGGGTTCTGATACAACTCATAGTGTTCAAATGATGAACCGACTCCACCGTAAGACGATAACAGAACGCAAATCTTCATATTGCAGTCTGGCCTTTGATTTTACTGAAAAACAAATGAAATATTAACGTTGTGGTTTTCCAATAAATTCAAGAAAGGAGGTTGCATTTTTGGTTCTTTAATAAACAGGTGAAAGGAGGTTAGTCTAATAGCCTTGCGCTGTGGGTGAGTTCTAGTGTTGTATTTGGTCTGTTGCCAAATCGCAACGTATAAAAGACTAGGCACGGCCCCCTATCTGAGACACATATGGACACGCTGTAAATGCGCTAAAGTAATCAAAATGAAAATTGTAAGAACGCAGCCTCAAATCGCTTCCATTCACCCACCCGTTTACTTAAAGTTCATCTGGGGTGAGTGGTTTCATTACTATGGTTATTTCCCATGTGCCTGTGTGTTAAGACTCGACATTGTAGGCAGGAGCACGTGATTTGACTAGGGACCTGAATTTTCTAGTAGCCTTATATTTTGCGAAGAAAAATTAATTCAATTTATGTCAGTGTTTATTTTACATTTTACACATTTTAACACCAAATGATGGTCGTACTTTTGCCCCGAAATGTAGGCAACTATTTAGCCATGTGTAGATTCGTCTTAAACGAGCCGTTCAGAACAGTAGGAGCGTTTGCTGCGACTGAGCCCCGTACAAACCCGTAAATCCATTGCGCACGTGACCCTAGTTCGTCCGTCGCCCTACTCTTACCGTAAGTCTACTGCGGCCGTAAACGTCGGTAAAGTAAAATTCTTATGAAATGTGTACGTCTTAAAAATTGCGCATAGCGCAATTACGAAGCCCTGTACGACGTTCCTTTCAAATGTAACACAAACTACACTTCCAACTGATCAGTGACTTTGTAATTATCATTTTCATCGATTTATATTGTTTTTACAAAAATCCAAAATGGCGGCCGACGGCCATTTTGTTAGGAGGTGGAATAGTACGGCTGCTTTACATTTGTTAGTATCTTTCAAACAAAAAAAAAATCATGAAATTCGGTCAAATTTTACTCGAGATATTAACAAAAAACCACCATCTTCGAACTTAGCCTCAATATTTTGACTATTTTTTTTTGAAATCAGATTTGATTTACTCAAGATATCGACGTGACAGACGGACGGACAGACGGCCAAAATTTTTATTGCGGATTCGTCATCTATGAACATAGGCAAACACTTTGCCCTTACCGTCTGCTTCGAATTCCATCAATTACACACGGCATCGTAATCCTATAAGCCCCTTCGTACTTCGTACGGGGCTAAAAATTCTCCAAGAAACAAAGGTTTCTAATTCTTAGCTATGTAGTTCAGAGTTTTTGTAACACGGGCTCCATAACTCAACAATATACAACCTTTCTTTAACAGTTGACACAGCTGGTAGGCGATTACCTAAATTGATAAGGATTTGATCTACGGTAAAGTTAATCTTTCAAAGTGTATTAACACTAAACGAAGCAGTTCATGACTTTGCACCAACATCAATTATAGAAACAGTTTAGCAGTCTGCCCTATTTAAGGAGATTTTTTTTTTTTTTGGTGACTTAACTTCCTAAACATTTTTAATTTCCATCAAAATGTTCAATTAAATCCACGTCATGAACATTCATCGCACGTGTCTATAGTTAGATGCAGCAAAATTATTTTTAGTTGTGTGGTATTTTTCCAAAGTAAATTGGTTCAGAATGAACAGCTTAAACCAACACACTTCAAGCAAAAGTGGTATTTTAAATAGGGTACTGAAACTTGACAGTGCTCCATACAAAATTTTACACTGTAAAAAGAGTGGGGATAAAATTTCATACAAAATAGTACTCTATTTGGCAGGTGTCAATCGAAGCACTTTTGCTTGAAGTGCGTTGCTTAAACACTAAATTTGTCTCTGTGGATCTGCGCTTATTAAAATTTTGATGAAGCTTTCGACTTAACTCTTTAACTTTCTTCAAAAGTGACAATCTTGTGGACAGTCTTAAGTGAGTGTCATTGAATAAGAGGCTTGAGGTTCCGGCGTCAATTAGAAAATAAAAGATGTATTTGATCATAAACACACGAATGTGACACAACGTCTAGAAATAGGAAAGCGTCGAGTACAGGGATGCTATTCTATTTCGTTGAGTTTCATTCTCCGAGAACCATGCTGCCTCTACACAAGATCCCGGACTATTTTCAACATGTAAAATTTATCTTTTTCATCGAACCGATAAATGGTAAAGTAAAAATAGAAAAGGAAAAGGCAAATTCGAACAGTTGCAATTAATGTTAAAATATTTCGCCAAAGATATCGTGCGATGACTGATTTCAATAATCAATAAATGCTAACCACGTCTTCACTATCAAAGCAAAATCTGAGTGTCAGTTACCTAGGCACTTATTGTAATTATATTTTAATGAATGAAAATTTTCTTTTATCAATTTGGTTGTATACATCATCAGATGGTGATTATCTTCAAAAATTTTCCTATAAAAACGGCACTTTTTTCTTGGAATATCATTCATTTGAATTTCTTGTTCTTTAAAGAACAATCGTTGCTGCTAAATGTTCGTCGGAAAGTGATTCTTCGTCATCAGAAGACAATGTCTTCGGGAATGAAAATGTAAACTCAAGAACTCCCCTGTTCTTATCCCGATACATTCAGAGAGGAAAAATTGCTGAAGGACAGTTTTTAGCAGAAGTTAGACAACCGGAACTGTTGAAGAAGAAAATTAAAAGCTATTCCGGCTATTTTACTGTTGACGAACGGTTCGATTCCAATATGTTCTTCTGGTTCTTCCCTGCGAAAAACAACCAAAAGAACGCTCCACTAATTTTATGGTTGCAAGGAGGTAGGTCAATTGCGCACACTAAACGAACATTAAATGTTCTGTTGTTGCATTGTCTTTACTGACTTTACATTTACAACTTTCGCCCATTAAATAGGTCCTGGTGCTTCGTCGTTATACGGACTGTTCATGGAAAACGGACCAATCTATGTCAATAAGGACAACACTCTCCCATGGAATGAAAATCTTAATTTACTGTACATCGACAATCCAGTGGGCGCTGGCTTCAGCTTTACAAACAGTTCGGATGGGTATTTAACGAATCAAGTGGATGTTGGAAAAAATTTGTTCTCCACCGTCAGTCAATTTCTCCAATTGTTCCCGGAGCTAAGAAAGAACGAATTTTACATCTCCGGAGAGTCCTACGCCGGAAAGTACGTACCATCTTTAGCTTATACGATTTATTTGAACAGAAATAGCCAAAATCCCAACGATCGCATCAATCTGAAAGGCTTCGCGATAGGCAACGGGGTCACGGATCCCATTAATCAAATTGCTTTCGGCGAATTATTCCACAATTTGGGCTTCATTGACGCAAATGCACTGCAAATATTCAATCAATATGAAAGTAATGCGTTCGCACTCATCGAACAAGAACAATATGCAGCTGCTCTTTACTACACATTTTCTCTGATTAACACGCGAACTTGTTTGTTCAACAACTTGACTGGATTCACATCGCCCTACAACTTTTTGATACCTGATGGTTACGATGAGACAATTCATATTGTAAGCAACTATTTGGTTAACTCAACTATCTCAAAGTATCTGAATGTCGGTGACAGAACTTTCGTGGCTTTTGACGAGAACAACCCTGTGTTGGGTAATTTGGCGAACGATATTTTGGCTTCGGTTGCACCATGGTTGGAAGTTCTCATTGACAATTACAAAGTGCACATCTACAGTGGAATGTTAGACTTACTCTGTGGTCCTAAGGGAATCGAAAGTTATTTGCTAAAACTGCTTTTCAATGGGTCTGATACGTTTAGGACGGCTCCAACTACGCAATGGCTGGTGGATGGTGAAATTGCCGGATATAGAAAGAAAGCGGCAAATTTCACTTACAGCGTTGAACGTCTAGCACGACACATGGTTCCACATGACCAACCAAAATGGGCTTTTGACCTAATATCAGAATTAACCGGCACAGGTAAAAAGTTGTAATGTTTCAGGCTGATTTGACAATAAAGAGATGTTTGTTTAACTGACAGCAAAAATAAATGCACGTTTAAATGAACGCTAACGACTCAAGGAAAATATTCCGAATTTCGTTATGTTACATTCTGTAGATACGCTGAGATCACCACCTAGACACTTCGACAAAAAATACATGCGAATTGCGTAAATAGTGTCACACCCTTGGCTGAGATTACCTTCGGCATTAGGATCACAAACTCTCACTCGTCAAAATGGATCTTAGTCAGGCTGAAGCAGAAGAACAGTGGTGTGAAGGATTTGTTAATATTTGTTCCTGTTGCTTCGGAAACTTCAGGGATTCTTGGAGAAGTAGGCCTAAAACTTATTTACAAAAATCGAAAGCAAAATTAAAATGGTAACCCAGGAGGACAGAGTTCCCTAATTAAAAGAATTGCTGTAGCAATTCAAAGAGGTAATGTGGCCTTGATTTTCATTTTAGGCACACTCCCTCAAACGAAAAATCTAATGATTTTTTTAAAATAAACTATACCCCTGAGGTGAAACGCACAGGCCTCAAAAGCTTGATCAAAGCACCTTGCAGGTTAATAGAGGTTAGCAGGGTACCACGTCAAATAGAGTAGTATTTTGATACCAATAATACCATTATCAGCCTTAATTATAGTTTTGTAATGACATTAAAAAAAAAGATATATTCGCATACCACTTTATGTTTTTCTATTACCCTACTAGGTGCTTTGGCTTGATTAAATTATCGTAAAAAAATCGTAAAAAACAATGAGTTGTACTTACTATGTCAAGATATTTGTAAAATTTAATTGTGTTTTTTTACTTTGCAATCGACTGGAGTGTTTATTACACGTTAACGAACAGACTAAAATCAAATTGTTTAACTGGTTGGTGTTACCATTTATGCGATTTATGCCCTCATATTTTATCACGTACAACTTTTCGACCCGCAGGAACTAAACAGGGCTTATGAGTTTGTCAGGACATTGCGAATTCGAATACAAAAGGTATGTGAAACGACTGTTGCTCAGTGTATAAATAGTCATTTAGAAAAACTCTTACTTTCGGAGCAATTTTAGTGAAAGATAATACAAAGAAACGCTTAAATGGATTTTTGTAGTTATTTAAAGAAATTTCGGATTTCTGTTGCGTACACGCCTCGTACGGGTCTCATTTTGTTTTTGTTTTTTATACACTACTTACGTCATTAAGTCGTGTAAATATTTAAATAAAATTTCCTACTTTTGTTTACGAAAATTTTTTCCTTCCTTATAGGTCCGCAATTATGAATTGTAGGCTAATACTTGATTTCCACTTACCAAAAAAGTACTCCGTGAGAGAGACAAAATTGTTTTTTTTTTTCAATTTTTGCTCTGTTTACTTGAAACCTAGTATTACTCGAAACTTAACCCTTAGGAGACGTGTTGTTTTAATACAACAATTTCAAAAAATTTTGTACTGAAATACTACAAAAATGCAACAATGCAACACTTTTGGTCTACCGTTAGTAATCATAGAGAAGAAGAAATATAACCAGCCTGTTTTCAAATTATATGTCTGAGAAGTTGGTAATTCTTCCCATAGAAAAGTTGTCTTCTGTACAAAATTACCAACTTCTCAGACAGATAATTTGAAAATTTTAAAATATTTGGCTGGTTATATTTCCTCTTCTAGTTCTAAACACATCTAATAAACGAACAAATAAACAAGTCACGAAAGTGTAATATGTCATGTCCGAGGTCATGTCACGTTTTTTGCACTGCCACAATAGGTTTGTTCCAAGTAACTGTAAACACGAATTTCGACTGGCCGGACGGACACGATTTCATCCACAGAGATCGGTTTTCATATATAAATATTGATGAGGTTATGTCTCTATGGATGAAATTTGACAATTCGTATGATTTTGGAACAGACCTATATAGGTCCGAGTAACCCGAACACTGACAGCTACACCGTCATTCATAGAGAACCCTAACCTCAACTATGTGGAAAAAAATTGTAATTTGTGAGGGGCCGTTTAATTTTGTGTTTTGTCCGGATCAACAAAAACACTAAATTTAATACATTTCCAATGCATAAAAAGTGAAATTGTAATTGTTGTGGTATGGTGTAAGTTACAACAAAAACACAATGCAAACCATTCAAACATTTATTTCTATTTTCAAACTCAAGCAAAGTACCTGCTCATTTTCACTGCACATACTTTCAGGTTAGGGTTCTCTGTAGATGATTTTTGACATTTCGAATAACCTTGGACTTGATCTGTAGATCAAGATTAGCTCGTTTAGTATGTGTTCATCATATAGGTAGAATTTAATTTAGATGAGCCAACTTTCATTCACATGATCCTTCTATCTCACCACAGATGCGCAATGAACGTCAACACAAGGTATGGTCGAATGTCAAACTTACAGACCATACCTGGTTTATACCTGGTTATACTTTCATTGCAGATGCATACCAACTATTCATTTCTCTGCTCTTTTAAAACTTAAAGCTTTCGACCCGTTCGGCCCTGGATGTAGTGCCATCTATTGTCAATACATCAAATTTATCTAAAAAAAGAAAAAAGCACACGAAAAGTGAACAGAACCAGAAAATGTCAAAATTGGATTTGACGTTTACAGATTTTTTGTGTTTAAGAGTGTGTGTGTGTAGCATATCGAGCAATTTTATTTCTGTTTACTGAAATTTGTTGACTGAATTCGTAAATAGGGGATCATAATTTCAATTGTAATCATTAATGATAACAAACATTGACCCTGTCTCATGTTTTTCGGCCATTAAATTTGTTTAATTTAATCAATTCGTTGAATTTGGTACCACATAAAATGATGTCAACAAATATCGACAAATTGGTTGACGATTCCCGAAAAATGGCACTTCGATTAAGGGACAGAATTGTATTGGGAGGTCTTGACAAAACACTCTGCAGTAGTACAGACAGACAATCATGTTAATTATGTATTCTGTTCGTTATAGATTCATTGGTATCTCAGTCCGAAGCTGTCAACGAGAATCTGGTGACACTGAAACGTCTACAAAACGAATTCGATTCCCTGAATAAATTGGCCAGGAAAACAACCAACCAACAATTGGTGAAAACAATCAACAATGAGTATCCGCACATAAGGGAAATCCAAATGGAAAATCGGGAATTGCGCGCGTGTTTGAATGATCGTAAGGAATTTGAAAAACAAACATGAAGAAATGCACGTAAACTGAAATTGATTTCTCCTTTGACAGATCAACGAGCTCTGGAGCATATTATGACGGTAATAATGTTCAGTTCATTCACGTGGTTCAATTTGATTCGCTAGTTCGGCTTGAATGAGTATAACTAAAACATTTATAGTTTTGCTCGACGCACAGTGAAACAATGTCTTCGTCAGTTGGAGACCGAACCCATTGCCATATATTGTTGCACTACCTAATACGCAAAATGACTTTGTTTTTTGACTTTCGTGTTTTAGAAGAGGGTGCAGCTTGTTTAAAGCCTTAATCAGCTTACATCCTTTCCTTTTAAAATTCTTCCTGTGGGTAACAGACTCGGAACTCGGGTTGTCAGGTTACTTGTAAAACTCAGGTCAGGTCAACGATAAATCAGGTCAGCTTAGGCTCAGTTTATTCAAACTTGTTGGTTTGTTGACATGGGTGATCGGCATACACAGAAGAAAAACAATTTTTATTTTCGCAATATTTCGCTCATTTAATGGGAGCTTCTTCAGGCTGTAATTGTATAAAATAAAACTTTGAGTTACTCTACAAAAATATCACAAACAACTTCGTTAAATTACCGTTTAAACTACTTAAACTACTGTACACTAAACATAACCGAGTACCGAGAGTCAGAACAAACGTTTTTTGAAGCAATTTGTCATATGTTTCAAACCTTAAAAAGGACTGGACATCACCTCTCAGCGCAGACACTTTTGCCTATTTCTACTACAGTTTGTCACGATTTTCAAAAAATGTCAAGTAAATCGTCAAATAGAAGAGAGCCGACCAGAAAATCACAGCTATTGTTCCTCCTGTATTAACGGGATTCCGCAGATCTGAGGGTTTTCTTAGATTCTTGTGGAGTCAGCGTATCAGCGATGAATGATTGCCAGAATGATGCTTCATGGCAAATCGATCGATTTTATTTTGCAATTTCGGCTTTTCTTTCTGTTACAGAAATTTCGACAGCATACACAGCACACGGTTCTGAACACAAAATTCGATTTTTCCGCTGAAGAAATTCATTTGCAGAGAGAGCTGGTAAGTTAATCGAAGCGAAATTATTGCCATTGGATGCACAAAACGATTTCTTTTCCCTTTGTTGAAACAGAAAGCCAAATCGGAAGAAAATGAAAAGATCTTGGAAATGGCTGCCATTATGCAAAAGGCTGCCAGTTTGAATGAGGAGAAGGAAAATGAACAAATTGGATTAATTCATCGATTAGCGACCGAAAATTGTGTATGTTGCATTGCGAGTAGACTTGTTTTGCTCTTACGATCGTTCCAAACATTTCTTTTTTACTATTATTTTAGACTCTTCGGCAGCTGCTGCAGATTGCTGAAAAGGACGGTACGGTGAAGGATATGTAACGTAATTCTAATTTATTAAACAATGAAAATCAATTAACTCCGGCATGTACAAACAACATAACTTTTCTAAAACCACAAGCGATTGGAAGTGGGAAACCAAAACTAATAAAAACATAAATCTAGTAAAGCCAGTGAAGTTTAAGTTTAAAATTTACACAGGACCCACAAAAGAAGATATTTTTGAAGTGAATGAAAATCAGGAAATCGTTCGAACCAGTTGCTGCAATCATTAAAATATTTTTTTTGCAAATTTTCGAGAATTTTCGCAATTCTTGTGATGCTCGAGAATTCTGGCAAATATTTCCAAGTATCTCGAAAACATTTCCACGATTGTAGACATTTATTCAGGCCCACTCCTACTTATTTTCCTTGTGTTTCGTAATTCTCCTCACATTCAGTTTAATTTTGATTGAAATAGTATGATTTAAGTCACTGCAATGCATCACGAGCATCAAATAGTACATTCAAAGAAATCTGCTCGCTTCGCTCGCAATTGCCGATCAAAAAATTTAAGTTTTTCCAGCTTCGTCGTAGGTCGACTTTACTGCTAAAACGTGACTACAGATCACACTTATCGCGGTCAGGGAACAATATCAGACAAAATTTCTCTAACAAAAGTTTTGATATGGATGAGCTAGAGTGACCAAATTTTCACGGGGGTGTCATTTTTGAGCTCTTTTTTTGAAAACGTGATACTGTTGCCGGCGCGACCACTTAACCTTGGCGATTTTTATAATGTTCTAATCTAGGTACCTAGTGATGACATCCCATACCATTACTTTGTAGGTATCAGGATCGCGCCGTCCTCCGGACCTCTTTGAAAATCGTCAATTTTTCGAGGTAAAAGAACTGCTGGAGTGACGCAACTGAACTTTTTCGAACATATCGATACTACTAAATGTTGTCCTTGTTGAGGCTAGTAGTTGACCATAATTTCACATTTAACCGATTAGTTGTAAGAAGAATATTGTCTAAATACACTTTTGCCCCATTCGGTGTAGTGCATTTTGATTTTTCCCAGAGGTCCACACCTAAGGTGAAAGTGTTTGAAGAACAAACTTCTTCTACAAATGACTCAGCAGAATCCAACGAATCCATCCACACCAAAAAAGCTGTATTCGGAGACCCCTTGGATTTCAATTGGTCGAAGATTTCGCAAAGTGAGTACATAGTTTTTGTAGACCGGGCAAAATGCAAGAAAAAAATGTAAAAATGCAAAATGTTTTCACAAGATTCACATCAAGAGAAATTTTTTTTGACGGAATGCTCATAGATTGGCATCGGGGAATTTTTTTTTGACGTCTCGGATATTTTCCTAGGCTTTGGCTCGAAATACAACCTTCCCATCTCAACAAAAAATGTCCCAGCTAGACAGTATTAGTTCATTACTGTCTAACAAATTCGAGAAAATCGAAAAATTTTCTTGATATTTTGTCGATCTTTCAATTTTTTCAAAATTTAGAAAAATTAAATGGTTTTGTCAGTTGTTCTGCTTGCGTCTGAAAAAATAAGTCGATTCAGCAAAAAAAAAAACTCTCGGTGTGTGCTATTTTTGAAAATCGAACTGTTCCTCACCATACCTTGTTGCCTTATACTTGGCCTTACTGAGAGGTATTTCTCAGAAATCTGCAAAAACTTTCATTATTGATCGTTCATGTCATGCGAAAGATGCGAAAGATGTGTAAGATTTGGATGAAAATTTGATGGAAATAGATGCAAATAGTAGACTAACACGCACGACATAACTTTATGAAGGTCGGCTTACAGGCTTGTGAATGAAAATTCTAGAACTTAAAAATCTTTCTCCCGCAGACCTGTAGTGAAACAACAATTAAGCCATAAAGTTTTTAGTGTCTGTTTTCACATTTCTCTACCGTTAATAACGTAAAGTATGTGAAAATACACTTCAGCCCCTTACGAAAGGTGAGTTAAGAAATTTTTTCCCAAGGTTGTATTTGAGGAGGTTACTCCTCGCTATTTTTTCCACTGAGGAGGCAGTATCACAAAAAAGCATGGTGTTTATCGGTAACTCTAACTGTATTTCAGTTATACAGTGCTACAGTTATATTAACAGTGTTAACATATAACACAAAAACGATAGAAATTCTAAAATCATTTCATTACCGAGAAACGTCATACTCAGCGTGATTTTAATTCAATTATGTGAATCACATCATAATAAACTGAACCCTTGAACATATCCGATTACATTGTCACCGAAGGTATTTTCTAGCACTTTCGATGACTAATGCACTTCTCTTATCTGGTCGAGTGTAAAAATTCTGTAACAAACGCGATTTTTTGATGAATTTATTATGCAAAGGAACGGAAAGAAAACATTTTGCTTCCTTCTTGATAAGAAAACATGTTTTGAGAAGTAAATTTTCATGAACGAGGTACCACTGATACAATTCGAAACGCGGGAATGAAGCGGAAATTACGAGTCCGATGGTTTTCCCGCATAGAATGTATGATGTGACGTTGCACATGTGTACACAATAGTGTTAGCTTTTCGCTTTTCCATACATGTTTCGCAGATCAAGTTGCAATCATTTACAAGCAGTATCAATGGCAGGTCCCTACTTCTACATCGATCATGTGAGAGAAACAATCGAAATTTCGTTTTCAAAGAAAAAATTGGTCTCTTCTCCTGCCTGTATAATGATACAAGAAAACCTTTCAATTCTCAACATTTGACGTGAAGATGTGCGCCGTTCTACCTTACAAACACCACCCGGACAGAAACTATACTGAGTCTGTATGGGCCAATTAAGTTTGTACAAAAATGGTCTTCAAGAGATGCAATTTAAAATAATAAATTGATCAATATTCCTGGCTCAGCCGATATTGTCAACGCAGTGTGTCATTATTGCAGTATCATAGCCATACTCCCAGCATTAACATAGAACATATTTGGGGGCTTTCTTGGTGTGATTTAAGACACACAACACATGCTGGTGAACGCCCGTTACATAAATCAAAAATTGTCTTTTTGAAGTCTGTTATGCTAGTGTTAATGCTAGGAGCAGTGCTATGGCAGGACTGTTGTTTGTGGACTGTTGTTGGACTTTTGTTTATTGTTTCACTCAAATACTAAAATCTCTAAAGCCAAATACAAAGCTAAACGAATCACAAAACCGCTTCTTATGTGTCTTTCCTCTGTCTCACAGCCGTCTGATAAAGTAAAGATCAGTGTATCGTCAAAATTCACCTCTAAAACGAAAATATTTCCTAAATTCGCTTGTCCTATACTATTCGCACACGCGGGGTAATAACAATCCTTTCTATACTTTCAACTAAGTTTGCAAGTTTGTTGCAACTCATCATCCCCATCAGCATAGCATTTTTTGTCTCATAATCATCAAGGCCGGATGAACACATGTCTGAAAATGAACGCACAGCTAGAGAAGACAGAGAGAATAAAAATATTGACAGAACGAAAGGTAGCGTCATCTCGCTCTAACATTATGTTGTCGATAGACCAGAACGATAAATGAACTCGCAAAGAGAGCCTAATGGTTATACAGTAAGTAAGTGCGTTTTGAATATGTAAGTCTTTTGAGCTCATAAACCATCCACCATCGATATAATATACTGTAGATAATGAGACACGAAGAACGAAATTTCGGAAATATAGCACACTTACAAGTGCAAAAAATACGAATCACAACACAAAACGAAGAGAAAAAGGAACTTGAGAAATGCCGAGCTTCAATTATTTTCAAATATTTGTATGACATTATTTCGCGCGCTTTCTCAAAACGTAAGTTATGTTACACATGCATCCATGCGCGTGTGCAAATAATGTTTTCTTCCCGGTATCCAAATCCGATTTCCCGAATTTTTCCCGTATCCACTAAAATTCAACCAAATTTACCGGTAATAATATTGGTATTTCCCGGTTAAATGCTAGGACTTTGTGGTAAAGAATATTTATCTTCAATCTTACGGAAGCAAAGTACCTATTTAGATAATTTTTAAGGCTCCTTTAAGGACACATATGACATTTTCACCATAATTTTTCGATAATGCTGACAAACAATGTGTTTCATCAGAAACACGGGAGTGGAAGCGAACGAAAGATTTTGTGAATAAATTCTTTCGGATGAATGGAAACGTACTTACAAAGAAAAATAGCACGAGAGGAGCGAGCGATTTTTTTTTTGACTAATAAATGTCCAGACGTTTGAGTTCTGTTCCTTTGAAATGACGCGAGTACAGAGGAAAACGTATATTGACTGAAGCAACATTTTCGAAATGAAGAAAACCGATTGAAACTGAAATTTCGAGCGACGATCACTATTACAGTTCATTGAAAAGGTTTCTTTTTCCTACAAAGGATCTAGATCATTTTCTTCTTGTAATCATTTTAACTCATAATTCCTGTTCGTTTCCCACTTATTTCGCTATTTTTACGATTTTCAAGTGTTTCAATCAATTCTCGTTCTCTATTGCAAGGACCCTTTTTTTGGTCAATTCTCGATTTCTGGTCATTTCCCTATTTCTGATCATTTCCCGATTTCTGGTAATTTCCCGATATCTGGTCAGGTCATGACTAGTAAGAGCATTTTCTCGATTCTTTTGTCCTTATCATTATTTCTTACCGCTGCGCCAGGTAGATTTCCCGCATTTCCCGGTATCCAGTTTTTCGGCAAAAAAAATTCCCGGTATCCTGGATACCAAGGATACACATAATTTGCACACGCGCATCCATTTGATCTTTCCGCATAAAGTTGCTTTGACATTACCTATCTACCCTATATTATATCGATGTCATAAACATACTGTTCAAGTTGTAAGTGTTTCTTGTCTAATCATAGCGAAATTATTCCTCGGATACCGAGACCTTTTACAATCACCGTGAATTTACGTCGCAATATTTCCTTGAGTTGGGACGGTCAAAATATTTTGGCAAACTGACGACAAATAAAAAGTTTATCGTGTGGAGGAAGCCTTGGTTGGCCTGTAGGGGAGCCATAATTTCAGCACTTCATTCTTTGCGCTCTATTCTCAGGTGGTATAACTTCACTCTGGTATACTTAATCCATTCAATGCAAAGTATGTAAACACTGAAGGTTAATCGCAGATCCGCAAAAACACGCGGATCCCTACTTTCAGGTGAATATAATTTTCATAACGTTGGACACAAGTAAAATCGAGAAAAATTCACTTTGTTAGGTTGCATCTCACGCAGCTCAATACTCACCATGGAAAATTTTATACTGATCAACGCAGTTCAGACAACATTTTTATGCCAAACATCAGAGATGCAACATAATAAATCTTATATTCACCCGAAAGTCGGGATCCGTATTTCTTGTTATTACCTGAGGGTCTGCGATCCCTTCAGTGTTTATATACTTTGCATTAAATGCCATAAGCAGTGAAGTGTATAAGTTGGTACGTCTGTGCCGATATAGAATGCGCATGAGGATGACAGCTGAATTGTATGGTAGAGAATGTGAGAGAATTCCATACAATATTGGGGTCTGCCTCTACCATATCTTACCAACTTATCATTCCTCTGATAGAGCCACGACATTATTAATTTTGTGACGAAATGTCCTTGAAACATTTGAGCCTTAGTTTCCAAACAACATTTCCCTAAACGACATTACCAGATCGTTGGGTTGTCGAAAATTGTTTTAAAAGTGTCTTTCTCCATACAAGCACGGTATAGGTATATTGATAAAATCTGTTATTCGTGCGAGTCGCACCAATTGCTTCACAGTAGATTCTTCATTTTGATGGTTGCGTTCACATTTGGTTATTAATTATCTCACTCTCTCTGCATTCATCGCAGCAAAAAAAAATCTTTTCCCATCATCTTCTCTGCTCCTGCTGATGTTTAGTTTTTCTGTGTAGTCTGTGATCGAACTTCAAAGTGATAAGTTGTATCAACGCGTGTTTAAATAAAAATTCATCTCTGATTTTGCATGTATCAATCCAAAATAATAATTTTTTAAGCCAAAATGGCGCGGATGATTCGTATGTTTTTGATAATTTGTTGTATGATTGTGCAAACATTACAATATGAGAACGGTGACCGACAACCGAAAACATTGCATGTGTACGAATCGCACAGTGATCGAATAAATAAACCGGCTGTTTTCACCGCCGATTCGCTGGAAAAAAATGTTTCTCACAAACGACAGAAAAGGGATTCCAATGCATCCAGTGACAAGGGGGAAACAAATAAAAATATTACGGCAGTGGTAAGTTGACGAAAATGAGATTTTTCTTTCCGATTTCTGTTTTGGGACGGGAAAAATTGTGAAAATCACTGCGTGTTCATTTTGCCGTTCTTTGTTGAACAAAAAATAAAAAAAACTGTTTACGTCCATTGAACGTTTCATATTCATTTGTATGACTGATGATTATTGTATACAACATAGGCGATGAATAAACTCAATATTGACAAAATATGAAATGTAAATGACATTACAATATCATCAGTCGGGGGGCTATACATATATAGATATGGTCCTTTTAGTTGGACGAACCGCAGTAAAATATAATTTTTCTACGCAATTTCATACATATCGGGAATAATGACAGTCATCGCGTCGTATATTTTATGAATACAATTCTGCAAGGAGGAAAATAGAATCTGAAAAAAAAAACAAAAATTTTGTTTTGTTGTCTCCTCTCAAGATTTTAGTTTTTCGTTTAGCGTAGTCAGATTGCATTCGTCACAATTTTTTCTGTTGTCGAATTTATTTATAAAATATATTGGACGATTGCCACAGTACAATATTATCAACATACAAAGTCGTCTTATCATATCATTCTATTCACGATAACTACAACAACAACTTTCTTTGCAACAGTTTAAGTTTTCTGTTTTCTTTGTTTTATTGGAATTGTTGTTGTTGTTGGTGGTGTTGTCTGTGTCGTCGTTAAAATCGATAACAGAGGCAACTGATGAGTGAACGAGGTATCATGTTTTTGTATCAATAAAATGCACGAAATCTGTTCACACTTTTAAATGTAAATAACTAATTCTAACTTTCACATGACTAATCCAAAACGAAATATTTTTTCTTGTTTTGTTTTTGTATAATCGTCAGAGATTATAATTTCGATTTTGTCAACAAAATTGTTGTTGTTGAGTCGGTCATTCGAATACAATTGTACCAGTCCTTTGAACTGATTTACCATTCATTTTATTGTTTGTTTGCGTCTTCAAAATCATATCTCTGTCATCTATACCCCTATCGGTTGGTGACATCATAAAAAACAGTTTTTATTGGACACACCAATGATTCACATCAAAAAATGATAATCACTGAGAAATCATCCCGGTCTGGCTTTATGTCACACAACACAAAAGATCATAATCATAAACGTGTGTCACTAGTAATGACACATAACCGAGCATAATTGCATACGGGTCAGATTACATATTCGGGTGCATTGGTATTCGTCATAAATGTAATAAATCACCAAAAATAAACATTTTGGTGAATGAAATTTGTCAGAAAATTGATAAGAATGCAACACCAATTTACACACAGCTAGTCGTTTGATTAACAAAATGTCGTGAGCGTTGAATGCATTTTTTTCATTAATAAAACTTTCCTGGAAATTCATATAATAATATTGATACCCCCGTAATCGCATATATAATACTGCAGAACGTTATCGAGCGTTCGTGTGTATGGCGCGTTCTCCGTTCATCTGATATCACTGTGCATTCTGTTTTAACATTTTTTATTAATGTCCGGGTACACACTCTATTATGACACATTGTTGAAAGGGTGCATGTTATTATTGTGTTGAGATGAGTTGATGAGAGCGTCTGAGAGAGAAGAAGAAAAGAAAATGTGGAAATGCATGGTTCGGGGGTATCAACCTTTCCTTTTAGAATACATTGCAATATGAATGTTGTCGTAGAACGCTTAGAAGGAACGTTTGGCTCGATGATAATGTTACGCAATTGATCTCCGTCGTCGCGAAATGACAAGTAAATGTACAGACGTTTGAATTCTATTCTTTTGAAATGACGCGAATACAGAGGAAAAAGTATATTGACGACAAGAGCTACACAATTTCAACGTTTCCGAAATGAAGAAAATCGATTAACGACTATTGAAAACCTAAAATCGCGAGCGAAGCGAGTTGAAATTTTGATCACCATTACAGTTTAATGACAAGGCTTCGTTTGCGATTTTCCTACAAAAGATCTCGATTCGCTTCCCGTTGTATAATGTCCTGTTGGCATTTAATCATTTTAATTTCTGATTGCTGTTCGTTTTCCACTCATTTCCCTTTTTTTACGTTTTTTTAGTTGTTCAATCAATTCTCGACCTCGATTGCAAGGACCGAATTCTAGTCATTTTCTGGACATTTCGCGATTTCTAGTCATTTTCCCGCTTCTTTCCTCCTTTTCATAATTTCTTTCCGCTGGGCCGGGTAGATTTCCCGGTGTCCGTTTTTTTTGCAAAAAAAAATTCCTGGATGCACACGCGAACCGGATGCCAGACGGCCTTTTTTTTTGCCTTACTTCTGACATAACCATCAACATACAATCGACAAAAATTGTCAAAGAACAGTATACGTTATACCACACATAGAAACCGTACGTATACGAAGTACGTGTACGAAGTGCGTCATTAAAAGAGCTGGCATTTCCGACGCATGAAAGTATTTGATTTAAAATTATTGGTAAATTTCACCATTTTTTAAGGTAAATAGCTAACTCAGTTCGAAAAAGGGGTGTCTTCAGACATTATGGCTTACCATTTAAAATTTGAACTAAAATTTCACGACTTTGGCAAGTTTAGACCAAGGTTTCTATTGTCTGGGTCGCAGTATCGATGTGATACCAGCATAGATCGATAAAAGAATCCTAAAATTATGTATCTAAGGAATCCTAACAGATTTCATCAGAAATTTCTGGAAAAATCGAATGAATTAGATTCACATGCAATTTCACTGCGAGAGCGGCCCTATAAAATGAATCAGTTTTTTTTAATAAAATTTGGGATGAAACATGGCCTGTTTCCTTGTGAAACAATAGCTTATGTTTCAATTATGAAAGTCCATCCTTTTCCAGGCAGAACATTTTTCCGCTTCTGAGATATTGAGGCTGCGAAATTTAGATTACGAAAAAGCCTGATACTGAAGTCTCACTTTGAGATCACATTTTGCGTGCCTTAAGACCTATCTCGTGGCTGTTTCTTGGTTAATTTGCTTTGAATAAACGTGAGGAATTTATAATCTAAAAAATACAGTAAAAACATAAGCTCTCGGAAAGTTTTTAGCGAAATTGTTCAAGGACTACTGCCAAGGGACACTGACTAAGATCAAACTGGTTTTATCTGCGTATATCAAATTATTTCACATGAATTATGACTTTTCTGATAGCTGAGAGTCCAGTGCAACAGCAAATACTTTATCGCATTACTACGAAGTGGCAACATTTGAAGGCCGCGTATATGACTTATTACCATTTAGATGGACCATACTTTACATGTAAACATAAAAATACTTAAATAAAAAATAATTATTTAATTAACACACTCAAAGTAATTGCGGCTTGTCAACTTTCGGCACCCTGGACTCTACTTAAATAGTCGTGGAATGCATCCAAATAAATTTCTAAAAATCTAGAATTCAGTTTTGGATTTTTAGAAATTTATTTGGAGGCATTCCTCGACTATTTAAGTAAAATCCAGGGTGCCGAAAGTTGGCAAGCCGGAAATAACAAAGCGTACAGCACTTCAGAAAATGAATTCCTCCATTTTCTAAAATGGCTGACATGCCTTTTTATAAATGTTCCTCAACTCACATCAAAATCTTTTTTTTACTATGTTAAGACGTTATTTTACTTAAAAAATGTTGAAATTTACGAACATGCTCAAATTAAATACTTTAATGCGACGGGAAAACCCGATTCCCGAAACTTTTGTCGGACAAATATCAAACGTTATCTTTTCTGTCAGTGTTGCTAAACTTTATAAAAAATCATAAAATTCCCAAATTCTATCGGAATTTTTAGCAAAATTATTCTGAAATATTAGGTCTGGGAAATTTAATACAACTCTAAAATAATGAATTAAAGATGGTCCCCTTATTCACACTATTTTTGTAATTGTTGCTGGTTGTTTTTATTTTCCAGAAGCACAGACATAGATTGTCGGAATTTATTTGACGTCACACTCTTTTAGAAAAACAAGTACTCGTCACACTTTTCTCGGAACATTTATTCTCATTTTACACGCTTTTTCTGTATAATGATCATATGTTTCAATATCTGCAAAACCTCGCTGAGCGTCCCACGATGATATTTGTTGCTAAGACTCAGTCCTAGATACGGACGATCCGGTGTAAGCCCGATCTTGAAACACAGATCTATTAATCCATTAAACCAGTGAATTCAGGTTCGGATTGAAACGTTTCAATATTATCTTACGGTGAACGTAATTGAAATTTAGATGGGCATTTACTTCAGCTGTTTACCAGCTGTTCCAATCCTAATGTTTACACAGTGCTTACTATCGTTATTTGCGTACCTGTTTTGGAAGATTGGTAATTTCGCGGAAGCCGCACGCAATTTTCCTCGCATTTTTCACAAACTGTGAACTCATCTTTAAAAAAATCTAAATGTTTTCAAACGGGCCCACTTATCTCTACCTGTCTTCAACTAATTGATGCCTTAATTCGCTCTTCCCCCTCAAAATCTTACCATTCGAACTTCAAACCCTATTGGATGTAGGATGTTATCCATTGGCATTTTAATTATTATCTAAAATTGGAATTCTGCTGAAGAAAATTGCTAGTCTCAATTAGCTCTATTTCTGTATCAAATTCATCCTCATTCATTTTCTTATCGAAAAAGATTTTTTTTTAACTTTTGAAATAGAAAACAATATTTTCAATAAAGTTAATTAAATCAAACCGGGGATATGCATTATTCATACTTATCTTATCGGTGCCATGGTTATATATATATTTGTACGCATAGAATACTTGAATATAACATTGAACGATTTTAATGGAAAAAGAAATTTTCTTTTTATTCCGTGAAAATCCCCTTGATAACTTTCGGTTCAATCTCCTATAAATTGAATTGATAAGATTACCTTCGCAAAAGTACTGCACTTTTCAATTTGTTAATTCGTTGAGCATTTTTAATCCGAAACTATTGCGACGCTGTACAACAACGGTGATTCGAAGAATGACGAAATATGATTGTCACATGATTGACAACATTTCGTTGCGTTATTTTGACTATACTTGTTTACTTGCAAAAACATTTTTCGCAGTAATTGCAACCGATGACTCATGTCTTTCGGTGTGTTTATTGCCCATAATGACTAGTATGACCTAGACCTTTGATGCTAAGAACAATTTTTGTTAATTTAAAAGCGGACGTTGTGTATTATCACTATCCCAATAGATCTGCTGTTATCCTGGCTAACCTAGACGGGTAACTGAATATAGTTTAGAAATTGAGATCTTGGCACTTGAGCACGCCGTTTCATGCACTTCAGGATTTGAAGAGGAGCCGGCTTAGATTTTGCCCATGGGTTCAAGATCATTATTCTGAACTTCATTTTCAACCTCAGTACAAACAACACACACTCTAGAATTTAGGGATAAAAATGGTCTCCAAATTTTGCTCGATATTTTCCAGATGAATCCGGTGCTCCGATGGTCCGAAAGTGATGTATGGAAGGTAGTGGTATTCGTTTGTTAACAAATCGTCCACATATCATTTTGTTTTAGGACTGTAAATTTAGCCGCTGTGTTTTTAACTGTTATTTTGTCAGAACTCTGTCCGCCTCCCTTAATTCCCGTAATTCGACAGTCGTATGGAGTTCATATAAGACAAAAGACAACTATTAGTTCGATTGAGACATGAATTTTCTTCATCTGGTTTTTCAGCTGGTCCACTCATACAAAACTGCTCACAAGTCCTTACACGGTGCACGAAACTATGACTCCGTATACGGAGGAAAGACGTTTTAATAGTTTTCTTTGCATGAGTGGACTACCTGCGAAACATCAGATCCTTGACGGAACGGTACAACCGTTTTAATTAGGCCGATTAATGGGCTTGGGCTACGTGTTCAAAACAAAAACCTGTTCAACCTTTCCCAGCTAGGGATGAGGCGGCTACCCGACTGAGCATTCTTCGCATTAATCTCACACAGAACAGAAAATTTACATTGCAAGAAAAAAAGAACAGAAACGACGGCGTATCCTGTTGTAGAAGGAAAGTAGAAGGAAGAACTATCGGCTGGATAAATATTTTCATTCGATTTTCGATGAAATCGACAGCAACTGACGTTCTCAATATAATATACGTGCTGACTTCTGGTCTCATTCTTTTCCATTTTCTCGTTGAAATATTTATTAATAAGATAAGCCCGGATAAAAGCTTTCATTTTATCTCGCCAAATTGATTTTATTGCGAACGTTGGAAGAGCATTTTCATTCAATTACGATTGAATCTTAACATTGATCCGGATGTGTACGCTTTCCATAATTAAGTTTACTCAGAATTTTCCCGGCAGCACATCGAACAATTGATCGAATTGCAATTTCATTACTAAACAAAGGTTCAATTTTCTTGAACTGCAGCCGTTGGGGTATTGGTACTGATGAAAAATGGGTATTCATTACACATATATGCATGCTGTTAAATCCAAACGAATCATCAGCGTTTAAGCTACTGTTGCACTTTATGCAAATAGATAATTTGATATGCCAAACAATTCAGTGTTGATTTGCAAAGGAAAGAAATGATGGGAAATTGAAAGTCACCTCATATAGTCTCTGCACTGGAAAATTTTCGCATCGGACAACTGGTGAGAAGAAAACGGAACAAACATTGTTTTTAATGCAAATTGTAAAGTTGCATCATTGATTTCGTTGAACGTCAAAGGAAAATGGGTCAATTCGCAATTTGTTTTATTAAATTAAATCCAATATAGAATCGTTCTATGTGTAATAAGCTCTCAGGTTGATTTAGTTGATGTATACCCGTAATTTTCCAATTTAATTTAATTCAATTCTCGATTCAATCACAAAATGCAATTTTGCGAATTCATTTTGCGTTTCACAAACAAAATTAATGGAAAATTGGTGTCAAAAGTGGATTAACCTTTTGTCCATCACGCTTGCCCTAGTGATATAGTCATAGTGATCATAGGCAAATCTCCTTTCAAATTTCATTACACTGTGTATTACACAGCGTGTGATTGCAATTGTATAAAGAAACAATCCCTGGAATTTGTCGAATTTGAGCAATTGACCATCAATTAATGGGTTATTTCATAGTGATGTAGAATGGGTAACACTCAGATGTCTAGGAAGTGCAGAAGCGACTAAAAAAAAAAATTTTGTTCATGAAATTGCCGTTCCCATTTTACCAATTCATAAGTTACATGTAATTGTCCTATTCTGTACTCACTTCTAATACAACGAACTTTGCAAGCGGGCACTGTCCTTTCTTAAGGCAATTTTAAATTTTGTAAACAAGGTGTGTACGGTTGCCAGAGAGTTGACTTGTAGTAGACATTACTTCATCACGGTTTCGATCTGATCCTAAATTAAATACATTTTTGGATGCTTTTCTGTTCGGAAATACCATTTCTCATTAGGTACCACGGTAACAGTGGCACTGATGCAATGCTCTAAGAGAATGGTACTCCAAATTATAATTGAAGTGAAATATTAATATATCACAAACCTAGCTGACTCGAGGTGTCAGTGATTGAGCTACCAAAACAGCTAAGCAGAGTTTGGTATCTTTTGTGTCAGACGATGTTGAAAACAAATTGAAACTTTCTTAAACCATACACACGCTTCTGATTCTTCCGCAGATAAAAACGTTTCAAAAAACATTTTGTGCCCACTAAGAAACGGTGGCCAAGCTAAGCCGCTATTCCGACCTGTAAAAGTTTGGGTCTTTTCAAATTACAAATAAAATATTTCTTCCATTCTAACCCACAACACAACATTTTGATGAATTCTTGCAAATGTTTCGCCGCAGAAATCGTGCCCATTATACAACTAGAATTGTATCGTTGCATGTCCATGGAGATTCTTTGTGTAATATAAATTTTGGCTTCTTCATCTCCACTGAATTTATCTCCTGCAATTTCGAACCAATTTTAACGATGTCATTTTCCGATTCTGTACTTCATGATAGACCAATTGTCTTCACTTCGAAGGCTACAAGAAGATAATTGTCAGAAGAAATCAAGTTTGAATAGTGTTTGTGCATTTACAGTGCGGCAGAGTCAACAAGTTTTCCAGATTTTCTAGATGTTTTTGAAAAGTAAGAATCACACAAATGGTTTCTCTTTGAACCATGGTGTCAAAGTTACTTCATCAGGTTTATTTCTGATAGTTCTTGTTAATACTTTGGGTTCTAGTGTGTTAGGAATTTTTTGAAATTGATATACTCATTAAATCTATTACTTCGTTTGTTTTAACGCCTCTAACGGCTGGTGGAAGTTCTTTTACTTGGTTTGTTTTAACATTTATTTTGTCGATAACAGATGGTTAGTCCGTTTCGTTTGGTTAATTAGTTTGAACACCATTCAATCCTAAATTTCCAAATCGATGTGCCAATTGTATACCGTAGGACAACGATTTAATCAAACAATTAACTCGTGTATCATATATCTCGGCGAACACGTAAGACAATTGCCGTATAATATCACTATACGCTTAACTGACAACGAACTCGTAGTAAACACTTGATTTCGTTCTAAGTTATTTTTGTCCATCACTTTAATTCAACACGACAACAATAAGAGTGAGTAAAAGCTTATTGAGGAAATATTCAATTATTCCGACGTGGTTCGTTAATTGAGTGTGTTTCGGACATATAAAGTAGCACACAATAGCAACAACAACGGCATGCTGAATATATTATTGTGTTATGAGTAAACAATATTATTCAAACGTCCCGCATAAATTGAATCGATTTGGTTTATTGATTTATTTAGAAGAAAACGATTTAATGCGCCCCGGAGATATTTATTCCATTTAGCCCGTACATTTGATGTAATGTTCAATATTCACCCCATACACTCACACATTCCAGATCAATCCACTGTTGGATTCTCATGCTCAATTAATGGTGCATTGGCTGGGCGAGGGAACCAACGTTATGATCTGTTTGGCTCGTGAACCACCACTGGGGCCATTAGAAGATCCGAAATCAATGCCTCCACCAGCACCATCATCCGTATATTTTTCCTACGATTACGGAGACAAATTCGTCGATAAAACACTAGCGTTCAACATTAGCATCGATGGAAAAGAACAGAATTCCACATTGGATCAGTTCATGACGCATCCAAATTTTAATACGGTGAGTCGGAGCGGTGCACTTGTTTATTTCGTGAATAAAAATTGTTTGTTGTCGTTGTTGAATTGACTCATTTTGATGTTACAGATTGTGTTCACCGACCCTCGAAACAAAGCAATATTCACCAATTCGGATTATGGCAAAACGATAGTCAGACATATGCTCGATTTTACACCGTCTGAGATATCGTTTTACGAACAGGATGCGAAAACGTTTTTGGTATTGGATAAACAGGATCCGGACAGAAAGGTAAGGAAATGTTTGATTGAAATTTTCTCGTAAATTAGCAGTTGTTCCAACATATTATGGGAAACTTCTAAGACCCGTATGTTCCAAGTTAAGATCTGTCTTGGGTGTAGAGTACACACACTGACAAAAATTACACAATCCAAACGTAGAGCATCCACTAAAGCGTTAGTTACACAGTGTCTGGACTTGCTTAGACATATATGAGAAGACTGCGGACTGCTGATATTTCCAATTGAAATGTATAGGCTGATGAACTAGTGAGAATGGGTTCAGGGTTCAGTAGCAAATCAGAACCAGTACTTCCAACGTGTCAACCAAACAATAGGTACTGTTACCTGTTAGTGATCGTAGCCGTTAACCGGGTCAAAAGATTTAATTTTATAATTTCTGTACCCAGAAAACGCACTTAATAACGCCCCGGATCAGAGTTTTACGAAATTCTCGCCTATGTCAGGAATTTTCCTGGATCCGCCCCTGCCAAACAAAGATGTGTTCTCTTCGAAATGGGTCAGCGATCGATATCATTCTGCTTTGAAAGAATTGGTTCACACCACTGAAAGCTTTATCTTAAAACCATCCTCTTGACGTAGTTTAAAGTTCCACGCTTTTTCACGAAGGTTCTGACGTCTCGTTAAGTTTTCATAACATTCGGTGCGAATCTGGAATCTCTTCGATTGCAATTTGGAAGTATTTGATTAGTATAGCTTGTTGACCTAGAACTAGTCGTGAGAGCAACATCCGGGAAAGTTTCACAAACTAATTGGTGGTTGTAATTCAATTCGGGCAAATTGTAAACTTAATTAATGTTGTACGGAAGCTCTGACCGTTACAATTTTCTTCAATCGATCATTACGGTGGTATAAACCCGTTACAAACTGCACGTATACACCCACTGCCGTATATCATCTACTTATATCTTTGAACGGTTTCCATGCTTGTTTCAACGACGGATTAAATTTCTATTTCCAGTTATATTTCACAACGAACTTTGGCGAAACATTTACCCTATTGCAAACGAATGTTAAATCAATTGTTTGGTCGTCCGGCGATGGTTTACCAATCCATTTATACATTGAACGGAAAGAGCCGACAAGTACGTGATGTTGTTGCTTGCAAACGATACCGTGGAAATTTGTTGCATGTTACCTAATCGTTCTGTTGTTTCGATTTCGTTTTGCAGACACCTCATCCGTAATATTTATGAATGCTTCCGATTTGCTGAAAAATCAACCGCAAAAGTACAATCTGCTGATCGAAAATGTGCAAGACTTCCATATCAAAAAAGACTTTATGTTTGCCACGAGAAAAGTGCTCAACAACACCCAGTTACACATATCATACAAGCGGGGACGCTTTGTTAAGGCTGACTTCCAAACGGAATTAGAAATTAAGGTAATTGATTGGGTGGTTGCTTGCGGTCCTGAAGAAAATATTATTTTCCCGTCCTCATTCTCATGATAATGTTATTGTACCTTTACCACCAGGGTATCCATATCGCCGACGTCGAAGGCAAACGAATTATGGCATCAGGCATTCATTCGGAAATCGTATCGCATTTATACGTGTCCGAATCGAACAGCGACCTGACCGACATTAAATTTGTTCCCAGTTTGGAAAATATATTTTCGTATGTTCCGGATGTGACGTGGAAGACCAGTTGGTTGGTGTAAGTATTACTCGTTATTTCTATACTTTTTTGTCCCGTTGTTCTGATCAACAGCTAACTTTCATGATCTCTCAGTTCAATGTGTAATTTAAACTTCTGCGCTTTAAGCAAAATTGCACGAAGAGAATGTCGGTTACTATCAGTAACAGTAAAGTGGTTTTGGCTTCTGGGGTCGAATACCTTACTGGGCACATATAAAAAATTCCAATAGAAAATGCGTCCGATTTCGGTTTTCTGCTTTTCAGAAGAATCCCTCTAAATGCTCTCGAAACAGGCAGTCTTTTTCCAACAGCAAGCGCATGCAATCATTAATTCGGTACTTCTTCTTCGAGTGCTTTCGAAGAGAGTTCTTTTGTTGTCTTGCCGCCAGAAAACGACTCATTAGTCATTACCGTCTTATTCAAAACCAGTTCGTCGCATTTTCTGACATCAAGACAACAAAGTACCGCACTGTCTTGCTGGGATTTTTTTTTTCTTTCGACCTGTGGGATGAATTCCTCGAAATACAGCCAGCCTTCCCGCACGTCTCAACAAAAGGTGTCCTTGCATGACAGTAATGTGCTATTACATGCTACGTGCGTCGAAATCTGTACTTTTCATGTTTCAACAACTACTTTCGATGTCCGAAGAGTGTAAAGGTCATTGGATAATTTGGGATCAACCTCGTCTCGGATCAACAAAAATCACACGAAAACTGGACTTTTCAACCTGTTACCCCTCGTCATGTAAATGACTTTCTTCACTAGTTATTTGGGGTTGATGAACGTTTTCCTCCTATGGCTCAATGAGTTCTTTATTACTACGGACAAGTATAGTGCTAAGCCCGTGTAAAGACCTGTGGATCAGCTGAAAACAACTGAAGAAAATTCTTATTCAAACTTCACTGACGTTCGCTGTAATTAGACGTAAAAAATCCAGATGTTTGGTTTCTATAGACTCGCGGACTTTATCGTCTCTTATCGGATCTCGGATAGAGATTGCTGTACATGCACGCAGAGCTAAAGGGAGTGAATGCGATAGTGCAGCTTAATATCGTTAAATTATGCAATTCCACAAACGAGGGTAGCCCTAGAGGCAGATCTCGGCGATCAGACATGATAGAAATTGTACTTGTCAGTAACAACAGACATTCCAAATAAAATTTGATTTTTCAATTTAATGCTTCATTCGGCTCTATTATCTTCGCCTTGACACCAATTCGGATGTGTGGCGCTCCAAAACAAAACTCGCAGGACAAATGTTTTTCGCCACTGAGGTACATTACACATGCCCGTAACTTATTACCAAAATAATACTTCCAGACCACACACAACTTGCCAGACAATTTTTTCTTTCAAAAATTCCAAATTGATTTCCAAAACAATTAACAATTGTTTCCTAATAACTTCGAAAGCATACGAAGACGCTTGAATGTACATTGTACATTGTACATAAATGTGATACATGCATAAATACACAACACGTATTGTGTATGTCCTTGCGTTAAATAAAACTTTTTTCCAAAGTGAAAATTTCAAACTGAAAACTTTTGCTAAACGTTCATCCTGCCAATTTATCAAATGATAACATTGTGAGCACAAGTAATTCGGTCAAACGTGTTCGATTTTCCTTCTTTAAATAACTAAACTGGCAATAATCCAACGACATACATTATACAAAGAGATCCTTTCACGAGTTGCATAATGACGGCACGGTTCAATTCTCATTGACTGTAGAGTGTGTGAGTATGTGTATTTCAACACCGCATCCGTAGCAAATACTCAACAACAAATCCATTAAACAATTTCCACGGCACCCAATGGTAATTAAAAATTTTTTAATTACATTTGTTGAACAATGGACTTCCAATTTAAATGCGAAGGATGATCCGCACGTACGAAATTGTTTTAATAATTTAATTTTTAAAACTTTGTCTGTCGAACACGTCATTTAGTTTAACTAATTTCGAAGTATTAGACATGCTAATTGCCAATTAATTGAGATCGAAATGGTGCTTTGGGCATGGACGCGAGTGAATCCTTAATTTATGCAAAATGTAATGAATATAGACAAACTGTGGCAAACATTGTTGTGTAGGTTTACTGAGAATCATACTCAAGACCAGTAGAATTTTCTTCTAATACGTATACGTGCAATCAGCTGCCCATGCCACTTCAAAAATATCTTTACCTTGTCAGAGAAAACTTATTTTATTGAAATGAAGTGAGAGTGTGAGATCATAACAGATGGCGTTATTTCCGTCCGACGAGGCGGGACGCCATCTATTGTCAACGCTCTGGTTAGACTACTATTTCGTTTATTCAACACGAAGATTGAGGTTTACTGATGTTTGAGACAAGTAATCGAAAAAATTTCCACGAAAATTCGCATAGTTGACATCAGTGAAATTTAGACATGAATTTGCTTCAGCTGTTTTGTTGGCTCGACCACTCATACAAATAAAACGATTGAATAGTTACACGGGTGTTAAAAATTATTCCGGGAATTCTTCAGAATTTTAAATATTTTCAGAAATTTTAAGGATTTTCATATTTTTCCAGTATTTTTAGAATTTCTCAAGAATTGAAATTCCGAATAAGATGCGCTGCTATGAGCAGGTTGTTTTGTATGTGTATAGCATCTGAAAAAGACCTTAAGGAAATTCATGTTTAAATTCCACTGACGTCCCCTGTAAGTTCATTTTAAGCCCAACATGAATGATTTTACAGTTTTAAACCGAATCTGGATTTTCCTCCAAGTTTAGGTCGATTATAGTTGACAGTAAACGACTGCAAGAAACATAAAAAAAAATTAATTTAAGTTTCCATGACTAGGCCATCAATATAGCGTCCCTTTCTCAATTTTAAACAGGCAAACGTCCGACGAAGCATTTACCGAACTGTACAAAGTGGAAGGAATGCGAGGCATTTACATAGCGTCAAAAGTGACCCGTATGACATCCAGTCTACTGAAAATGTTCGGCTCTGTCGGTCCGGAACATTTGAGCTCGTTAATCACGTTTGACCATGGTGCCACGTGGAAGCCGATCGTGGCTCCAACACACGACGAGGAAGGTCAAAAGCTCAATTGTTCGGATTGCACGTTACATCTCTCGCAGAAATTCAGTCAACTGTATCCCGTCACAAGATCCGTTACGATAATGAGCTCCAAATCGGCTCCCGGTGTCATAATGGCAACGGGCGTGGTGGGAAAATCGCTCAAAGGACATGCTTGTGTGTTTATATCGCGAGACGCTGGTCAAACGTGGAAACAAATACTGAAAACATATCACTTCTTCAATTACGGAGATCATGGCGGTGTTTTGGTGGCCGTAAAGTATTTCAAATCGAAAGGAGAGACAAACCAAATCTTGTACTCGATTGATGAGGGCGAACAGTTTCTGTCGCATTCGTTCCATATTACCGATCTCAAAGTCTATGGCCTCATGACTGAGCCGAATACGAATACCACAACATTTACATTGTTCGGATCGGAACCGTATGAACATAGGTGGTTGATAGTGAAAATCGATTTGAAAAATGCTTTCGAGTACAACTGCACTGAAGATGACTACAAATTTTGGTCGCCCGGTTCAAAGAATAAAGATTCACTAGTTCCATGTCAGTTGGGATTGCTGGAAACCTATCAGCGTCGAGCTGCCCATTCAAAATGTTACAATGGCAAGGACTATCAACGGCAAATGCGTACCGAAGTTTGTTCGTGCAATTCGTGGGATTTTGAGTGTGACTTCGGTTTTTCTCGACTAAATTCAAAGTCACCGTGCATCCGAAACAAGACCCAGACCACATACGATCCCTACAAAGTACCGGACACTTGCAAACCAGGCGAGTTTTACAATCGAACCAAAGGATATCGGTTGATTGAAGGAGACGTTTGCGTTGATGGTTTTCAGTCACAATATTTACCGCAAGAGACACCATGTCCGATCGGCCAACCAAACGATTTCTTGGTTGTTGCTCAACGCGATAAAATATCAAGGATCGAAATACCATCGGGAAAGAAGGAAGTGTTGCCGATCAATGGATTAAAGAATGTTATTGCGATAGAGTTCGACATGAAGCACAATTGTGTGTTTTGGGCGGACATTATGACAGACGAAATTGGTCGGCAATGTCTCAATGGCAATCAAAGTACAGAAATTCTGCTCGAGATCGAACTTGCGTCGGTTGAAGGCATGTCGTATGATTGGGTATCCGAATTGCTGTTTTTCGTCGATGGAACTCGCCTCAAAATTGAAGCACTGAAAACGTCCACTAATGCGAAAGGTAAGCATACGAGCTGTATTTTCAAGACGTTACTTTGACCATTTGCCTTTTCCCAGACAAAATTGGAATGCGAAAAACCATCATCGACACTGTGAATCTGTCTAAGCCGCGTGGTATTGTTGTCCATCCAATAGAAGGATATCTGTTCTGGACCGATTGGAGTCAAATTAAGCCATCGGTTTCTCGTTCCAATTTGGATGGTTCTGACATTCGTGTTCTCTACCAAAAGCCTCATGTGGTCTGGCCGAATGGCATAACCATCGATTACATTGCGGAACGTGTCTATTGGGTCGATGCCAGCAAAGACTACATAGCTAGCTGTGATTTGCACGGACGCGCATTCAAAACCATACTCGATCAGGACTCACGCGTCGCACATCCATTCGCTGTCGGAGTGTACAAAGATTTGATGTACTGGGACGATTGGAAAATGAATTCAGTGTTCTCAGCCGATAAAGATCATGGCATCATGATACGTGTCGTTGCCGACAGTATGCCCAGCTTAATGGACCTGAAAGTGTACGCTCATTCCATACAGAGCGGCACAAACGCATGTGCCCCATCGAATAATTGTTCGCATATCTGTGTTGGGGCGCCGAACAAGAGTTTCACCTGCTTGTGTCCGAACGAAATGCTCATGTCGACGAACGGCGAATGTCTCTGTCCCGGATCAACACAACCGTTCGCAAACAAAACCTGTCCACAATTGGAGAACACGTGCAGTTCCGGATTTTATACGTGCGGCAATAAGCTGTGCGTACCGATGCTGTTTAGATGTGACGGCCAAGACGATTGTGGTGACAATTCGGATGAGACCGGATGTCCAACGTCGAAACAACAATGTAAGCCACTTGTGCTATGCGACGAAATCTAAGTTTGACAACAAAATGTTCCCTCCTTGTAGGTCCGCCACACATGTTCTCATGCGTATCCGACAGCAAATGCATTCCCGATTACTTCCTATGTGACCACGACCGTGACTGTTCGGATGGAAGCGATGAAACTGAATGCAAATTCGACGAGTGCAAATCAACTGAATTTAAATGCAACAATGGTCGATGCATCAATCGTAAATGGTTGTGTGGTAAGTGTGTCTCGTAGCGTCTGCGGTTCGTTAATAGATAGTCACAGAAATCAAATAATTTCTTCCAGACACTGAAGATGATTGCCGTGATTCCTCCGATGAAATGAACTGCAACAAAACCGACATCACCGCTGTGACATGCAAATCGGATGAGTTTAGATGTGGAAATGGCTTGGTATGTTGTCCATTCCGATGTTATTCGAACGGAATATTATTTTTAATTTTTCCCCATTTTTCGTTCAGTGCATAGCCAATGCGTGGCGATGTGATCAAGACCAGGACTGTACTGACGGATCAGATGAACTGAATTGCGACCAACGGGAGTGTGATCCGTGGATGTTTAATTGTGGCGACGGTCGCTGTATTTACCAAACATGGAAATGCGGTAAGAGATTGTCGAGATGGCATATTGTCTGCGCCATTCAACTCCATTAAATTTTTCCTGATTTTAGACGGTGACTACGATTGCCACAACAAAGCGGACGAGGAGAATTGCAATGTCACCAGTTCCACGAACGTGCCACATCTTCCGGATTTGATAATCCCGACCTGTCACGATTGGATGTTTAGATGTCAGAATGAACGCTGCGTTCCTTATTGGTGGAAATGTGACGGTATGGCTGGCTGTTGTTGAGTTAACATTTCGGCCTTGAGGTACAAATTTTATCGATTTGCAGGAATCAACGACTGTGGCGACAATTCGGATGAATTAGGTTGTACCAATGTCAGTCCCAGCAATAGTTCGGATGAGGCAACAACGACGTTGCCACCGGTCAAAGAGTGTTCGACAAACGAATTCACCTGTGATTCGGGACTGTGCATATCGAAACCGCAACTGTGTGACGGTATAAATCATTGTCCCAATGGTGAAGATGAAAAGTACTGCCCCGGTGAAAATCTTTGCGGCAAAGACTTCTTCAGGTAAGGGCAAACGACAATTTCCGTTGTTTCCCGTTCATTTTTGGATCGAGTCGATGTGACAATTTATCTTTCAGATGTCGCAGTGACGGTGTGTGTTTGTCGCTCGATAAACACTGTAACGGTGTAAAGAATTGTGTCGACGGCAGTGACGAAGATGACTGTACCAAAAAGCCCATCACGTAATGCAACCGATCATATTTTTGCCCTTCTCGTTCACTTATCAAAATTAATTTCTACTTCAGCCCCGATACGGATGACATCCCAATTCTATGCAGAAGAGGGTTCTTTATGTGCGACAATACCTGCTTCCCGGAATCGAAACGATGCGACAGTAATGAACAGCCATATCCATATCCATTTACTGTAAATAATGTTCTTCATTCCGCTTCACAGACAAAACCGATTGCTACGACGGTTCGGACGAAGAGAATTGCAATGGCACCAGCAAAGTGTACCAAGTCGGATATCTGTTCCCGTACAAGCGAACATTGAATTCGTCCAGTTTCCTTGTGTTCTGGTACATGCAAGGCAATGAACGAAAGTCCTTCGAATATTTGCCGTCGATCAGCAAAGTTGCCACAAAGAAGTGGACCAATCACACGTCATGGATCGAACACACCGAATTCCGTTTCACCAACTTAACGGCTTTCACCACGTACAATGTACAAGTGTATGTCCGCGTCAAGGGCACTGAACATGTTGATCCGCCGTATCTGAGCATTAATGTGACAACCGCCGAAGGAATGCCACAAGAGCCGTTGAATGTGAATGTAACGCAACTGAATGGATCTCGCGTTCAAGTCAGTTGGGAGCCGCCGAAAGAAGTGTTTGGCATTCTGAAGGAGTACACGGTTTACTATGGCATTCAGTCACCGAATGTCAGTCCCGTCAATTCGGTGAAAGTGAGTCCAGCCGATCGATCCATTGTGTTGGAATCGAATTTCGAAGCGAATTCCACGTACAATTTCTGGGTAAGTTCGTTTGTCGTCTGTTGTCAGCATCGTTGCGGTTTCCTGACTTTTTCTGTCAATTTTAGGTTCGCGCACGAAATTCGAAGAACGAGTCACCACCGTCAACTCTGGTTCGGCTGGCCTTCAACGACGTGACCAGCATCGATCGTCTATCTGGCCTGCAAACCACCAGCATTGGATCCGACTTTATCGAACTCAAATGGAATGCAATTAAAGACGTCGATGGATACATTGTTCAGCCTTCGCTACCGCCACCGTATCCCAAATTGCCCTCCACTCGAACCACAAACACGACGCTTCGATTGGAAAACCTAGTGCCCGGCGCTCATTTTACCATCAAAGTGTCGGCATACCAGAATAAGTATTACGGACGTCAATCGTCGATCTATGTCGTGTTACGGGGCAAAGCTTTACCGGAATTAACAGGCGTCTCAATATATCACAATGAACATCAGACACGACTGCGATGGAACAAGCCAGAGACAGATTTAGCGAATTTGACCTACGGAGTGTACTACGGAACGACATTGGATGAGATGTACGACGGTAGGTTACACAAATCAATTTTTTTGCTGGTTCGATGGTCGATAAAAATTCCTTTTTCCAATAAATGTTCAGAACCTCGTCAAACAACACAGGCAACAAACACCTCGTTGCTATACTTACGTCCTTGCCATTCGTACCTGATATCGGTTGGTATTATTGGACCCAAAGGTCCTGGTCCGTTGTCACGTGAGCCGTTATCGCTAGCCACAAATATCAAGCCAGACTCGCCACCAAGAACTATCCGAGCTACAGTTGACATTGGAACTAAGGACTTGATTGTAATATGGGAACACAGGTAACGTAACGGAATTGGACTGACCGAAAAGAATTTCCACTGAATGTATTACCATTGCATGTAGCTGTCCATTCGCCGACAAATACCCGGGCTACATCATCAACATCACCGAATTAACGTTCAACACCACGTCAATGATTGAATTGAAACCGTCCAGAAGCAAGGTCTTGATGCACACATTCGATAAAATCGAGGACGGTGCGGTACTGGACGTCAGCATAGCTACGAGCACAGGTACGGAATGGGCCACGAAACGAGTTTATGCACCTCGATTGCCAGCACCGACACAATTAAGAGTCTGGCCCGAAAGGAATGGAACGTATGTGGTCTACTGGAAAGAAGTTAGCGGCAGAAGGTAAGTGACAGCACCAACAAATGTGGAACTTTGTGAATTACACCTATTCCAACAGATACACGTACGAGCTGCTGATTGTACCGGGACTAGAGATAAATGGAACGAAGCCGCTGCTGACGATCGAATCGAAATCTCCACCAATACTGGTCAATCCAAGCGATTTGGGAGGAGCCGATGCTGCGCTCAAGATATTCACATTGGGTGTCCGTCTGAAAAGCGTACACGTAAGTTCCGCTAGTCTGCTCATAAAGATCGCATCAAGTAACCAAATGAATTATCTTCTTCTTCGCAGGGTTACCATTCCGATATCCACGAAATCGAACACATTGAAATCCAACCGGACGCCTGGATGTCGACCATCGCCGTATCGAGTGCGCCCACCACTTGGCTAGTCATTATTTCCATTTTGATTGTAATCAGCTTGGTCGCAGTCGTAGTGTTTTTGGTGCAGCGACATCGGCGTCTGGCTCATTCATTTTCCCGGTTCGCCAATTCGCACTACGATACGAAAACGGGTGCGACACGGCTGGGCGCATTGGACGATGACGAACCGAATCATCCGCATTCGGTGGAAGATGATGAACCATTGGTCATAGCATAATTGATCGGAGTTGATTCCAACGGTCTTCTTCTTCCACTTCGCTTATATTGAATTTTGTTGATTTTTTATTTTTATTTTACTGATTTACTGAAGGGGGGATGCTGTGAATATGATTTTAGTGATTTCTTTGTTAGAATTTTTTTAATTGAAACGGAAAAACGGAATGTAGATGAAAATGCCTAAAGATTGTGGTAGTGACGACCCTGACGTAAGATAAAAATTTCATTTGATAAAGAAATGTGATGAAAATTTCCAAGATAAACGAAAAACTCAAATTATTCTGTGCCAACTGCTCATTTAATTCGGAATGATTGCTCAACTATAAAGCGAAGACAAACAAAAATCCATTGAAACTCTCCATCAAATTACTCTATAGAAAGACTCAGTCCCGTGGTGTCTTGTCCAGATAGACTTACAAGTTGGTAATTGCCATCAGACTGAACAGAACAGAACTAATTTCTTGTGCATCACAATTGCCAGTGAATTATTCGATATGCCAGTTTCAGATAGCGAAGTCGTGCTAGAGATTGTTCGTTTCGAATAGCCAAGTTTCCTAATGAACGTAAAATGTCAATTAACAGTCATGAATGTTGTGTCGAGGATTGAACATAAGTTTGAGTGTGCAGAGGTTTTCTCGGTTTGTTATAGTCATTTACATAACAAGGGACCAAATGTTGAAAGTTCAAGATTTTATGTGAGTTTTTATGATCCGAGGCGAAGCCGAGGTCATTAAACACATAAGAACGAGACTTTTTACGTTTATTCCGAGTTTTGTAATGGATTTTTCAAGAAAGATGTGCTTGGAACATCACGGCTTTCGACGATTGAAGCGTGTAAAAGACCTGTTGCGTCATTTTCACATGATATTGTGGTATCCCAAAGGATTCTTTTGTGATTTTCGGAAATTCGTTTTTCGATTTGTTTGAAGATTTCATTTTCTAATCTGCCCATAAGTCCCTTACTTCTGGTGGTTTTCATTTTTCAGAAAAGAATTTCTTTGTCGAATTGAAACGGGGAAATCTTTGCTGTTTTCACAAGTCATTTTTCATCAACGTCAAAGATTTATCCTAAAATACTGCTCAGTGGTATGTCTCTAAAATGCACCAGTTTTTGTAACCAAAGGTTTCGAGAAAATAAATCGTTCCCGAAATGGACAGCCGCCAATTATGTTATCAACAAACATCTAGTCGTTCTTCAGCTTCAAATATAAATTCATTGCAAGGTATTCGTCGGGTAGACTAACTAAAATTCCTGCAGTGATCAAAAACCGCATTTTACTGACTGCCGCTATTCTGATATATCTACTTTTTGACGGCTGTACTATCTACATATTGGGTAAATTCCGTTCATTAGGTGGCTTAGGGGCATACCGTAGAACCCTTTTTCGCTTAAAATAATCTTTTACGTCGATTGAAAATAACTTGACGATAACATCCATCCCCCCATTGATCCCTTTCGTATTTCCCTCTGTTCGAACACAACTGAGACTTGCGACTATTTTCTTGACTTTACCGCACCTAAATGTTAGTGAATAAAACCAAATTAAAAATATCGACATGTCATTCGAACATGTAAGACAATGTAAAGGCCAGATCAAACGCTGGTAAATCACGTAGTTTTCTGTTGTTTTTCTTTTCATTGGTTGAAAGTGTGTCAGGATTTGTCTAACTTATATTAGTCGAAGTAGACGGATGCAGTCGATTTTTTATTAAATTTTTTGTTTGTTTCGTTTCTTGTAAAATCGCATACATAAAATAATGGACAGTGGCAGCATCATAGAATCAGATTTATAATAAATAAATGAGAAGAGAAAAAAAAACACTTCCCGACTGAATATGTAAATCAATAATATTTGTGGATAAAATAAATTTAAGTGAAACAATGAAAAATGAAATCAAGAAATAAAAGAAGAAAAAATTAAAACAAAAAACGAAAACGAGAGAAAAATAAGTTTTTTGACTGTAACTTTCCAAAAAATATTTCTAGTGGTTAGTATGTAAGTAAGTGGGTTAGCCAGTATTTTGAGTTTGTTTGTCAGTCAAAAAATGTAAAATTTTAATTTAAATCGAGATTGAATTTAAAATTTAAAAAAAAAGAAAGAAAAGGAAAACAAAAACAAAAAAATAAATCAGACAAGAGCTCCGAGTGAAGGAACTGAAGACAGTAATTTCGATTCCTTTTTTACCGGTTTCCTTTCTTACTCGCTTGCCAATTTTCTAATATAGAAAATGTAAAAATTTTAAGAAAAAAAATTGAAAAAAAAATAAAAATTTGATATTAAAAAAACGGATCGTGACAACTTCGAAACTAAATTTTAAAAAATGAGAAACATTAGGCGCGAGTCCTATTTAATAATTTTTTTTTTTGTATTTATAATGTACAATAAATTACTGGAGTGTGTGTATAATACATTGAGGTTGTAAATAAATTTCATAATTTTAATTGTAAAATTCAGATTTTCTATTTCAAAGGTATGTGATTAATAGGGATGTGTGATGGTTCGGGGATCGAAATGGAAGGCGTTCTCAAAAAATTTATATTTTCCCCTAAGGAAAATCAATTTAAAAATTTAAAAAAAATTTAAGAGGCATTGGTGCTTCCTTGAAATGCATACATTTGGGCGGTTTTTAAATCCTGGATTTTAGTTTACTTTTGATGATATCTTTACTACAGAATAATTTTTCAAAAATATAGGACCGCAATAACGACCACGAATGTGTTAGCTTTCGACAGAAAATGGATTTGGTTGTAGCAGTTTGACCAGCTCTGCCTCTTAAGAGGCATCGATGCTTAGCTAAAATTGTGGCCTACATTTGCGACTCTCGTATTTCATTTTTGATAATACCTTTTCATCAGAATACTTTTTGAAGAATGTACGACCGCAACAACGACCAGGAATGTGTTAGCTTCAAATAAAAATTAGTGTTTATTGTAGAGAGATTCTTTTGAAAAGCAGAATTCTGAAATCAGACGCATTGTCTAGTGGATTTTTTGATATGTGCTCAGATAGTTATTGGTCCCCACCCCAGAGGCCGAAACCACTTCCAAAAAAATTCATCTAAACTTGTGTGGCTAGTGAGAGGTGACCAAAAACCGAAAACATTCACTTTTCTTATGGAAATTTCTCGTTTACCACGAAACGTACAAGGTCATGTGAGCAGTCAACGCACTGACAGTGCTTTGGAGCAGTCGAAAGTGTGGGTAAAAAATCGATAATTTCGGCCAACTTCTAACGGTTCCCTTGCATCCGAAAACCAAAAGAAACTCAAAAAAAAAAATTGCTTTCCTCATTTTCCTCTTAGCTTCCCACTAATGCCAAACATTCATGGGTAGTGTTTCGATGAATGTGGTTTTGGAATGGAAATTTGATGCTCATTTCGTGCATGTGAAATTTTTGATGAAAAAATGTTTTTTGCATCAATTTTAGCTGCTAGTTCACTTCGAGGTCATTGTAGACCCAATCTGCCCGAAAGTATATATGCCTTTCTAATGACACCCCACACTACCTTGTACGTTTCGTCGCCTACGAGAAATTTCCATAAGAAAATTGAGTGTTTTCGGTTTTTGGTCATCTCTCAGTAGCCACACAAGCTTAGATTATTTTTTCGAAAGTGGTTTTGGCTTCTGGGGACCAATACCTATCTGGGCACATATCAAAAAATCCACTAGAAAATTCGTCTGATTTCGTCAGGCTGTTTTTCAAAAGAATCCCTCGTAGTCGTTTAACAAAATGTTCATAAACTGCTCAGTTTTCTCATAGCTGGTCAACTTCATGGTCGTTCTTGCGGTCCTATATTTTTGAAAAAGGATTCTGGTGGAAAGATATCATCAACAGTAAACTAAATTCCAGTACTTAAAAAATTCCAAAATTTATGCTTCTCAGCGAAGCATCGATGCCTCTTAAGAGCAATGTACTCTTTGCAAATTTCTAGAGGTTATGGTAATGGATTTTTCGAATGAAAAACCTTTGATTAGAACCGGAAAATACACCTGCCGTCATTTGCATAAGAGACTTAGTAAAGCTTTTAAACAAAAGAATTCTTTTCACCAGGTCTCTCTCAACAAATTACGGCAGATCAGAGCCTCTCGCAAAATGGCTGATTGAGACTTTAGAAAATTTTCGACTGTTGATTTGGCCACTCACGACATAGTGTCTTAAAAGTTGTAAATGGTGTATAAATGAAGGTATTAAAGGTATTAGTTCCAAACGGTGAATGACATTTAAGCAAGTTATTTAAATTGCCGGTGGTGTTAATATGTTGACCAAACACCTGCAAGCAAAATACGGATTATTTAGTTGTCAAACATCGTCATGTATTTAGCGTATAATATTTACATGAATGGCTCATAGCTACTAAATAAATTTGATATGAACGTTCAACCATAAAACCCTTAGTCTAAACAACAAAAATATATTTTACAAACTGGAAGTTCCTTAGTCAAATACACCATTTTGAACTCGGCTATAAAATGTTCCTCAGCTCAATTACGTACACTAATGTGGCGTTCTGTGGTATGCCTTTCTGATAGCTTCTTGGGCCATAGGCCTTTCCTGGTGGACAGATGACTTTTCGTTTGCCACCAGTTCTCATGCCCACGATTCCAATGTCCCATCCTTGGATGACTTCACCTTTGCCTACTGTGAACGTATATCCTTTGCCAACATTAAGTTTTTCGATGGATTTGTTATTTGATTCCAAACGGCCGTCGAAATAGATCTCAACTTTATTCCCCGATTTGACGACAGTGCCCTTTCCTTTCCGAATATCTTCAATAACTATATCGCCATCGAGTCGCCGGATTTTATTTTTAACCACTTTCGGCGTCTGTGCTTTCTTAGGTTCATTGATGTTGGAAGTCTCGTTAAATTTAGGTCTTTTCACTGGTGGGGGGATTGGCTCTTCCTCTTCCACTTTGACTTCAGCGCCCTCTTCATCATTTGAACCATCCTCTGCTTCAGTGCCCATTTCATCATCTGAACCATCCCCTTCGTCGCCGGAACCACCCTCACTGTCACCACTTTCTTGTGAAATTCGACGTCTGTCCGTATGTCTACTATCGTACGTTTCAGCTTCGTCACTCCGTTCATCTAGCGAATATCCAATCAAATGTACAGTTCCGCCGACACTACGAAACGTAATATCATCGCCTGCTGAGAAAATTAGATTCAAAGGAACCTGCACTGTTCTGGACATCTTTAAAACACATAGAATGTAGTCAACGGTGTGGATATTGTCGCCATTCTCGCAATTCGTGCTGCTCAGAATCAGTTGAACATCCTTGTTTGCCGTTGGGATGTTCACATCTAAGACCGCTTGACTTAGATGGAAAGGTTGGATGACTTTTTGCGAATAACTTCTATTCGGTTCAACCTTAAGGCCCCAGAACATTCTCGCTGATGTAACTAGTTCACAGACGTATTGATGAAATATTGTTACAATTCTTCTTTTGTCTATTGTTTACAAAACGAACACTGTTTTCAATAGATTCACTTCCAAACCGCGTTGTGTTGCTTTTGAACTGAAGTGTGTTACGATTAGCGGTGACACATTATGCACATTATAGTGATAAGCACAACAATAATGGTAAATACAGAGAGATGGCGTTGCTGGCATCGATCAGTACGCACCAACAACGAATTTGAATTTGAATTTTGAGCAAAGAAACCGATCTTTGAGATAATATGGAAACACGTTTCATTAGAACAGGTAGAAAATAGTCAGTTGATGTCATTTTAGAGATCAAACCAGCCATCGTTCCTTGAACCTTGGTCGTTCATCGTTCTAGCAGAAAAATTCTCAATCAACAGAAAACAACTGACAGATAAAAGTGTTTGTGTTGCCACAAAAATCAGTAGACAAGTTCTTCGCCTAAGACCATGGACCAAGCCTTTTGAAGAGTTTGATCACTCCTTGATCTGCGAGACTGTTTTGACCTCAGTCAAGTTTCTAACTTTGATTGATGGGAAAAATCAAGGTAAATATATGGGCGGAAGGTAATGTCATACATAACCGAATCAAATGTGCAGTGGCACGAAAGTTTGCTATAACTGCCATCTCTCCACTTCTTTAAAAACACAAAATTGCTTAGAAACCTAGGCCATCTGTTTTGTGATAGACACAACACTTTTGTGAAACACAAGTAAATAGGGGATGTAATTTGTTTATGTATTGTCCGTTGACAAGTGGATCGCCACCGGTTTTGAGGGGGTTTTGATTTTTGTTTTTTACATGTTGCCACACATTGTTGACAAATTCAAGATTTGTTATTTACGAAGGTTACGCTGATTGCTTAGTGAAAAAGGACTTCACCTAGCACAAATTAAACGACCTTAGACATATTTGACATTGCAATGTAAGCAACATAGCGAAAATTAATTTCAAAACCCCCCCGAAACCCCGTGCTTCCATCTACATAAAAAACACGAACCTAACGAGCCAATCTCAATTTATCATAGTCAACCATTTGACAAAAAGGTGTCATTAGCATCGAACTATTGTGCTAGACCGCGCGTCTGAATGGCATTACCTCCGCCCATTTATTTTTACCTTGGGAAAAATGATGCTGTAGCGTTGCTTTGAAGTTTAACTCCAGAGATGGCGCTGTCTTTTTTCAACAAGTGTAATTCTTGAAGTTTTATTTAACAAAAAATTCACAAAGCTATCTTAGGGAATATGGAACATATCGAGGGCAACATCACTAAAGGATATATCTGCGGTATCTCAGAAACTACTGAGCCGATTTTGATAAACTTTTTTTTCCTTGAAATTACTACCTTGCAAGGTATGAATTTTAAGCAGCATTTAGGAAGGGCAATCTCGGGGCTGTATACGAAATTTATTGTCGATCTTTTTTGGGAGCTAGGGTCATAAAAGCTAGGTATATTACCATCTGAGAGCAATTTTGCATGTGGATGAGTGAAATATTCTTACGCAGAGCAGGGCATTGACTTTTAATTTGATTTTCGGTAAATTCAATAAATTTTTAGTAAATCTCGATAAAGTTGGTCGATGCAGTTGGGTCGATTTCGACATTACAAATGTGTATCCATAATTTTTCCTCGATTTTAGGATTCGACGTAATTTATCTAACATTGGTAACAATTCCCGGTTAAATTCGACATGAAGCTTCGGTCAGGTTTGGGTCGACATGTTTCAATTCAGGAACTGGATTCCAACTAAAACCTAAACTCAAATTTCATTTTCGACCCGAACTTGAACTAAAATTTTAGGTTCAACCTGACCTGAACCTGAAATTTTCAGGATGGACGAAAAATTGAGAGTCACTCGATTTCGACCTGATCCATCATCCGAAGTCGAAAATATCAGGTTCAATTCAAGTTCCAACCAGATTTCAGGTTTTTGTCGAAATCATATTCGGGTTAGACATGATTGAGGTGCTCCAATGTAATTTTTTCTAGATAGAGATTTCAAACTTTTCTCCGTTCACAGAAGTTACGCTAGTAACCGCTTGGAGAAATCGGAATGCGACGCCAATCCCCTTAACAAAAACCGGTGTGCGCAATAAACAAAAGAACTGTCAAAAATAGTGCTTGTCACAACTGTCACTGTGTGTGGCTTAATTTGATTGGTAGTTTGTTTGGATTCTGCAGAAAATTGCAATAAAAACGTAAAAGCGCCAGGAAATAAATAAATTTGACTGAAAATTTTATTGGCATACATTTGCCAGTCACTTGGCTCATCAATTCCGAGTACATAATGTGCGTTTTAAGTTATGATCCTTGATCTATTGTCCGTTGAAATAACAGTGAGGTTACGTTAGAAAACCAATTAGATTTATAGTTGTGATTGCCAGCAGTACAAAGTTGTAAGAAAATCTGTTTTCTGTTGACCGAGAAATTGCTGACACAAACTTCTCACAGATAAGACATCATTCCACGAAACATGAAGTTGCTGTTGACAATTTTATTCGTCAGTTGTTCGTTCCGTTCGATCCTTTGTTCGAAAAGCCATCCCATTACCACTTTACTCAATGCAAAATGGTCTGTCACACCAGTTTCACTGGAAGTTGCCGAATATTTATTCGACGAAAATCCAGCCCTGTTCTGGGATTACGTGGACCAGTTGAACGGTTTGGAAACGCCGCTCTACAAAATCGGTAAATTCGCACTACAATAGAGCGTGCACGTTAAACAAACACTAAGTCGATAATGTTCTCTAGATGGTGACTCCAAACTGTACAAATCTGCCATCAAAGCGGCCGAGAAGCTAATCGGTCCCACCTATTTACCGTTGCTGAAACTATCGTTATCGATGCATACCACATCACCGCGCATTCAGGCTCACTTTCAAATAGCCAACGATGTTATTGCACACGGAGATTGTAACACCGGAACGTTCGTGACGATTGGCAATCGGGTGGCATGCAATATGAACGAATTGAAAAAGGGACTGGAACGCGTTGAGGCGACCAGTGATAGTGATGAAGAGATCTACAGTTTCGATCACATTTACCCAGGCAGCGAAAATAATTCGGTGACAACCGTTTTGTACAGTCAAATCGGCACCGAAGACTTCAAACAATTCCATGAGTATCTGAAGAAGGAAGCAATGAACGGCAAGGTCAAGTACGTGTGCCGACATTTCGTCAAAAATCTGACGAAAGAAAAGGTTAGACTGTCTGGCTACGGTGTCGAATTGCACTTAAAATCCACCGAGTACAAAAGTCAGGACGATTCACCTCGGGTGGACGATGCGACCGAGCAACCAAGTGATGTTGATATGGAAGTTGATGGGTTTGACTTCAAACGACTTAAGTAAGTGACTTTGCTGTGGATGCAGTGAATTGAATCCGTTAACACGTTTAAATGGTTCAACAGGGAACGGTATGCATCATTGGCGCACTCTCTCGATCGTTTTCGCGTTTCACTTTCCGAAAAGAGTGACGAGATCGCGCTGCTGAAAGCTTGGGAATTCCAGGAGTTGGGACTACAAGCAGCCGAAAGAGTAGCTGCTATCCAAGGCGAAGAGGCATTGCAAATTCTTCAGTTTACATCGCAAAATTTTCCTACTCAGGTCTGATCCTCATTTGCCGGGTAGTATCCAGTGGATCAAAATCGCAATTTTTGTTGCAGGCAAAAACTCTGCTACACCAGCAAGTCTCTGAAGATTTCCGGAAAGAAATGAAACATAACATCGATGTGCTGGGTCGCACTTTAAATTTACAGCCACCGGATGCCGCTCTATTCATCAACGGTTTGTTTTTCGATGCTGAAACGTTGGAAATCGGTGCGCTGCACGAAACATTACGCAGCGAGTTGCGAGTATTGAACGGACTGTACAATTTGAGTAAGGTCTCAGTGAAAGTCATACCAACACTTCGCTACAAATGACCACATCTTTTTTAGACATCGAAGGAAAACTAGCTTCCGACCTACTGGCTCTGGATCTATCTTCGTCCGGCGGCAAAGAGTTCGCCATCGATATTCGAGACTCGGCCATCATGTGGATTAACGATTTGGAAAATGATAAGCAGTACAGACGATGGCCGGACAGTATAATGGATTTGTTGCGACCATCGTTCCCCGGAATGTTACGCAACGTGCGCAAAAATCTGTTCAATTTGGTGCTGTTGGTGGATCCAATCACACCGGAAAGTCGTGGCCTCATTAAATTGGCCGAAAGTTTTGTCATTCACTTGGCGCCAGTGAGATTGGGTCTAGTTTTCGATAGTCGGAATGCGGCTGCCGATCAGGAAGGAGATTACAGGAGCATTCTCTGCGCGTTCAATTATGTTACACAGCAGAAATCAGGTTTGATCTCCAGGTCATATCATCCCAATCCTGTTCACTAACTCAGTATTTCCACGTTCACCATTCCAGGTCGCGATGCACTGGGTTTCTTGACTGACGTATGAATTCGATTAAAATTTTCGTCTTTCTACTCGTTGCTTAAGATCAATATTTTCGTAGGTTTTTGCTTCCATCCAATCGAACGAGGACATAACCAGCAAAACCGTTCACAGTGAATTGAAACGATTGTTCTCCAAGCTGTCCGCCAAAGAGATCGATGATATTTTGGGCGAAGACTCGGACTTTGATTATGGCCGACAGATATCATCCGAATTCCTAGATCGTTTGGGCTTCAAATCGTCGCCACAAGCATTGATCAACGGTGTACCACTGCAACAGTCTCAACTGAACACCGACGATTTTGAGGAGACCATTTTGACGGAAATAATGCAACAAACGCCCAACATTCAGAAAGCAGTTTACAAAGGCGATCTATCGGACAGCGACAATGTGTTAGACTACTTGATGGATATGCCGCATATAATGCCCAGGTAAGCGGTGAATCAGATTGATATTTGGTAACGGATTTGGTTGATTCGTCTCCGTGTGTTTCAACTTTCAACAGGCTGAATCAACGCATTCTGAAAACGGAGGAGCCAACATTTTTAGATGTGTCCGGTAATGCTCACAATGATCTCAGTAACGTGAAGAGTTTGGCTCAACTCTCCCACAGAGACATGACTGCAACGCTTATGTCGAACATAAAGTACTTCTACAGCAAGCACACTCCGGAGAAGTTGAATGGGAATTCCGTGTATTTCTTGACTCTATGGGTGGTCGGTGATCTGGAGACTGAAGTCGGAGCTCAAATGCTTAAAAATGCTCTGACGTACATGGTGAGTGAATCACGGCTCAATCGCTTCGATGTTCCATCGTTTTAATGTTTCTCCATTCAGAAATCGTCGGGAGGACTTCGTGTCGCTTTCATTCCGAACACTGAGGGTGCGTCGGTGTCCAGCAAAGACAATCTGAATCGTTTGGTTTTGGCCGCATCGCAATCGCTCGATGGTATCGAAGCCACTAATGTGGTGCTCAAATGGTTGGAGAACCGGCAAACCAAAACCAAAGACATACCAAAGCCAGTCAAGGATTTACTTTCCGCCACCGAATTACATTTGAAAATGTTGCGCGTTTACTGTGCTCGAGTTCTGAAATTGAAGACATCCGAGAATGCTGTGATATCCAATGGTAATGTGATTGGACCGTTGGACGAAAATGAAGTGTTTACCACCGACGATTATGGATTAATCGAGCGGTTTGGCAGCCATTCGTACAGTGACAAAATCAAGAAAATGTTACAGACCAGCACCGACGAGGATTTAAACGTCGACAGTGATGTCATTCTGAAATTGTTCACGATTCTGGTGCCACGTCAGCAGTCAAGAACACGATTCGCCATACCGACTGACCTTCAAGACCATTACACTGCAGTCAAATTACCACATAAGTCGGCCAATGTTCCGTTCTTCGAGATATTCGCTGTGCTCGATCCTGCATCTCGAGGTGCTCAAAAGCTGGCTCCAATTCTGATTTTGTTGCGTAACATCGTTAACTGTAATATGAGGGTGCTACTATGTGCCGTGGATAAGCACAGTGATATGCCAGTGAAGAAGTAAGTCTCTCGCAGTCAACCCAACGATTTGATGAATGCTAACGCCGTTCTTTCCAGTTTCTATCGATTTGTCATCGAACCAGAACTTCAATTTGGTCCAGATGGTAAATCCACACCTGGTCCTTATGCAAAATTCACTGGACTCCCAGCCGGTCCACTTCTAACACAAAATCTGCAGGTATTACAGTCGGAGTCGGAGCACACAAGATCGAAGCTAATTTTCGTCTCTAATGTCTAGGTACCAGAAAATTGGTTAGTAGAAGTCGTCCGATCCGTTTACGATTTGGACAACATTAAGCTGATTGACATCAATGGTCCGGTACATAGCGAATACGAACTGGAACATCTACTGTTGGAGGGACACTGTTTCGATTCAACGTCGGGAGCACCACCGCGCGGACTACAGTTCACCTTGGGAACGAAAGAGACGCCAGTGGTGGTCGATACCATTGTTATGGCGAATTTGGGCTACTTCCAGTTGAAAGCCAATCCCGGAGCGTGGACGTTGAAATTGCGAGCAGGAAAAAGTGCCGAAATTTACGATGTTACCAGGTAAGGATGTGATGATGGATCCCTATCAGTTTTCTGTAAAAATCGAACATCTTTGCAGTGCTGATGGACCGAATACCATTCATGGCACCGAAGAGACAAGAGTCATTATCAGTTCGTTACGTTCACATGTGCTAAAGATTCGAGTTACAAAGAAACCCGGTCAAATGAATGCCGATCTGTTGAGCGATGATAGTGATGTACAGACTGGAATATGGGATTCCATAACGAGGTCAGTGGCGACGAATCTTTGCAACAATTTTCTGTGGTTGAAAACTCGATTTTTCTCTTAGTTCTTTCGGTGGCAGCTCGGATCCACAAACGCCTGAGGTGATAAACATTTTCTCAGTAGCTTCTGGTCATTTGTACGAACGTCTTCTCCGGATAATGATGTTGTCATTGCTCAAGCACACAGCGGTAAGTTGGTTCAGTTGCACATAGTTTCAGTGTTTCTAATTGTCTTTCGTTGCCAGTCACCGGTCAAATTTTGGTTCTTGAAAAATTATCTTTCGCCGCAATTCGTTGACTTTCTGCCGCACATGGCTTCCGAATACAATTTCCAGTACGAATTGGTCCAATACAAGTGGCCGCGATGGTTACACCAACAGACCGAGAAGCAGAGGACCATTTGGGGATATAAGATTCTGTTCCTCGACGTCCTCTTTCCACTGGACGTGAAAAAAATCATTTTCGTTGATGCTGATGCGGTTCGTTGCTTTCTAAATCATCCGTTCAGCTCAGTTCATACGTTATAATCGCCGATTTCCTTCACAGATCGTCCGGGCTGATATTAAAGAATTGAATGATCTAGACTTGAATAATGCACCGTACGCATACACTCCGTTCTGCGATTCCCGTAAGGAGATGGAAGGATTTCGGTTTTGGAAACAAGGCTACTGGCGCAACCATTTGCAGGGCAGAAAGTATCACATTTCAGCGTTGTATGTGGTCGATTTGAAGAGATTTAGAAAGGTGGCGGCTGGCGATCGTTTGCGTGGACAATATCAGGTAATCAAAATTCGATCGGCTCCCTTGCTTTCGACGAAACCTAATCTCTTAAATCACTTTCGCTCAGGCACTCAGCCAAGATCCGAACAGTTTATCGAATTTAGACCAGGATCTGCCCAACAATATGATCCATCAAGTTGCCATAAAATCGCTTCCACAAGAATGGTTGTGGTGTCAGACGTGGTGCAATGACGAAGGCTTATCAACGGCAAAGACAATCGATTTGTGCAACAATCCGTTGACCAAAGAGGCGAAACTGACGGCCGCACAGAGAATCGTACCCGAGTGGAAGGACTACGATCAGGAAATAAAGAATTTGTTGATTAAGGTCGAACTGGGCGAGGTGGAACATGAGGAGGAGCTGAACGAAACGGCAAAAGATGGGGCTGAGAAAAAAGGTGAGTGGACGAAAAGAGGTTGGTGGAAATGTCAGTTTCTAATGCGATGATTTTCTTCTTGTTGCAGAGATACATTCTGAATTGTGATGACTGTAGGTGTTGTAGGAAATGTTGTAAATTTTTTTTAAGAAATAAAATCCACCTTTGAAACGAATGCGCTCAAGATGAGCAAGTCTTAGAATTTGGTCCGTGCGATAGTAATGTCAGGAGGTAAGTCAATTGACGGACTTTGTTTTACGAATTTTTTCCAACGGCAGTTTCCGAAAACGACTCGTTCGATTGCTTTCTAGTGCCGAACTGGCTCAAAAAAGTCCTTCGGGCGTTGTACGAAGGAATTTTGAAAAATTTTGTAAAATTTTGGGAATTCCCATAGAGCCAGTCTATGGCCTTCTCACCCACGACATCACTCGCTATGAGTCCTAAAGAGAAAAGAGGAACTGCTGTAGCTGGTTTGAGCATATCCTTTTTAGGAACCCATCTGTAGCTGAAGCACAAAAAACTGTTTTTACACGGCAGAGCAGACAGACTTTAGACACTGCGGTAACTTTCAAACTTCTGTCCTCCAGCCACTAGTAAATTTCCCGATTCTTAGGTCGATTGTTTAAAATTAATCTTCCCTGATTGGTGTAGTCACTTCATAATCACGGAGTCAATACCCACATAAGATCCTCAAAAATACTCCAAAATTAGCTCCTCAGAACAATTTCCACTGAGCACAGGACTATTTTTTTGGTGGTTTCCTGTTCCGGAATTGACTTCGAACTACCTCAAGGCTAAAAACGCTCTGCGCGACAAGCGGGCACTCATAAAAAACATTTTGAGTCTGCCGCTATTTTACATCTTTGACTGAACTGATTTCAATGAAGATACTTGAGGTCTTTAACACTATCCTCCTTGGATACCATGACATGACGTCGCATCATTGCCGTAGAATAAAAAAAAATCGATTTTCTATGTTCAACTGGATGACTACTTTACTGATCTTTAACACTCATATCCGCTCAACCATTTCAGTCTGCTATTATTCTTCAATGTGGGTCCATCCAAGCGTTCCGCTTTCTCATCAAATTCATTCCGTGCCAGCAATCTGCTTTCATCGAATTTAATTTCCTTCGTCACGATGCACTCGCCACTTTCTTTCAGAAATGTGTGATTAACATCGTCCACTGTCGGCTCACCGTACGGAAACACAATCGGCTTAATGTCCACCAAATGTTTTACCTTCCACAGCATAGCATTTACTTCAGGGATATTCTTAACAACGGCTACATCGCTCATCTGAAATCGAAACGGGTTGAATGTGAGACAGTGAATTGGCAGCCGAAAAATAGTGTCACCTTTTCGGATACACCCAGATTCACCAGGATTTCTTTCTCCCAGTAGGGATTCCCTTTCATCGGCTTAATTCGCTGGACTTTAAACAATTTGACTGGATTCTCGATCGGCTTTTCGACATAGTTGGGATCCCTGTATCGAAAGAGACGGAAAAATTTTCATCTTCCCTAACCTCTCAGTTGTATGTAACAGGACACTCCATACCTTGGATAGTAGCGAAGTTTTTCGTATTTTTTGCCTTCGTTCTTGTAAACTTTCTTTTTGTTATGGCTCGCAAACCGCGAACAAACGTACATAACTTGCCGCACTTTCAGAATGTCCTGTTGCAGCATTTTGTCGATCTGATTTTCGATTCAATGATTATTGTGGGTATCGAGCCGAATGTCAATTTTCTCATTGAATTCTTCTTCAGTTACGATTTTTTAAAGTCGAGGTTTGCATTCGCCATATAGCCAGACAAGTTTTTAAAACTGAGTGCCTGTTGCAAAATACACAGATTGAATCAGATGTGGTTTGAAAGCGGAAAAGCGATAAGATTGGCGAGCGTGACTTTAGTCGTGCTTATCGTGTCGGAAATAGTTTGACGAGCATGCGATTGAAAATCTATTCAGTTTGAAAGACGAACTTTGATTGAAATTTGTTGCTGCTTATCGACGATTATTGATGTTTTGAATTCAGTACCATGGTTGAATAACAGGGGCCGTTTCGAGGGGAAAACAACAACGGGAAATCCTGTCCCACCATGGATTGTGATGGAAGTTACAGATTTAGCCGCAAAAATCGACTCCAGCGCCAACTTTGTAATTTTCTTTCTCGAATTTCACACGTAATTTCTACTCAAACGCGAATAATTTTGTAATTTTACTTAAAAATTCAAACTCTACTACCGAGTCAAAACCAGAACCAGAATACATGTCTTATTTACGAGCGTCATATACCTTGATCGCAATTCTTCTTCTTCTTAAAATGGCGGAAATCACAACCCATTCACATGCGATGCGAATGCCATTCGCCTCGCCATTCGCTCATATTCTTCATTCATTCGCTCATATTTTCCCGTCGTTCGCTCCATTCATTTGCTTATATTTTCCATTCATTCGCTCATATTTACCGTTCATTCGTTCATATTTTCCTGCAGTCGACCACATTTTCTTGTCATTCCACCAAATTTTCCTGTCATTGCGCTTGTTCGTTATACACTCATTAGCTAATATTTCCCTACATTCTTCACTCCAATGGCGAATGTAGCCTGTCCCACCATTCGCTCTTGTTTTTTTCCCTTTGGGTCATTACTTATAGTAGATTACAGCAGAGCCTATGTAAATGAGTAATACATGTGTGCGATGTTTGTGGCGTGTGAGCCGAAGGCGAACCGACTAATTTCGCACACATGTATTACTCATTCACATAGGCTCTTCTGTACTGTTCTTTAATGTGTAGGCATCCTGTGCGTTGTATTTACATTGTCAAGATGAAAACTACGAAACAATTTTGCATAAAACAGCATTTCGGAACCTTTCCACTTATAACCATTTTGAACTAAAATTTTACTTTCATTTAGTAGGCATCGGTTGTGCACGCCATTTCGGCTATATTTAATTGACTTTTTTGTTGTTGTCATTCTCAGTTTCAGTGAAAAATTTTTGATTTTGTTGTTTTAAACTATAAATTCAGTGTCATTTTAGTGTTTTCTTAATGTTATCGATGGCATGTGTACCAAAAAATAGTTCTGCCTGTGTAGATTCTAATTTATATCGTGGTTTGTGTGAAGTGAAAACATAAACAAAATCATCGAAAAATTTCCGACCAGCGCATGTAAATGATCGCGCATAGCATGTAAATCATCGAAAAACCTAACATGTAAGTTTCATTTACATTCTCATCGCAGACAATGTAAATACAACGTACAGGATGCCTACACATTAAAATACTAAAATGAAATTTTTGCCCTTAAATGTGGTATACAACTCTGATGGATTGTATTGTTTCCTGAATTATTTTAATTAATTCATTACAAGCCAACCTTATTAACGTATCGTGCTATCAACCACTTTATAAACTTCTTATTTATTTGATATGTTAATATCAGTGGAAGGCAAGGGCTTTCCAAAGTGGCTGAAACGAAATACAAATAGCGAGGCTAGCAAGAAATTGCATTACCATAAAAGTCTAAGATTCTCCAAATACTTCCTCTCTCTTAATAGGGGGCACATAAAATGATTAACAGATTAACAGGCGACTGTTCGCTGAATTATCTCTTGAAACTGTTGCATGTCCTCGAATACATAAACAGTACAAAAAGGTACCAAAACTTCGTGGGTTGCACAACAGGTCCATCAGAGGTGTCGATGCAATAATGACTCATTTTTCGTGGGTGCAGTGAGTAAACAAATTTCTTTTAGTGATGTAAGTAACTATTACCGAAACTAACGACTCTTTAAAATAGGGATATTTTTATGGAAGATCAGACTAGCTAAGATATCCTGAAATTGAGTATGACCCCTGGAGTACGGTCATCCGTTTGCATCCATCTTGACAAATCTGCATGTTTCTGACGATAATGGTGAACCAAATCAAACCCAATAGTGGACTCAAATGTGTGGTAACATCTAAAACTACCGATCGTAGTGAGAGGCTCCATTAAGTTGCTAGATTTTTGTTTTGTATTTTATTTATTTGGACACACATTAAATACTTAGTTAATTAAATTACACTCAATATTCCACTTAGCCTAAGAAAAAGTACAATAAATTAAAGCAAATTCCTTTCTGTCTCCTCGAATGGTGTTCATCAAATTTTATTTATTTTTTCTCTTCTTAAAAAAATGTATTTTGGCTCTTCCCATTCACGTCTATAGTGGTAAAATTTGGTACCGTATTTCGGTTATTTGTTGATATTGTTGGTGCTTCGGTCGCCATATTCATTATGGAATTCTGCTGTGAACAATCAAAATCAATTAAAATTGTCTCTCTAGCGACAATCCATCTATGCAAACTTTATCTCTCTTGTAGCCCCTGGCCCGTGTCGTATTCCTTCGCGGCGGATTAGAAGGAACTCTCTGAGACAGTCGCATTGAGCTGAACGTGCTCCCCCTCCGGCCATCGAACCGTTTCGGTGACGGAGTTGCGTTGGCTGTGGATAGTATCAATTTATGGTTTTTAATATTTCCAATGCCTTCGTGGTATTACCAGACGTACATAATATTTTACAATTGTGTGGGATAATATACAAAGCGTTCTAATGCAACAGCGAAGGTTATGAGAGAAGAGAAGAGAGTTAGCTTCTTTTTAGAAAGCTAAAGTGTATTTGTACAAATTCGTTTTCGGATAGCTAATTCAGAGACATGCAACTCAACTCTTTCTTACTTATAAGGTCCTAACAAATGCTTTCTGGTTTCTATTTGATTCGATGCAATATCTTTTAATGGCGAATTCAATATCTACATCGGGTTAAATTCAGGAGTTGGGGTGCTCTATTTTCAACGTGCATGCGAGGTTCTGGGTTTACTAACAGAATCAGAAATTAATATTCGAGTAAACTGCTGTTCTATTATCGAGATGGGTAGCCTTTTGAAACTAGTGAATGCTGAAATCAAATTCATTTCCACCGAAGTACTTAAATGTTCTTTCGGAACAATAGTGCTAAAAATTGTGGATATAAATTCCATTTGAAAAAGTTTTTTATGTTTGCTACGCACTTCAAGCATGACAGGTCCCTGATGTTTTTGTTGTGTTTCGTATGCAGTGGAACCCCTAGAAGTTCACTGAAAAATAGTCAAATTTTTACCCAATTTTTTAACTGCTCATACCTTAGTGTGGATGAATTTTAAACCCAATATAGCTATTTTCATAATAAGGTAGTAAATGGGATTGTTTTGCGCACTAGATGTGAGATTGCCGATACGAGCGAAGCGAGTTCGGCAACACATCGTCTGCGCAAAACCCCCATTTACTACCGTGTTAGGAACATGGTTTTATCTCCTGTAATGTCATAATCACCATAAAAACCAATTTAAAAAAATCAAACTGAAACATCAACACGCCATGACACCGTCACTCATTCATATTCCCCACAAATAAAACACACATCTAGTACACTGTCAAGAATTTGTCAATTTTCAGTGAATAAATGTGAAATTATCGAAGTTCGCCGTGAATAAATGAGAAAATATCGAAGTTCGCCGTGAATAAATGAGAAAATATCGAAGATAGCGGTGCGCAAATAACCAATTGTCGAAATTTTCAGTTAATAAACGTAACCTCCTGTGAATGACGTGTTTAAATCTGGCCCATTTTGATTCTAAAAGTGACACTCAAATTGTGAACATTATGACATTACAGGAGATAAAAACAGTATTTGCCCCGAAAGTTCATACATATATCGTTCTAATGACACCTCATTTGATCTTTTACGTTTCATGTACATACCTAAAGCTCGGAACAGGTCAGGTTTACCTGAACCTGACCTGAAAATACCTGAACCTGTTTCGACCTGAACCTGATTCAATCAACTTTGACCTGACCTGATTTTACCTGAAACCTGATTAGAGTGATCAGGTCTGACCTGACCTGAAACATGACAGGTTGACCTGAAAATTTGCCCCGAAAGTTCATACATATATCGTTCTAATGACACCTCATTTGATCTTTTACGTTTCATACCTAAAGCTAAAATACCTAAATACCTAAAGCTCGGAACAGGTCAGGTTTACCTGAACCTGACCTGAAAATACCTGAACCTGTTTCGACCTGAACCTGATTCAATTAACTTTGACCTGACCTGATTTTACCTGAAACCTGATTAGAACATGACAGGTTGACCTGAAAATTTGTATGAAAAATTCAGGTCAACCTGAAATCTGACCTGATAGGTTTCAGAAATTCAGGTGAAGAAACCTGACCTGACCTGAAGTTTCAGGTCAGTCACTTTTTTGACCGCGGTCGACCTCGGTTAAGTTATTTGAGTAAGATACCAAGATGGGTTCAATGTCAGCAGAATTCCAAAACTACAAAATGGGAGAATTTCTGAATAGTACGTATGTCCGTGGTAAAATAGGCCTGCATGTGGTATATTCGTCGCTAACCTGTTCCAATATCCCACGTGCTCATCTACCAAGTAAACTATACGAACAGAACCATGAAAAATGCAATAACCCGTTTTACGAATAGATTATTGGATTCACACACCATGTGTAAATGCAATGCTGGACCTCATTACTCATATAGCATTCGACACTCTCCACTCCTACATCGTATGATAGAATGGAATTTATCGATGTGATTTACGATGTTATTGATTGTATGGAAAACTGGATATGGAAATCTGAATTTCTTTATCTTTCCTAGAAATTCATACGTCAGATGGATATGAATGTGGTCAAGCATTGTATGACATGTGGTAATATATAAGATATCTACAGTAGTGGCCGCGTCCATAAATGACGTCGACTGTTATTTTAGATTCTTGGAACGACTCATTCTATCATCCACAATTTTCTAATTCCTTTACCATAACGTGTTTCACTTGATCAGACCCCTACTCCTGTAATTAAAGTGGACGTCATTTATGGACAAGCTCTACAAGCTATTAATGTGCATTAGCATAATATTGAAAGATCTCAATCGAGTCGAATAGTAGTACGTTCAGCAGTATGTTGTAACGAGATTTGTAGACGTCATTATCGAAATTATCATACTGGAGATTATTGCGTTTGAGAAAATAATTTACCATTGATGGTCAACCAAACTTCAGTTTTAATTTGCATCAGCTGTTTTATCAAAACACACTGCTTGTAAACGTACGGATTTAATAGGCACACGCACGCACGTGGAAGTGGAAATCCGCATAAGCAGTATGATTGTATGAGTGGAACAGCTGGTAACTCAGCTGAAGTAAATTGAGACACAAATTCGGCGTACATTAACTGTACTATTTACTAAAAAGCAGTTTTTGTTGCTAAAAACTGAACATTATAAGTACTAGCCCATTAGCCCAGTACTAATACATGAAATTGAAGAAGAGCGTAGACAGGGCCTATATTCACACAATATCGAATCCGCGGGAAAACACATTTTCCACGTGAATTTGTATGTCGTGGTGAATTTTTAGACCCGTACGAAGTACTGGGGTCTAGTAGGTTTACGCATACGTTTGTAACACGTCGAATTGGACTCACTGAGTAAGTGGAAACCTATTGTGGTGGTACATAGATGCCAAATCAGCGAGAAAAAAAAATGTCCGTCTGTCTGTCTGCACGATCAAAGTAAATAAACACTGAAGGTAATGCAAATCCACAGTTACACACGGATCCAAACTTTCAGGTGAATTTTAGCTCCGTCATGTTGCACACGTATTGAGTTCGTTTGCGTCAAGTTTCGTCAAGTTGCATCTAGTGGTGAATTCGGAACGATTTAGCGGCGTTATGTTGCACACACATAAAATTCGTTTGCGTCAAGTTGTATTTAGTGGTGAATTGGATGGATTTAGGACCGTCATGTTGCACAAGTGTAAGGTAGATAGCATACGAAAATGAATTCACCTGAAAGTTTGGATCCGTAATTTCTCTGATCCGCTGAGGGTCTGCATTACATTCAGTGTTTATATACTTTGTGCACGATAACTTGAGTAAAACACATCCGATTTCTAAAATTCTTTTTTTTTTCTTCGTTTGGTAATATCAAAAGAGAGGCTAATTTCGAAGATGAGTGATTTTGGATCCCCTCCCGAGCTGGGGCCCAATAAGTGCTTTACGGTTTTCCGAAGATATCTCCGGACATTTACCAATCGATAAAGAAAAGTTTATGGAAATCGGATGACCGACTTGTGAGTTAGACCCCTTGGTGTCAACTAGGTACAGGGCGCCAAGCAGTTTTGCTTGTAGGGCGCTCAAATTTGAACATATTTCGTATACTTTCGCTTTATTAGATAGGTATTGACTGTACCAATCAAGGAAAAAAAAGTTTATGAAATTGGGTTCACTGGAGCGTGAGCTCTTGGAGTGAGGTCTTATCCGGCTATTTGGCCGTACAGTGAACGTCTAGTATTTTGTCAATATTTCAAGTAAATTTTGACCGACTTTCATGATTTTTTTTTTGTTTGAAAGGTATTAACGAATGTAAAGCGTCATTGCTATTTCCGGTATCCTAACAAAATGGCTGCTAGCGGCCATATTGGATTTTAGTAAAATTGAAATATCTCGGGAAAAATGGTACTTAGAGAGTTTCTGTTAACATACAAGGAATTGGTTATGTGTGTAGGACATTCCACATATGGACATATATATAACTATATACAGCTATATTGAGCTATATACAAATATATAGAGATATAAAATAGCATATTCATCTGTGAAATGTTTATTTATAGGAAAATATAGGTAATTATGGCGCTATATAGCCGTTTTTAATAGGAATTCATGAAATTTGACTTCGTACGGGGCTGTCGATATTGCATCCGGCAACTTATTTGTATGTAATAACAAGGCAAAGAGTGGATAATGTAAGTGATTTTAAAGGGCGAATAGCTTTTCAGTAGAGAAGAGTATCAAGTAAGAGATATAAAGAGTTTCACACTAAAGGCTTTTGATACGAATAGGTGTGTCGTACGGGTCGGCGTTAGCTATGTCATAATCTGCGTGAACTCCACAAAGTTTATAGCCTTGGTCTCTTACCAAATAGCGGGGTCTGTTTTAATTCAAAATTTCTGAAAATTCATTTCGAGAATCTAAAGAATTTTCAAAAAATTTGATTCTCGTAAATAGGCACTGCCAAGTGCGATCTGAAAATTTCGATTTCCAGAAAACGATATGATGACGATAGCAATTGATAGAACATCATACTTTTACGCAAACCAGACCAGAAGAAAAACAAAAACAACAAAGCACTAACGAATTACTGGTCAGTCAGGTTTGCGACAATTTGTCTCGTAATTGATAGATTGAATATCCAGTATGATTTCTTTAAATAGCAACACTTTATCAGCACACGTTTGATGTTATTTGCATTTAATTGTTGGTACGTAGCAATACAAATTTGAAAATTTAATTAAAACAATAGACACATAAGCAGCAAGTTTATATCAGACCGAGCCATTGTCGACACTGTTTGCTCTGTTTACTACACATTTCTTTGCGATTCATTGTTAAATCTTAAGTAAGTTCAAGATTGAAATGCAAAGAAATCGCAGAGGCGATAAACGAATTTTCATCAGTTCCATTTGTATCACGCGAACGGAACAGGTCAGAGCATTTTTTCCCCTCAATTGTTCTAAATTAAACCGAGACGAAATTTGGTTAATTAGTCGTGCGATTTGATTAAATTAGAGCAGAATTCAGCCGTGTTCAACAATATCGTACCGAGTCTAAAATGAACAACGGCGGCCAATTGAATGATGACCACTTAACGAACGGAAGAGATGAATTAGGCAAATGCATCGTTTCGGAGAGTGCGACCGATCAAATGTTAAATGGATTAGACGAAAATGACAACGATAATGACAACGATAGTGATATTGACGACGATAATGCCGATCAAGAAGAGAAACCCAATTTGCAAGGTGATCGATGGAATGTGGCACTGTTAACATTCCTATACTTTTTGCAAGGAATTGTTTCGGGTCTGTCGGCTGCAATGCCCTTACTGTTACAAAATTATGGTGCAACTTATTCGCAACAGGCTCAATTCAGTATGGCGGTGTGGCCGTTTAGTTTGAAATTGGTCTGGGCACCGATTATCGACTGTTTGTATTCGAAACGGTTCGGTCGACGAAAGTCGTGGTTGATTCCGACACAATTTCTCACCGGAGTTTTTATGCTGATTTTATCGTTTTATATCAATTTGTGGTTGAGTGGCAACGGCCAGGAGCCGAATATTGAAATTCTTACGATTTTGTACTTTGGTTTGAATTTTTTGGCTGCAAGCCAGGATGTGACCGTCGACGGATGGGCTGTGCAGATGGTGAAGAGACGGAATACCGGTTATATAGCAAGTAAAGTGAATGTTAACGTACAATGCCAGCGGGTTGACAAGTTTTAATTTTTTTTTTTTCGAAATCTTCGATTAGCATGCAATCAATGTGGACAGAAGACTGGTTTCTTTGTCGGGTTCGCTCTATTTACGGCACTCGAATCAGCAGAATTTTGTAACAAATATTTACGAAATGTTCCTGAGCCAGATGGCTTGATAACAATGTCAGGTAAAAAATCTCGGAGGCTAAGCCCCTCCTCGTATAGCAAGTTACAGTACAGGAACGCTAACTGAATGTTCTCTTCAAGGATTTTTGCGGTGCTGGGGTATCTGTTTCCTATGTGCCACAATCTTAATAGCGATTTTCAAACACGAACGACCACCGGACGATGCGGACAGCGATATTGACGTAGAATCCGATTTCAGTCTAATCAAATCGTACAAAGTGCTGTTCGACATTTTGAAGTTACGCGGCGTAAAACTGTTGGTGTTGATTCTATTAACATCGAAATTCGCCTACGCTCTGTGCGACAATGTGATGAAATTGAAATTATTGGATGCTGGCATCAAAACCGACGATCTACTCATTCTGATCATGCTGTCGATGATGCCTACCGAAATTTTTCTGCCTCTAATTGTGACCAAATATACAACGGGGCCGCGACCAACCGAAACTTACATCAAATTCATCCCGTTCCGGTTGCTATTTTCCGCTTGTGCGGTGCTACTTGTATGGTACATTCCGAGTCTGATTAACGAGTCCGGAGAGGCTCCGATCATACTGTTGGTGATGTTATTCACATACAACATACTGTACGACACATGCGTTAATTCGATGTACTTGGGTATGACGGCATTTTTTGCCAAAGTAAGTGACCCAAGGGTCGGTGGCACATATATGACACTGTGGAATACGGTCGAAAATTTTGGCGGTACATGGCCGGCCACGTTGTCCTTATGGATGATTGACTTATTGACTTGGAAAGAATGTGAAGTGATGAACCAAACGGCTTTCAATGCTACGCTTAATTCAACTTGCCCTAATTGGAATGATGTAAGTAAATAGCAATGCGACTCTCGTTCAATATTTACATATTTTGACAATGAGATAACCACTCTGTCTTATCAGACATGTACGACAAACATTACATCAACGATATCGTCGGAGCCGAAATTGAAATGTAGAACTACCGTCGATGGGTTTTATATCGAGGCCGTCATATGTATGATGTATGGTGTTCTGTGGTACTTCTGGGGTAAATCGAAAATTCGTTACTTGCAACGACTACCGACGAAAGTTTGGCGCCTCAATGTGGATTTGTAAATGTGTAAGAGGTGCGGTAAAGAGAATCCTTTATTTATGTGGAACTTTTTTAACGAAATATATGAATTATATGTGTTACTAAACCCGCAGCGTCACAGTGTTTTAAAGAAAGATGTAAGTGCAATCTGTTCACTCCATCCTCCCACTGCTGTTGTATCGCATGTTGTTTGTGGTGAAAAAGTATGAAAAGTATAGAACTATTTTTTTTCGGAAAATGGAAAATCGATTTTCCGGCCGGAAAAACCATTTATGTGAAAAAATTAAAAGTCAAATATCTCCTGAAGGAATTACGCTTTTTCTATAATCTATTTTTTTCTGAAGAGGGTCATCCAATGCCGACATTTTGTGGAACAACTTTTTTTTTTGAAGAGTCCAGATGGCGTTGGTATCGGTACTATCCCAAAAAGTTAACCTCGGTCATTGGTGTACCTGATACCTTGCTCATTTCTTAGTCCATTTTGATGAGTAAAAGTGATTTGGAAAGGTATAAGTAAACGCTATATTCCGCGACGAATTCCTTTTAATTTTCAGCTTTAAAAGTACTAGAATCGAAGAGACTATGCCAAAATGAATTTTTTGTGGATTTGAAATACAAATTTTGATGTGCACGGATGAGACACGAAGTCACAACCTTCAACTTGCCGGGGTGATGATCTAACCAATTGAGCTACCGTGGACATTTTTATTTCAAATCCAATTTTGAGCCGTTGGTACAACACATATGTGAATGTTCTTTCTTCTATGTGTATTTCAGTCTCCATTAGATGTGTATGTGTTAGTTAGTATACATCATATCGATATATTTTTCAGAAACTCTAGACACAGAGAACACCGCTTGCAGTTCAGAATGTATTGCAAACATAGGAGAGCTCAATCAAGAGTAGTGGACAAATTTCTAGAGAAACGCTATATTCCGCGACGAATTCTTTTTAATTTTCAGCATTAGATATACTAGAATCGAAATGGATTTAAAATTTAAAAAATTTAAAAAGTAAACTCTTTCGAAATCCGCCCGGCAGAGCTTGGACCAATTTGTTGTTCCCAGGATATGCGCCCGGATTCCCACCTACCTCCAGAATTAAGTTATCGTTGTAACATTTTTCCTTGGTATTATTGTGACAATTTAAAAATAAAAACTCGACATTTTTAAAGAGCATTTACGTAGGCATCATTTCTCATACCGGTAATTGATAAGTATCTCTTCCCGGTTCTAGAACTCAGAGATTGAACGAGTTTTCCGAGACTTTTTTTGTTTTCTTCCCAGCAAATGTAATTCTTGAGATCGCCAAAGGACAGTTCCTATGTGTTGGGCACTCTTCACCCCAGCAATTGATACCTACATCTTCCAAGTCCTAGAACCTACAGATTCAACGAACTTCCATCCCACTTTTTGCTCTATTTCATGAAAAGCCGTCATAATTGACATCGTCAGAGGTCACTTCCTACGTTTTGAGCGCTCCTCATCTCATAATTGATACTTCATCTTCTCAGAAGATCAACGTCGTCAGTTGTCAGTTCCTGAGTTGATCGATATTGCATCACGTAGGACCGACCTCCGCCGATCTACATTATGACGACTTTTTATAAAATAGAGCAAAAAAATTGTTCCACAAAATGTCGACATTAGATGACCCTCTTCAAAAAAAAAAAGATTATATAAAAAGCCTCATTCCTTCAGGAGATATTTGACTTTTAATTTTTTCCATATAAATGGCTTTTTCATACCTTCGGCTCTGTCTGGAAACCTCTCACCCGCTAAAAAAGACTTTTAGTCCTAAGTACGAAATATACTATTCCGGACGGTAAATCGATTTTCCATTTTCCGGAAGAAAATTTAGTTCTATACTTTTTCACCACAAACATGGGCCATCAAAAAAATTCAAAAGTTGCAAGGCGAGCGAAGCCACTTTTTCTGACACAAGCACCTGGACGACATGGATTAAAAATTGAAAGAGCACTTCGACTCGTATCAACAAAAATCACATATACAATCGACTTCAATCAATTTTTAATTTCTATTGATAGTTATTTTCACAACTCAGCGACTCAAAGTAAAACATTCGTTACCTTTATTGAGAAAAACATTTTATGTAAATCGAGTGCATTTTCACACTTGACCTACGGGCCTCGAGTGACAATGACAATCTACACATATCTAGTGCATAATAGTAGATTATTCGCCTCTGTCCACATGTTTCGCCTTCGGCTCATGCAATAACTCCCCAAGTGTCTAAATAACCATTTGAACATAGGTGAATACGCTATTTTATCTACCGAAGGCGAAATAATAGCACTTTTTCACTTATTCACGGTAAGCGGATCGCTTTGTAATCATTGAATATTTGTTATTTCATCATTTTTTTTTGTATCGCCGGATCGGAGAACATATTTACATATCAGCATTTGTTTTTGAGTACTAGGAAGGCTGACGATGGACGTCACAAATTGCAGAAATTCCAAATTGCTGTGGAAGTGAAGGAATTTTTGTCAAGTGGCAGTAAACTAAAAAGTTGCAACTTCTCCTGCTGGTCAAGCCATGGATGTAATTACGTTCATTTTAACATCAATTTGGATATTATGCAATGTGTGACAGCTGACTGGGATATGTATGTAATTTTTAGCGCACTCTCTGCGCTCACAATAAGTCGTAGACCAAATGTTTTTCGAATCAGGCAGTGTATTAAAATGCCATAGATGCCAACCTACAGATTATATAGGAGAGAACTATACTACTAGACAGAATTCTTGGTTTATTGGCCATTTCAATAGGTTTACATGCCATGGTTAAATCATTCCAATTATAAAATACAGGGCACGGACGGTGTTAGGGAGAAAATCAAAAATTTCTTTTCCAAAAAAAATACATACGCAAGTATGGAAGTTAATGTTAATCTCTTTGCGCGTCCCCAGCCTAAAAGCATTTTCGAATTCGGAACGAAAAAGAACGGGAAAAAAATCCAACAATTAAAAAATCAATCAAACAAACGTCCTTGTATAATCATATATTGTGCTCGCTAAAATTCAATACGGTACCATAGCACCAAAAATTGTGATTCCATTTTAACGAAGAAAAAAAGAATCAATTTTTGGTCTCAAACAAATCACTCTATTTAGCGTGAAACGGTGTAGCCAGTAGGACCATAAAAAACACAGTGAAATTGAGCATTTCTACTCTAAGCCAATACTCACGTGTTGTATTGATGGTGGTACGTTTCGATGCCTGCATCATACCGAACACAACAGCAGCCAACGAACTGTGATGGGACGTTTGCCTCTGGAGCGACGGCGTTTGTGCCTGTGGAACACCAGCTTGTATCGGTCCAGAGCCGACGAGTTGGCTCGGTGAAATTCCTTTGCCTAATACCCAGAATGTGTTCATCAGTCCTTTGCCTTTGACGCTTATTTCACCGCGTTTCTTTTGAACAAAAACGAAATGAAATTCAAGTGAAATTCGACTGCATGACTTATGACCAGTTTGACTTACAACACAAGTGTATCCTTTGCTCATTAGTAACTGAGCTGTGTAATCAGGAACTTGTATTTTCCAATTTTCACCGGTTGAATCCATTCGAGACGCTACGTTTACCGTGTTGCCCCATATGTCGAAAATCTGATTAAAATGAAAATTCAAAAATTTGTTCTCGTTTTGTGGACACTTATTCGGTTAAAAGTTACCGGCTTCCTTGCACCAATCACTCCACTAACCAGCGGTCCGCTGCTAATTCCAACACGTAACTGAAACGTATTGAACGCATCTTTGTTGACTTCTTGTAATTTCTGACGAAGAGTTATTGCAAATTCAACCAAATCACAGACATTATCATCATCAGTATTGCCTCGTTCATGCTAATTTCGGCAAATAAAATTTTTCAGAGTTACAAAACGAGAAATTAGAATCAACACACAACCGAATCTCACCTGATGCCTGGGATTAAGACCAGCCGCAGCCATGTACGTAGCGCCAACCGTTTTAATTTTTTCCACATTACAAAATCTTGGCTCCTCCATTAGCGAATCAAAATCGCAAATAATTTCGTTCAGTATCCGAATGCAGGCCTTTCCGTTTTCAATGTCCTCCGAATAAAAGTCCTGAAAATTGGGTATCGAAGCGAACATAACGCCGCACATTTTGTGCATCTTGGCATACAGTTCGTCTGACCGTCCTTCGGATAGATAGTAACTGGCCACGTGATCGGGTAGTATGTTCTGTTCGAATTGGAATATTTAAATGAACATCGTCGCTGTTCGAGACACCATTACCTTTATTAAAACATCGTTCAAGAAACGATTCGATTTCATGTTGGCAAGCTCCTTCTCGGCCTGCTCCTTCCAAATAAAATCCAATCGGGAAGTAACCTCGACGAGTCTAGCGTGATATGTAACCATTGTCAAAAAAATCACCAACAATATCGTCATCTGAGCTCCGAGCGGCATGCCTGCGTTATGGTTAATCGTGCAATAAATAGTAACCTAAATGGTATAAGAGACAGCATACCCTGTTCTTGATATTCCTGTTCCAAGAATGAATTCTCAAAAACATCGGGAAATACTGCCAAAATCAGCACGGCATAACATATAACCATTGCAAAGGCCATGAACGTTTTGACGAGATAATAAAGCTTGAGTCCCGTAGCAAGAGCGATCAAACATAGGACCTACAACCCGAAGCACGATTTTAATTTTGAATGGACGTGTGTGTCCACCATACTCACCCAAGTGAATACAATGTATTCCGGATGTGAACAAGGATCGACATGCGCGTCGTCACTCTCCTCTAAAATGCCACTCGATACTAATTGTTCGATACTATGATTGGCTCGTAAAAACTCGTTCCTTGGAAGCGCTTCCGCCGTATCACCACCAACGTGACTGGCGTTAACGCTCTCATCAATCAAATTTCGGAGAAATTGAAATTGACTCGGCAGTAGCTTTTGCCACCCGTCGCCATTATGACTCGTCGCAGTAACGTTATCAACAGACTTCATGTCAATGCTAATCGATTTATCCGAATTGATGGTAATGTTATTATGATTGATGATAGCGGATACGTAAACGTTCACTTGAACATCCGGATCGGCCTTCGTATCTTCCAGCAAACTTTGGAATGTGGGCTGCGGTCGCAGTGCATAGACGCTGGTTGTTGTATCACTCTCATTGGAACATTTGTTGCTCGTAGAAGCCATTGGACAAAGTTGCAAGCCTATTGCACTGACCGCTGACATGAGAACGATCACACAACAAATGAACATTGTGCGACGATTCCGATGATGAACTAGGGACGCAGAACTGCGTTGGAGTACATTTGGTAGACCTACATTGAGAATCATTCGTTAAAATTTTGAAGCCAAGCTGAGGTCGTTCATAAGGGATGTCTTACGAAAATTGACAATTTTCGCATCGACGCGAGGGGAGACACACTTCATCTTAGTACGGGCGTGAAAGGATTAAATAATGGACGAGGATGGTGAAGTGCGTCACCTCTCGCACAGTTGTCACAATAAAGCCAACGTTATGTAGGAATAACAATTTATGTTACACTAGACGCTACGTCTTCATGTGACATTCTTTTTGGATGACCCAAACTTATGTCAATACGGACAAAGCGTTTACCTTTAAACTCTTCGGCCATAACCAAGATGCAGCCAGCTGTTAATAGTACCGTCGACACAGCCAAACATATCACCAGTGCCGTACACTTGGGCATAATAATTGCTTGGCAAATAACAATAAAAATCCAGACAACATAAACGCACAGCATATTGGAACGGAACATGTCTTCACGCACTTGGCAATACTTGGACTCCTGGGAATTGTCTTTGAATTTCAGCGAAATCGGGTACAGATACTCGTGTCGCATTTTTTTATTGGAATTTATTTGGATATTTTGGTCGATGAATTCATCCACCTATAATTCGAAGATTATAAAAATAGAAATGGAAATCTCGCTTTAATAAAATAAACACAACACGACCGTCGGATGGGTGGTTGTTGTCGGCGTCGTCGTCGTGTGAATGTGTATGTGTGGAAAAAAAAGTGAGTTGGGTTGGAAATATTGTAAAATTAAAACAAACCTCTTCGGTGGCCGACATTCCCGACATTGCAACAACATCTTCTTGCTTTGCATAGCCAACTTTTATGGAATCGTTCGGATTTAAACCGTCTTCTGGTTCATTTAACTGGAAATTGATTGAATTAGTTTTGTGGTGAACATTTTTGTCTGTGAGGTTTTTCTGTTAATGATTATGCTAATGTTATGGATTTATTGTGTGGTATTCAAGGAAAATATAATCGACGGCGAGTTAAATTTGTTCGGCAAGTGGTAATGATTTTTGTGTCGTTAAAATATGCATGAAATGTCATTCCGTCTAACATTGTAGTCTCAATTGTAGTCAAATGTTTTCAGACTGAAGTTCAAGGTAATCTTTAATAATGAGAGCTAATAGAAGATCGCCCACTCCCGCCTAACTATAAAGCGAACAGTGACGTTCTGAAAACTGTGGATGTGTTCTTATATGTCAAAGTATATTAAAACAAATGAAGTAAAAGATTTTGTGTCAAGCAACTTAGTGATAGCTAAATCAAAAAAGCATGCAGATGTAAAGGTAATGTCGTTGATAAATTGCTAACTTTTGCGAGTGCAAATAGTCTGCCTACCACTCTTTATTTTCCTTATTTTTGAAAAATCCTCCTGAATATCCTTATTTTCAGTTCCATTTTGATTGAAATAATACTATTAAAGTAACTGCAATGCATCAGTAGCATCAAATGTACTTAACCAAAAATATACTCGCTTCGCTCGCAATTCAATTCTTTGCAGAAAATTATTTAGTTCAAGTACCGTATACCAGTGAAGGATCAATAAATCATATCACGTAAAATTTTCGATTTTCGTCAAATTTTCGATTTTCATCAAATTTTCAATTTTCGTTAAATTTTTAAATTTCGTCAAATTATCGAATTTTGTCAAATTTTAGAATTCGATTTTTGTCAAATTTTTGAATTTAGTAAAATTTTCGATTTTCGTCAAATGAAAGCTGGAAGGTTGAGATGAAAGAGAAAGTTATACAGTTTTGTAAGAAGAATAACTCCGTTTAAACTGCACAATATGATTTACCCGAAAAATTTTAGAAAGAAAATTATAACAAAAAAAAAAATTGCGTCACAAGTGGCAGCTGCCCATTTGTGACGCATATCTTTTTGCGTGTCGAATCTGTAAGCCGTCACCTACACCGATATCAGTTTATTTGTAAGTGGATAACAGGACTTGCGTCCCACCTCCACTGTAAGTGGTTTTGGGCGATTTCGTTTAATAGAAACTTGTTTGAAAGCTATCAGAATACACAGAGGACAGAGAGAAGTGTTGCATTAAATAATTCGTAGATAACGGCGTGATAGGCGGCAATATTAGGAGCAGTGCTATGGTGGGAACAGTGATTCAATTAAATGACACTTCTCGCAGTGTATTTTTCTCGAAAACACTTTCGCTCGCAATTCAATTCTTCCGTTCCCACGATATCCCTATAGGTTTTCCGTAGACCTTAAAGGATCTACTGTGTTGATAGATAGATAGATTAGAAGGAATTGTTGGGCTATCAACAGTGTTGATCGGCACATGGATCTTCGATCCTTTGTACCTCCCTACTGTGTTGATACGTTCGACTTCTTTGTTCCTTTCGACTGTTTATTGAGCAGCACTCAAGCGTGCAATCTTAGAGTTTAATGAAACTACAGAAAATTTTGCGCTTCTTTTGTACAGACAAGGAGACATGTTTTCTTTGTGTAAGTTCGGCTCAGAGTCAAGTGTAAATGCTTGTAGCTAGTACGTGAAAAAATGAGTAAAATAAACTTACATTTCGGAATGGTATTTCGGGCGTCCAGTCCGTAGTTGTCTCATCATCATGGATTATACCCTTCGATTCCCGTTTATTAGCTTGGTACCGCCCTGATTCGGTGTCAGCATTCTGATTCGAAATATTGTTGTTGACGGATGGATCACAAAATTTTTGCGTTTGTTGCTGGTCCGGCAGTAAGCTCAATCGTTGCTGATATCGCTTCCTTAGCCTTTGAAATTTTAAAAATTTTCAATTTTTTTTTCGTTTCATTCACGTTAGCTAACACTTTCATCACCTCAGCGGTTCGGTACGTTTAATGAGAAACGTTTGAATGTTCATCATTTTCAGATGATTATCTCGACTGCCGCCATCGCCCGGTTCAACTTCGTAGGTGTCATTCAAGCATTTTAACGTTGCTTCAGATATATGAACACGTCTGTTGCCACCACACGTAAATATTAGCTTCAAAGACGATTCACATCAGATTTAAAATACATACCCCGGCACGCCGCCCGATTCCATATGATTGGCAATGATAACATCGTTCGACCAGACATCAAAATGCCATTTTTTGTCACCAAGAACTCCGCACATAACTGAGCCACTGTGGATGCCAATTCTCATGTTCAAGTCAACCTGTGAATGGAAGAGAAGTTCAGTTTTTCGTTGCGTTTCATTGTCGGAAACACAAAAATATTTGCAACTGTTGATGGAAGAATGAGAAGTTATTTCAAGCTCTGAATTACATTCGTCCATTACACACACAAAAAAAAACACCCAGATAATTAGCCCCAATCATTGTATACCGTGGCGACTAAATATTATTGTTGACCTACATGTGTGTTATGTCTCACATCCTTAATGGCTTTTATCATATGTAAACCAGTCTCTACGCTGCAAACAGCATGGTCTGGCCTAGATTTCCAACTATGCGAATCGAACATAGATACACAGTAATAGCAGTCACCTAATAGCTTAATGCGCAGACAGTGGTTGTCCTGTGGATATATAATGATTACACTCATTTAACAAAAAATAATTAACCAAAGAAAATGGGTGTATGGTGATGGTATATCCACACAATGCATTTGATGCTAATAGCAAGCATATGAGCTCATAATTACCTCGGCTATCTTATCGAAGCGTGCGAACAGATCGTTCAATATTTTCACCAATTCTTGAGCTGATGTATTGCTTGCCAATTCAGTAAAGCCCTGAAACAGAAGATACAGTAAAGTAATATAGTAATATTGAGCATTAATCTTTCGCCTCGTTCGACCATCACACATGTCATTGGTATTCTCTGACTCCCTGATAAAACATAAAGTGTAAAAGTGTAAAGTGTAATCACTCTCACAACAGTCATAGATACACCACACTCAAGACTCGAGGAGAACGTGGAACAGAATTAATCTCCGGAAAATAACGAAAGTTTTCTGCTTCAGTAGCGTGAAACAAAACTAAGCATCTGAGCAACCATGAACTCATCCCGAACTGTATAGCTCGTCACAGGTTGTGTTCGACCAGTCTGAAGACTTTAAGTCAGCTCAGGCCGCTCAGGGTTTTTTTAAATGACCTGAACCTGACCTGACTTGATTCATCGTTGACCTGTCCTGATCTGATTTAAATTTTATCCTAAAAAATCAGGCAACCAGACAAGCTGTACGAGCTAAAGTTAAAGGCAGAAATCTGCCGCTGGTCAACTCATGCTGTTAGGTTAACCCGACCTGATACGAGCCTTACCAATCTTCCTGCATCCAAGCGTCATGGGAATGATCGAGAATTCGAAAAACTTTCGTTATATTCACCGTCAACGCCGGTTCAAATTAACTTCTGATAATTGAGAGTGCATCAAGACAAATTATCTGCAGAGCACCACTAAACTAATGAAAAGGCAATAAAACACTCAGCCAAGTCTACCCTCACAGACGACAAGCTTGTAACCATATATTCATGAGCATCCGATATATTGATGATATCGATTGGTAGTTTTAGCATAACAAAATCCTCTACTTCATTAATTTCGTCATGGTTTTTTGCTATATAAGACCACTTGAATAAGTGCTTAACGCTCATATTTGTCATATTTCACGGTCGTCATAGTCTTTACAAGCATTTAAATAAGATGAAGGTCAGTAAACCATGAAGAGAATAAGAAAATTTTTCGAATCAGTTATTTGTGTACTTGGTTTGGACGATGTACTCACTTTGTTCGGGCTACAGCACGCGAAAATAGCTTAAAAATATGGTCAAAACTCAAAAAAAAATTCATACAGAGGGAAAAACTCGATAGAAAATTTCCCGAAATGACCTTGATTGACCTCAAGACATGAAAAATTTTGTCTGCACTCTGCACTAAGGTATGCCAGCACCAGGAAACTTTTTTAAATGAAAGGTATTGGTCTCTAGATGTCAAAACCACAGCTAAAAAATTCCTCGATGCTTGTGTGGCTAGTGGGAGATGATAGAAAACCGAAAATATTCGTTTCTCTCATAGAGCTATCTCCATGTACAAATTTGACTATTTTGAATAACGGTTCTTATGCATCTGAAAATCAACAGAACAATGAGGTAATATAGTCAAATTTCAGCTGATCCACACATACTATCAAAACTGTTTAAACTTGTTTATACGGTTGAAGCTGCTACATGCACGCGTGAGGTGGTGGTAAACCGTACAAAGACTTATAACCAGTTCTGTTTGTGTGGATCAGCTGAAAAACAGCTGAAGGAAATTCACGTTAAAATAACAGCTGCCTCTAATACGAACAATTTGAAGAAATAAATTTCCCAAAAATATCTCCAGAGCTCCAGCTCAGCTTTGTACATTAGTAGCTACACTTTCCATAATAATCTCTGACATGGTAAGTGCATTAAGCCATTTGTAGATGTAAATTTGTTCAACGATGCACAAGGACAAATGTCACTATCGATTCGTTTCGTATCTATTATTACCAATCGTCACATTTGCATAATTCATCATCTCGATTATTATTCAACATTTTACATGCCATCGAGGTCTTCGAATGAAATAAATACAAAAAAATGGCAACATTGAATAACCACCAATATAATGTCGTCAACTCTAATGTCACTGTTGAACTTTGTGATAGTGTTCAGATGCATCGTGTTATACCATACACCAAATTACTAAACATTATGCCCTTCAGGATAAATTTTAAATGCACATAATCTATCATCATAAGTAAAGCATGCAATGTGCACCGCACATATTGTACGTATTTACATATACACTACACAGTATGGGGAAGAATTTAGAGCTATCAGTGGAAATTCAAGTTTCGCTTGCCTCCCAGCGAAATTGTTGATTTTTTTTTCATTTTGTGTCTTGCTGTTGGTCGTGTTGAAATAAAGTTCAGTAACCAGTAGAGTTCAAGCAAAATGTATTTTATTCAAGAGAAAATCGATGATCATTTTATTCGAAATGTTGAAGCTTATAAACTATTGCAATTTAACGTATGCATTTTTCATGATACGTTCGATGGACAAATATATAATCACGGAAACGCCATTATTGTTTTATCGAAAGTAAAACGGTTGAAATAGCCAATCATCTGTTACCGATAACAGTCATAGACAAGAGCATGTAGCTTTGATTTGAATATCCTCTTTATATAGAATTTAGGGCTCAGAACAGGATTTACCTGAGTCCTGTTATGGCCTGAACCCAATTCTAAAAATTTTGACCTGAAAGCTGATTGTCTGTTGATGACTGAATCCTGAGACCTGTAATCTGAAAATTAAATGAAGTGGTCAGATCTGACTTAGCTTGAAACGGAAACTTGAAAGGCATATCTGAAAATTCGTTTGAAAATTTCAAGTCAACCTGAAACCCCCTGAAAGAACACCGCTGTCATGTCAGAGACAGAATGACGTTCACAAAAGAGACTTGCATTAAATGTAAACAATGTTTACTAAACATACATTCTGTGCCAGGTATCACCTTCTACATTTCGCCCAAATTTTCGGCTTTTGGTTCTATTTTTTTAGCAACTTTCTGACAGTAGTTAAGGACATATAAGATATCTGTCTTTGCCCTGAATCTCCTGGACAGGCTCTAAAATTCCCGAATCCGATCCCCAATCTGAGGGCCTGGAACGAACCCTTGTTTCATCTATAACACCTGCAACAGCCATAATATACTTAAAAAGCACCCCTTCCCTCAAAAATCCTTCTTAGATTCTACATTCTACTTGGACATGGACATGTAAGAGCTAAGAAAATGGCCCATTTTCGAACGTTTAAAGTAAATTCAGTCCTGCAGCATATCATAATTTCGAGTTAGCAATAAAATCACTGAAAGCTGTCGAAGTGTTCATATATATGTGGTGCAGACCCTACTTTCCCTTTTGTGATTCAATTAGTTGCAGAGAAAGGGCAAATCATTTTTTTTTTTCATCACTTTACATGCTCGCTTGAGTATTACAGCATTTCATTCTCTGCAAGACTTTTTCGTTCGATAGAAATTCGAATCTAATCATTAAAATGTTCTATTAATAAACGCCCTAAATTTTGTTATCTAGAGACTATACACCAGACATACATACATACATCGTTCAGCAAATAACAAAGCGTTTACAATGTAATATACCGGCTAAGAACATTCACTCACCTTTATATCCGCAAATAAAATGCTGACATTTTCCATGTGGTAGATGAAAAGCTTTTTAAACTGAGCGTCAACATTTGCATCGGCCCCTTTGTACATTTCTTTTCGGATGTCATTGTTTACAAACATTGGAAGAACTGAAAAATGAAAATTTTCGGGTTACAACTGAACATCTGTTAAAACTACACACGAAGATGATACAGAAATTTATGTTTTAACTGACGTCAAATACAAAAGATATTTAGGTAGGTCGGGATTGTGCTTGTGCGTCGGATGGCTGCATCTCAAAGGAATTATTGAGAAATTTTCATTCTTTGTCACAAGACAAGTGAAAAGATAATTAAAAAGGAAAATGAAGAGAAGTCTTTTGAAGCGCAATGAAAACATTTCCCGTTGGGTGATGATATGTTCTCAAAACTGCAATAAATCACAGAGAACACGTAAATTACGTGTCGAGACCAAGGAAAATTTCTCTCAATAAAAATGTGTTTTTTTTCTAAATACAACTTGTGATGGGATAATGGAGCTGCGGCTTCGGTAAATTGACTTTCTTGACGAGTTTGAATTTCGGTTATATTGTGACTTTCAAGGAACTGAAATATTAACGATAAGGAGACGTAGCTGTTTCGCAACCTTCTAACTCTGCTAGAGTCAAAGCATATTCGAGATGTCGTATTTAACTTTCAAAGAATCGTAATGCAGTAAGTAGTCAGCTGGACTCGTAAATTCGCAGGAATCGTAACTGTACGAGTCATATAGTTGTCAAGAATTGAGTTTCGTTGGAAATGTGATGCTATGGTTGCTGTGGAAGTGTGGAAACAGTTTTTATGATGTGACGGATAAAGTTAAAGGCGCTGCGTTACTCTCTCTCTCTATCTCTTTCTTCTCTCTTGCAGACGGTCAGTTTATCATTAGTATTGTTACCGAATCTGTTACTTCTTTCGTTCAACGTATTTTCATAAGATTGACACAAAATCTTTTACTTCGTTAGTTTTAACACAGATTTTGTTATATAAAAACTTATCAAGACTGAGCTCATCGATTATTTTCGCCACGGCTATCTATAACAGATGATCTAGCTGTCCGCATAAGACATTAAATACCTCTGCACCATAGTTTCCTTTAAGAATCACCCTCTGTATTTCTTTCTCTGCATACAAACTACCGAGATGACGATGTCAACTAATCAATGACGGTATTTCCCCAGTCACTTAATTGGATTTATATGAAACATTCAGCAGATGGATGCACGAACGATTTTATGAGTCTTCACCTATTTCTAATTAAGTTTTTCGCTAAATAAAAGATATAAACTCTGTTCGAACTCAAATCACAGCGCAGAATGAATCGTTAAGCAATCTACGAAACAAAACACACACAAAAAAACACGTAAAAACGACAAAATGAAACCTTACTTGAATCCAATAGTTTTTGCGTCCTTTGGTATTCCTTTTCCGAATCTTTTTTATGTTCCATTGCTTTATGGGTTTCAATAAATGCCAATCTCTGTCCACGATCAGTTAAATATTTAGTGTACATTCCGGCAAAATTGATAGCAATATAGAGTAACGAATTCGCTAATAATTGACGGGCTACACACGTCGTCTCCTGTGTGAGAGATTGTATATATTATGTAGATGGATAATAAACGATTTATTTGTAAATATTGCGCATATTTTCATCTTTAGTGCGAGACGCAAAAAAACGGCATTTTCCGCTTCGTTGTCATTTTCAACATAGAGGTAATTTAAGCGACATACACAGACGGCAAGCATATCAGTACGATAGTTATCGAATCCGGTAATTTATTTGATCTCAGTGTTTTCGACATTTTGATTCGAAAATCTTTTACTTCATTCGTTTTGGCATACCTTTTTTTTGCTATATAAAGTCACATTAGCCAGAACTTATCAATTTTCTTGTGGTCGCTGTCGATAAAAGATGTTAAGTCATAAGTGATTTCCATGGTTCTTCCGATGTGTTGAGTCTAGGCAGTTCTTTTGGTTTTTGGTCAAACGACCGTAACTACCATATCGCTGGAACTACTCAACCGATTTTCATAAACTTTTTTTAAAAAGCGGTTTCAGCATTTTTGAAATGTTTCAAAACATTTCCCGAGTCTAAATCCCACAGTCAGTCATGGGGTATCCTCAAAGTTCGCCGAAATGTTTCCACCACATCTTTCAAGCCATTCAATGCGATATGTGCAAAACATCACAAATAATTCTACGTTGTGCAGTCTGAACCACCAGCTTAAAGTGATTTTTACGCCTCAAAGTATGCAAATACTCGCTGAGGAAAGTTGGGTACTTAATTGATGTATCCCCTAAATGTAGTCATGCAAACAAATTCATCTTATTTGGGCTACTATACGTGAAAGGAGTCATTCAGTGTTGACATCGTTGCAGTCGCCTAACACGCTGCAAGTATTCAAAATTATGAAATGAAGTTTGAGGGAGCTTCAGGATCTTCAGGACGTTAGTACGTAGCCATCCCGTCCCATTTAGAAATGTTGCCTTACATATAGTCGATGAAAAAAAATGTTGAAAATTCAACGAACTACTGCATGTAGTTGCAGAATGTATTTCTACATTTTCATCTACGCATCTTATGGAGGTTCTGAACAAGTTTTGGAACAGTTTTTAGTCAGCACAAGTGCCTTTTCGTTGCTTATGTATCTTCTATCGCAAAGACTACCTGTGAGGCTTCCCGCGTAAACAGATCAATTTAAAATGTCAGCATTGAACCTGAAGTTCATATGTTCTGATTCCTAACACATAACACATAGTTAAGGTAGCATACGTAACTCAACGGCACCGACACAAGACGGTTGAATTTTTTGTCGAACACCTGAAATTGACCTGTTCCGGGCCTTTCACATCATCTTTTTAAGATGTGAGGATTGTCGACAAGTTGAAATAAAATCTTTTATTTCGTTAATTGCAACATACATTTTGCTTTAAGACAAACAGAACACATCGCGTTCTTTGTCGTCGTCGTCGTCGTTACAGATGAAATAGCCGTCTGCTAAAGGGTACGTAATGGAAAATATCAACTTAGACTAATCCCCAGTTTGCATCGTCCCATTTTGTTGTTGAAACAAAGGTACAAAGGACTTTATGTCCTGCAATGGACAGAGTACACATTTATGACGTGTTCTTTGTCGCACGGCCAACCAAATGATACTGTGTATACATGTATATAGGTAGGTAGGTATACTTACACTGTGTGTTCGTTGAAACTTTACAATGCTTATAACAATTAAATGGCAAGCTGCTGATACAATGCCAGCAATCATGCACCACTTCAGCGGCAATGGTAGCATAGCGTATGGAACGAACACAATGAATAGAACGTACCAGACGAGGTACTCTCGGTCGGAAAATCCAACACCTTCACCGATAAATCCTGTGGCGGAAATTGTGATAATAAAATCTTGTTCACACAGAAAATTCACTTCACAAACGGACGAACCTTGTAAATTAAGTAACAACCATGTGCATGTTGCCGCCCAATGTAAATAATTATTCGCAAAACATCTCCACAGTCCCAAAATGCATATGCCTAGATTAGCAACCATACAACATACCGACCAAGTTATTGCTTCCGCTGATGTTGTCTGGATTGGGTTGGAAAATATTTGTGACAATAACAATTTCGTGCATCGATCATAGTTTATCAGTGCGATGTCGGGATCTTCCCAGGAATCCGAACTGTGTGTCACGATAGAAAATAAAAATTTTGTTGCACCCAACCGGAACTCTTTAACACACATACACATACAATTCGGATAACATGGGGACCTCAACACAAACGTGCAAAGAAATAAGGCACTAATGAGTGCACAGAGCAACGATTCCTTCAATTAGCGTAAACTACAGACAGTTACGACCGACATGCCTGTAAGTAGTGCTACGTTTGTATTTGGCTAGCTGATAGCAGATTTAATCCGCGGCTGCTTGTGTTAACAAATCTGTTTCACACAAAGTCTTTTACTTCATTTGCCTTAACATACATTCTACTATAATCAAGAACACACTAGCCAGAGCTCATCGTTTATTGCAGGCAACAGATGACTAGCTGAAGGCGTTCATTGTATTTAACCTGATGGTTTACGGCAATGCCAAGTTCAAATTGATCCCGAAATCTATCGTTTCAGAACTGGCAGATGCAGGTCAGGCTCGGGCCTGAAAAATTGCTCACATCAACCTGACACGATTTATATCACGAGTTTTCATTTCAGGTTTAGGTTAGTTACAATACAATTCAACCGACGACTCTACGAGTCGAGCCTACACAAAATATTGTACAGTTTGGGTTCCTAGTCCAAGTCCAAGGAATCGTTGCTCTGCTAAGTTTCGTAGTTTCGTTAAGAAACCTTACCGTTTCGGATCGCCGCCATGCCCATACAACCGACAATATGGCCTTCAGCACCAAATCAACTATGTTAACTATAATTAGGGATTTTTGCCGCTGACGGTGCGAATAGGTCAGGTACGACCTTTCTAATGAACGAGCTTTAAATGAGTTCGTAAGGGACGGACAAAGTATGCCTTTTACGACATTGCCACGCTTGAATGCTGAATAGGCTTCATTATTGAACGGTGGTGGTTTTCCATCTGCAAAATCGAAAATAAATTTTTATTTTTAGACTTTCGGTACGAAAACAATTTTGAGTTCGTTATCATATCAGACTGTGAAAGTCGTATATTGAACGTATAATATTATGGGTGCCGAAAGGTTATACAACATCCAACATAAAATTGTAACAATTCACATTTGCTACAGTGAACGACATCTCAAATGTCTCACTGCCAAATTTTTCTGAGAATTTTATTGTGTCATTGCAAATTCACAATGACATTCTCTGAAAAAAATGTCAGTGAGACATTTGAGATGTCGTTCACTGTATTCAGCTGGAGTGCTTGGCAATATGAGAATTATGTTTCGTCTGTTTTGTCTCAATTTTTCTTCTTCCTGTTACACATCATTTTAATATTATATCCAATTATTCAGTCTGCTCTCTACTAGTTTGTCTGTCAGCTTTGCATGTTGTACACGTACAACCTCAAACCACTGATTACATTTCATGTCTTTTCTGACAATGTTAATGCGACAATAAACTATGTGATGTTTCAGTGAAAATCGTTCCGCACAAACCAACAAGGCACCGACTACAGAGACTTCATGTCTACTATCAGGTAAATATGGCCCAACAGGTGGAAATGTTTTCTCAAGAAAAAAGAGAAGAGTAAAGTCCCTCAAGGTGTCTTCCAGTTCTTCTCCGTGCATTTACATTTCCCATTCGTATCCCCAGTCACCTCCTGTCCATTTTCATTTTTAGTTACAAAAGTTTCTTTCGTAGATCGGATCGGACACTACGATATACGCTTTCCACAATTTATTGAAATTATGTCTACCTGTTTCGAGTACAAGGAGGGAAATCAAAAAATTTCCCAGTTCGCTTAGTATTGTTTCTTAAATTTCACCCTTTGAAGAATTATGTCACGGACTATTATAACTGTACAGTGGGATTTTGATATGTTCACATCAGCTTAACATTTACGGTTAGTCCTTTTGATAGTACGATTGTTGATATAACATCGACGAATTGTTTTTCTCAGAAAGTTTATTTGCTGTCTTGGTTTGGTTTTATTAGTTTCTGTGTTTTCATACACTTGGAAAAGGTAAAGGGTGAGGCAACAATCTCCTTTTTTAAGGGGATTTAAAATTGAAAAATTGAAAAATATGAAATTTATGGAAAATCCGTTTCCTCGGCTGCTGTTATTGTTGTACTTTGTGTCGATTTTGAAGGAATTATCTGTGTTATCGCAGTTGCAATCATTTCGGAAACTTTCAAATCCACTGGGATAAGCTTCTCAATTTTTGTTCCAATGCCTGTTCATATTTACTCATCATAGTACCGACATTAGTCCATAATTCCAGGGATGAAGTTAGAATGATCTGGGTTCAATACTCAGTGTTTTTACGTTTATTCAAAGAATGGGGTTTGGCAATGTCGGTGAATGTAATCACAATGCTAATGCAATGGTAGATTACATGGTTGGAAATTTGTTGCTTTGACTAGGGGACAAGTGGGTTGGCCTGTAGAGGCGCCACATTTTTTTCATAGTACTTCATTCTCTGCGGCTTATTTTCATGTGAACCAACTTCACATTTGTCATTTCAGAACAAATGTCACCATATGAAGTTGGTTCACATGAAAAGCGCAGTGACAGCAGTAATTTTATGACAGAATGTACTAAAATATGGGAAAACTCTATTACATTTCTTCTTAGTTTCTAAACATCATTCTCCTAGTGAAAGGTTTGAAGCCCCAGTGTAAGGCAGAGCCTATTTTAAGGAATTTAATTTCCAAAAATTTCACAAAAATTCTTAAAATTTCCAAATTTTGTTTCCTGTTAGATCTCATTCCGAAGTAATCAGTTAAGCTCAAAGACATGAGAAATAACTAAAAAGGCAGTAAAAACAACATTTACGATGCAATCTGTTGTGTTTTTAGATGAAATGACGAAAAGTGATTGAAAAATTTAAGAATTTTTGGAAATTTAATTTCCTTAAAATAGGCCCTGGTGTAAGGTAAGGGCTATGATCCACAAAATTAACAATTTCCATGCAAGTTATTAGTTTACGTGGAATGTCTATCCGGGTTGAGCAGGGTTCGTGCTTCTTAGCTTGGGTCGGGTTAGGTTTTGAAAATGTCAATTTCCAACACATCTTTTGATTGATTTTTAACTTTTCCTCAGACTAGGAAAAAAATGCCCGCCTTAGGTGTTCTTCCAATATGATTTCAGGTCACCCTGTTGTTTTTGGTTCGTTTGTTGACGAAATGAAAAACTGTTTTCTGCCGATGTAATTCTATCGATTTCACTTTTTTTGTTAATTTAACACAAAACATTTTCGCATAACCCACCAGCACATTGGCTGAACAGCACATCATCATTTTACATTTCCGCCTATTCTTTGTTTGCATGTATGTTTGCATTTGGGCAATGTATGTGAAGCAATTAACGAAATATGGCTAATTGAATTCGTTCCAGCAAGAATATGCCAGAGTATAAAATCATTCATTTCATATACAGTATCCACGCATCAACCAAGCTGAAATTGATAACCTTTTCGATGTTAATAATGGGATTAATCTATATGCGAAAGTGAGTTGGCCTGGTAGAGTAAATCGGAAATTAGACTATTATGACAACATTACGGTGTACATAACATCGAATAGCCAAATAATATTTGCATTGTGTCTGATTTCTAGATTGGAAATCGTTAAATGATTGTTAGTCGATTGTATCCATCACAATTGTATCGATGCCTAACGTAATTTGAATACACTTTTGCTGACCAATATCTTCTCTATTGAGAAATAAATTTAACCGAGAATTATACTAGGTCATCAGTTGATTCATAGATTAAGTTTTGTTCTTCTCGGATCGCTCGCCAGACGAAGATTTTCTATCATTGTAATTCTTCTGATATTTTAAAATCTTTTACTTCGTTCTCCTCAACATTCGTTTCGCTACATAAAATGTTGCCCAAGTAGCATTTCAGAAAAAATAACTTATTCGTTAAAATAACGTTGTAGCAACGTTGGCACAGCGGTTGTGCAACCGTTGTTGCCCGGTTATAGTTTAACCTAGGTCAATTAACCGTTGGATAACAGTTAAACAACGAAAAAGTTAAAAATTGAAGGTAGAGCAACTATAATTTTTAACTTTTTCGTTGTTTAACGGTTATCCAACGGTTAATTGACCTAGGTTAAACTATAACCGGGCAACAACGGTTGCACAACCGTTGTGGCAACGTTGCTACAACGTTAATTTAACGAATAAGTTATTTTTTCTGAAATGCTACTTGAAAGTGACGTCACTTTAAACCTTACTTTAATTGGAACTTCGAACCCAGTTAGCCCTATGTACCTTTCCATGAAGAATTATTAAAAACAAACAATTTTTTTAAAATCAATAAAAGGTTTGGAGATTTCCTAGACTCTTCGCCTATGGTGGCTATGTTATCAACGCACACTCATCATGTATAACGGTGAACGATTCACAAAATGTGTGAATAATCTTCCTGATGTATATTCTTCGACTGAAGTAAAGCAACTCGAAAAATAGTGTGATCGTTGAAACAACAAGGAATTCGCATCAGGAATGAGAACGCTTCGATTTTGACATACATTTTTTGCGGAGCTTACGCTGCGCACTTTTGTCATTATAATTTTTTAAATTCGTTTGTATGTTGGAATGTTCGGTGTCCTAGCTGTATAATGTTAAGACATTTCAACTATCTCGAGATCTATACCAAGTATATGCTCCGGTATATGGTTTTCCTCGGTATTCAATTTAAACAAAAAAAGGATACGTGATGTCTTTGCAGTGGTTTTCGTCGGAGGTATGAACACTGTGAGTAATTTTGTGTCGTTCGACAGTTATCAGAATTTTCAGGTTCGAGTTATTATTTGAAATGTAAATAGGAAGTGGAAGCAGTGCCGCACGGGCCCTACTGGGATTTCCCCTAAGTGCCCTTTCGCCAGTCCGATACTGGTGATACGGATAAACAAATTCGTTGATTCGCATACGTTTCTACTATTGGAATGACCAAATACATCAAAATGCGAGGTAACATTTTATACTTGGTCTAGTATAACAGGTTTTGCCTGGCTGACTCTATTGTAAATTGCCATTTACAGTCGAGTGGTCTGTAGGTATAAAACCTTCAGCATAAATGCCAACTTAGATCGAATACATAATAAAACTGGAAGAATTAAAAACAACAATCATCATCCACGATGAAACATTACGTTCAAGCCGAATCGAACCAAAAAAAATATTTTTTTTATTATCTTTTTGTTTATCACCTTTTATCGCATTAATTAGTGGATGGATATTAAGTACACACATTTCATCATTTCGCTATAAATCGATAGAAGAGTTCAACAAATGTTCTGGCCTGTGGATGGGTGGATGGGGGAAAAACACCATGCCACTCATAAACGAAACGAACTCATAAAAATACAACTAATTTGGAGTCTATCTCTAGGAACTCACCTTCTTTATTGCCAAAATCAATATTCACAGCTGTTTGCGATGATGTATTACGTTCGATATCCTTGTTAATATCTTCAATTGGTTCGAAATTGTTTTGCGAAAATTTGTGAATTATCTCGACCGGTTCACTGTCGAATTGAGCATCTGGTATTCGGGAATCTTTCGACAGATCCTGCAATTGTTCCAATTTTTTTAAAAAACAAATTCAGATCTGATCGATTGCAGTCTAGTTTATCGTTTACCTCACTTGGATGAAAGTCAGCTATTGTACCGTTGCGTAAATCCACCTCATCCAAATCTGCAGTCGTTCCACTGTTGTCAATGCCACTAGATGCACACTCATTTTCCTTAGTGTCGAAAACAGTGTCGGTGGATTTTTTAAAGCTACGGTCACTTATGTTGTCCATTGCTTTTAGCCACAGATTTTTCTTGGGCCTGCAATCAATTCATTCATTTTTTAACTTAATCATTTTATCGTAATAGGATATGCAATGTAGCTTGGCATGTAATATAAAAAATGAAATGGAGACGTTTTCCATTCAACAATATCGGAACAGTGCATTTGATCGGCCATCAATATCTGATGTTCTTTTTGGTTTGCATTGAAAACAGGAGTTATGGAACGAACTTTTGAGGCGAGATAGGATAGGATAGGATATGTGGGTCAAATCCACAGGAAATCGTGCACCTAGGTCACCATCGGACATGCTGTGCTTGTTAACGATCAGTTAAACTTGATTACAATCATTTCGATATTCAAGTGTATGCTTGGGATGAATGCATCATATCGAGCTATAGTTAGGCCAGAAGTATTCGAGGTACTTCGTCCCAACACTTCAAGCCTAAATTATTATCGAATCTAGCACTTCTTTTGAATTAGCATCAACAGGCCGAACCATGACCTAGGACATCTCCTAATAAACGCATTCCACTTATCCTACTTCGTTGGCTATACACATCTTGCTGAAAAAATTTGATCTTAGAATCTGCCCACAAAAGTGCTATACTAGGTCTGCATTACGAGTTGGGAAAATTTGCACCAAAAATCTTTTTATGTCGAAGTGGAAGCATAACTAAAATGCATTAATTCACTGCACCTTCCAACTTGGAACTAGTCTGATATGCAGGGCAGGAACCTTAAGATTCTGCCAGATTCTTTTTAAATTGCCACCAGGCGGCTTCTACGATTTTTGACACCAGTATGACTACCAAGTGCAAACTCCAACAGTGGCCGGGTCAAAGCGCTTTACATGGCCAAAAAGAAGTGTCAAACTCTCAAAATACTTCATACTGCGGTATTATGTCGACTCGCCACTACTGACAATTACTCTAAAGGTTTGACTGATGTTTTGTTGTTGTCAAAATGTGGTTTTGAGTTCAAGTTCAACTTCACATGAACACTTTATTTAAGCTGACAACGTGTGAAATTCGTCATCTTCAACCCATTAGCCGCCCACACTTACTACGGCGCAGATAAAACAAAACAGACTCACTTTATATCCGCTTTGAAGTGAGATAAAATGTAATGGCAAAGTATTCCCTGGGAGGTGCGGGAATCGTGGTTTTACAGAAAATGAAAAGCATTTCTCTAAAACAATATATAATTGAGATGAAAAATGTCTTGCAGATTGTTCACATATTTCGAAACAAGGTTTCTATTCGAACGAAAACATAACACCACTGCACTCACGAAACGTTTATTCAAAAATGATCACATCAACGTTGATTTTTTAATACAAATCCTAGAAGTTGAAATCATGTGTGCATTGACTTTTCATACACACGAAATTATTCTGTGAGATCTTTTATTGTAAGTTGCCAACATTGCTTCGAAAAAGTGAAACAAAACAAAACAAATCAAAACAAATCAAAACAAAACAAAACAAAACAAATCAAAACAAAACATGTTTCGGCCACTTGGCAACAAATTACAAGATCTGTTTTAAGGATTAATATTTGGATTTCGTTAATTATTCTTTTATGGTAGCTTAATTATGATTGGACTTAGAGGTAAACAAAGTGAAACATAAAAATATTGTAAGTATTAGGTCGCGAAACAGCACAAATTAAATTTGTTTTCCGTAGATTTCCCACGGAAAAACAATTTGTTTTTAGCTGTTTCGAAGCAATTTAAATTAAAAAATTTAAAATTTTACTTTGTTTACCTCTAAGTTCAATCTCAAAGATGCTACCTGGAAAGAGTGATAATCGAAATCCATGTATTAATCTTTAAAACAGATCTTGTAATTTGTTGCCAAATGGCCGAAACATGATTTGTTTTGTTTTGTTTTGATTTGTTTCGTTTTGATTTGTTTTGTTTTATTTTGATTTGTTTCGTTTTGTTTCATTTTTTGAAACAAGCATGGTTTACAAAAAAGTCATAGAACAATTCCATGTAATGTTTGCACAGTGTACTCTTGCAAACTTAAATGAAAATAAATCAATGTGATTATTTTTGAATGAATAATTGGCATGGTAAGTGCAATACAGACCAGAGAGCCGCCGATTTTCAGCCGGCCGAAAACGGCGGCTGACGGCTAAAATGCCCGCCGCCGCCGCCGGTGTTTTTGGTCGGCTGAATGCGGCTAGCCGCCGACAGCCGCCGCCAGTGGTTTAGGTCGGCTGACTCGGCGGCTGATATATTTTATTTGACGATTAATAAAAATTTTTGAATTAAAATTTATAACAACCATTTAGATTCTATTTTAGGACAGAAAAAAAATGAAAAGAAAAGTTATAAAATTGAAAAATTTCGTAAAAGGAAAAATATCTTTTTTTATTTATTTTTAAAAGCGAAAAAAAGGCTGCAATGCGCAACCAGTAAAAAACGATCTTTTCAAAAAAAAACAAAGTTACAATAAATAAAAATCATCAATTCTACTGCGTCCTAAAGTCCCCAAAATGCAACTAGCGTTTCTCCGTTGAATTGCAATAGAAACCTTTTGTAATAGGTAATCCATTGATCGTGGTTCGCCAGAAGCTTTTCGCATTAATGAGCCCAATTTCTTTACAAATGTACTTGTTTCAGGACCCATGCAACCTAGTGATTCAAAAGCAATAGGTGTAAATAAGTAATTTTCAGTTTTTCAACTTTTTAACTTTTTTTTTCATTTTTATAACTTTTTTTTTAATTTTTTCTTGACCCTAAATAATATAATCCTTTTTCAGATTGGCCGGAAATTCGTCAAAGTGTAGAATAGTGCGTTTTTGAACACTACTTGAAGCGCTACCGAATGTGATCCACGCAACCTAACACATCGACAGAGGACTGAAAATTAGCAGGAAAGATGGCCAATAGAATTTCACTTTTAATCCACTCCACTCAAAAGTATTTTTAAAGAACTATCCTTCCCTTCCTGTGAATTTTCAGTCCTATGCCGATATGTGCGTGGCTTAGAGTAGTTTCATGTCACGACTCGCGATTCTACGCTTCGACGAACTTCGGCAACCTTAAACCTCCAAGAGGGTTACCATAGAATAAAAAAAACTTATTTTTTCATCAAGGAGAACCACTTGAGAGGGTAACATCTGACAAATTCAGACTTTCGTGTTTGAGACCTACCTAAACGAAAAAACTTTCACACTTGTGCTCTACATTGTAGTCTTTAATACTTCAGCTTTTGTTTAAAAATATGTAAGAAAATGTATACTACACTACTACAGCCGCCGCCAGCCGACTTTTTTACCGGCGGCTAGGCCCAGTCGCCGCCACCTCTTTCAGAGCGGCTAAGCCGACTCAGCCGCCGGCCGCCAGCTCTTTTGAGACGGCTAGCCGCCGCCAACGATTTTTCTTCGGCTCTCTGGTCTGGTGCAATATAGTGTACGTTTTTGATTCAAATAGAAATTCTTCTTCGAAAAGATTAATCGAATTGCGAAGACTTTTTTATCTCAAATTATTAAATTATTTTGTTACACAGAAATGCGTTTCATTTCGCTATCAAACCATGATTACCGCACCTCCCTGCACTTCAATTTTGAATTACTCATGAATGCAGATGATTCACTGATATAGTGCGAATGTAATTGCATCAATTTGAGCGAATCATGTTTCACTCAGCATTTTCTTTGTGGTGTGTATTTCTTTCAAAGATTGTACACAAGTTTTTAAGGTAAGTGTTGTATCTATCCCAGTATTTGATCTTATGATACCTAATAAGGTATTATTAGGATTCTTTTTTCAAACAAACAACAATGTAACCTAAATTTATAGCAAATCAAGAGAGCTGATCCATCCATTTATATAATGTAAGTACTGTAGTTGAGCTCTTTATTGCTAAAAATTGAAAATATCAAATGAATGGAAAACACAGCTGCGCTGCAATATACATCCATGAACCTATTATTATTATTCTCGCTATTTTTTTCACCCACAAAAAGTATGTTTATCGATTTTGTGGAGTTTATTTGCATGATTATTTTCACTTTGCTTCTAATAAAGCTATCAACATTGTTGATTCGCCACGTACTTTGTTTTGATTAGCGGATCGTTGTAAGTTTTTAATTTTGCTGGAGAATATCATAACGAAAATAAAAAACTTTTTGGGGGGTTGGAGAAACTTATGGTTTCAGATTGGATTGATTGCATTATATCTATGATATGAGCCGAGAGTTATTATGTTGAAAAGTCACAATTGAATTGTCCCCAGATAAGAAAAGAAGCCGGAGATAAATAGGTAACGGATGACAAGCGATTAGCTCTGGCTGTACAAATACGGTCTCACAAATCAATATGCATGTTTAAACTAACGAAGTAATAGATTAGCTGTTTGCTCAAAAAAACCTATTGTAACTTTGCGAAAATGCATTATTACAAAGAAGTTCACGGACATATTCTTCATGTAATGGATCATTACGGGTAAACTGCCGTGTAATGGTCAACTTTCGCATGGGACAGGTAATAAATGATCGTACACCATAGAGGTATTAGAATTTATAATTAGGCTGGTGCGGTCTGTGAGAGGCTGAGTGATTGATAACGACAATGCCATGAGCATATTTCAATGAAACGTCGATTTGATTCTTTTCATCTAGAAACTTATGTCGAGGAAGACCGCACTGGAAAGAGTTGCATAGAGTTGCAATCTGACAAAAAGAGTTGCACGCAAAAATAAAGAGTTGTAAAAGAGTTGCACCGTTGCATATTCAGTGCGGTCCTTCTCGACTTATGTCTATAAGTCTAGTCAGAAAAAATCAATTTCTTATCTCCTGCGTGTTAATATCGACAAAGGGATCTATGAATAATGAATTTAAATAAAAACAAGCCGTCAGAACAGTCGGAGCGTTTGCTTTGACTGAGCCCCGTACCAATGAAAGTGTAAAACAGGTATGGTCTATTGTTTGTCCGGAGGACATAAAAATTTGATTTTCGTACTTAAACGCACTCATTTTCATATTATTTTGACATAAAATGTGAGCGCGTTTAAGACGAATTCGCCGATCGACCGTACCTGTTCTAGACTTTCATTGCCCCGTACGACCCGTAAATCAATTTCGTCCGTAGCTATAATACGTCCCGTAGCCCCAATACGTCTACAACATTCTTATGCGCCCGTTGCCAAAATACTTACGTAACCCTATTGCGTACTTGTAATTATTGCCTACCTAGCCCAAGAACGGCATGTGCAAATTTACTGAAAGTGTTCATCTTGAAAATTGGGCTTAGCGCAATTACGAAAGCCCGTACGAAGTAGTTCTCAAATAATACCAACAATCTACGACATTATTTTCGGAACCTAAATTTTTTTGCTAACCTTCTATTCGGTATTCGGTATTCAATTCAACCTCTGAAACGAAATAAAAACTAGCAAAATCGGATGAGATTTACTCGATTTATGTGCAAAAACACTTAGGGCGGAGTAGCAGCCTTACTCCAAAGACCTAATTCTAGAACTTTTTTCACATCACGCCATTCGGTGTGCAAGTACCTCTCAGATTAAACAAAGATTGGAGATATCGGATGAATTTTACTTTATTTTTACCGATTTATGTCGTTTTTTATAAAATCCAATATGGCCGCTGGTAGCCATTTTGTTAGGAGACCGGAAATAGTACGACCGCTTTGCATGCGTTAATACCTTTCAAACAATTTTTTTTTTGAAATTCGGCCAAAGTTTACTGGAGATATTGGTAAAAGACACCACCTTCACTGTACAGCCGAGTAGGCGGATATGAGCTAACTCTCAAGGACCTAGCTCACGCTATGGTAAACCGAATTTCATAAACTTATTTTTCCCTGCTTTTACGGTCAATACCTACCTAATAAAGCAAAAATAATCGAAATCTGTTTAAATTTGGCTGACCTAGTGGGAAAACTGCTTGCCGCCCTTTACCTCGTTCACACCAAGGGCACTAACTCAAGAGTCGATCATCCGAATTTTATAAACTTTTATAAACTATTGTAAATACCTTTCATTTGATGTATCACTTACAACTGTAGCATTTAAATGTCGACCCAAAATCGCCCATCTTCGAACTTAGCTTTTCCATTGACATAACCAAACGGGAAAAAAGAATTATCAAAAAAAGTTGTGATTTACTCAAGTTATAGGGGTCACGGACTGACGGACTTTTTTTTATTGCGGATTCGTCATCTATGAACATAGGCAAATGCTTTGCACTAACCGTATGCTTCTAATTCGACAATGTCGAATCGACATGTTACAAACGGCATATTAATCTTAGAAGCCCCCAGTACTTCGTACGGGGCTAAAAATTTTAACTCTCGACCAAGGCTAATCAAGGCCTTCCACTGAACTTTAGGTTTTTTTATAACTTAACCGAGTTTTGGGAAGATACATATTGTAATCGGTTAAAAAATTGTAATTCACTGATACTCGTCTTCGGCTCGACGTAAAAAATTTGTATTTAATCAACGTAGAATTTAATTGAAACTCTAAACCAGTCTCGATTTTGGTGGCTTTTGCTAGAGCAACTTTCTTATTATCCTTTTCTAGAATGTGGTGATTTTATTAGCACCGACGATTCTTGTTCGCTTTCTTCCACAAAGAAATGGGGTGAATTTATTAGCACCGCCGATTCCTAACTACAAAATGAAACTAGAGATGTTACTCGTCTGAGTGTTCAAAATGTTCTAATTTGATTTTCACACAAATTTCTCTATTTAAATGCTTTTTTACAGGCTACTGGATAGTTTTTAATTTAATGGCAAACTTAGATTAACAATTCATTTGACCGGTGTTTTTACATTCTCCCACCCTTTTAATCAATCTTCCGGATTAAAAGCCATTTCCTTCTTCTTACGTTTGACGGGTGAATCCTTGATGGGTGACAAACATTTCAAAGGTTGCATATATGTTAATATGGACGATACGATTGGTGATAATGATCGCTTCTCTGGTTTGTTGATCGACAATGAATATTCACAAGGTGGATCGCAAATTTTTCTGGTTTCTGCTCCATATTTCTTATGATAACGACATCTTGTTAATGGTTTTTCGGTTTTTTCTTGCAACAATACATCTATTTTCTTTTCAAGACGTCTTGCCCACGGTGGAGTTTTTGGTGTATCCATGTTGACAATTTGTAACTGACTGTATGACTGACTGTGAATTTTGATTTTTCTTGCATTGTTCGGCTGACTCGATTAAAATTGAAAACGAATTGGTGTTTTCACTTTTCTGCCAGACTTGGTGATGATTTCCTTTTGATCATTTTCGATTACCGATCCTTTTAATTTGAACTGTGTCGGAGTTTTCTTGTTTAATTTCTTTGATTTCAGTACGGCTTCTTCTTGGATATTTATTTCACTAGCTTTAACTTCCAAATGTACCAGACGTTGCAACGTTCTAACGATTTCCCCTTGTTTAGTTTTGATTCGAGCCACTCGCGTCTTCTTATCGTGACCGGGAAAAATTTCGATGATTTTCGCCATTGGCCATTCTAATCTCTTTTTTGTTTCATCCATTACCAAAACCACATCCCCAACTTCGAATTTGATATCTTGTGTTGGTTTTGACCTTTGTACAAGTTGTCCCAAATACTCACTTCTGAATCGGCTACGGAGTTCTTCTTTCATAGTCAGAAGTTCTTTATAGCGTCGTTGGAAACAGCTTTCGTTTAAGGTGACTAACTCCGGAAATTCACTTGGCTCTATATCTCGAAGAAACGCTGCTGGTGTCAATGGTACCAAATCGTCCTGATCTTCCGTGATATAAGTTAGAGGACGTGAATTCATCAACGATTTTACGAATGCTAATGCCGTATCCAGTTGAACTTTATTCAACTTATCGTTTCCAAGTATTTTTCGCAGATATTCTTTCAGTGTTCGGACAAGTCTTTCCCAGAAACCACCATCAACTGGCAGGCGTCATTGACAACGAGACGGCAGTCGCAAGACGTAAGTCCAACAGTAACAAAGCGGCAGTCGCAAGACGTAAGTCCAACAGTAACAAGCGTAACATTGGTCGTGGTGTTACATGCTGGTTGGTCGAGTCGATTTGGTGGAAGAATCGGATTGATGGTCGTCGTAGTACCCAGCAAAGAACGTCAATTGGCAGCAGCACAAAGAAGAATTAGCAGTTTGGTAACATTGGTCGTGGTGTTACAAGGCTGGTTGGTCGAGTCAACTTGGATATTGATGGTCGTCGTAATACCCAGCAAAGAACGTCAATTGGCAGCAGCAAGAAGAAAAGGTCACAGAAGAAAAGAAATCAGCAAGACTGGTTGGTCGAGTCAAATCACAAATTGAGGGTCGTCGTAATGCCCAGCAAAAAAAAGCCAGCAGTAAGAGGAAGAAGAAGTTAGCAGAGACTGGTTGATCATTCGGTGGTCGAATCGATGGTTGTCGTAACAATCCAGAAACATCAGTAAAGAGTAGTGAATCGTGGTGTGGTTTCCTCATCAATTCGGATACCACAGGTGGGAGTGTCAAAAATATTATGGAGAGTGATTTCACTCTAGTCAAAACAGTAGGAAAAAGTCATCAAAGTATTCCTTTAAATTAAAATTGGTCACATAAGCCTTGAAATCAGTATAAATACAAGGTTTTGTATGGAAGAAGGATCAGAATAAACACAACTACTGAACGGGCAACATGCTCTAAGTAACGAGTTTCATTCTCAAAGTAGATGTACTGGCACATGCGTGTTGGGGAGAATATCCCTCCAGTACAAGTAGAACCATCGATGCAGCGGCCGACCGACGAATTAAGAAGAATTTGTTAAAATTCTTGACATGGCGCCCAACGTGTGTGGAAGGTTCGTGACATTGGTGGTCCCGTAGCAGCAGCAGCAGCATGAGCTATTCAAGGCGTAACATTGGTCGTGGTGTTACACGCTGGTTGGTCGAGTCAATCGAATCAGATTGGTGGTCGTCGTAACGCCCAGCAACGAAGGTCAACTGGCAGGCGTCATTGACAACGAGACGGCAGTCGCAAGACGTAAGTCCAACAGTAACAAAGCGGCAGTCGCAAGACGTAAGTCCAACAGTAACAAGCGTAACATTGGTCGTGGTGTTACATGCTGGTTGGTCGAGTCGATTTGGTGGAAGAATCGGATTGATGGTCGTCGTAGTACCCAGCAAAGAACGTCAATTGGCAGCAGCACAAAGAAGAATTAGCAGTTTGGTAACATTGGTCGTGGTGTTACAAGGCTGGTTGATCGAGTCAACTTGGATATTGATGGTCGTCGTAATACCCAGCAAAGGACGTCAATTGGCAGCAGCAAGAGGAAAAGGTCACAGAAGAGAAGAAATTAGCAAGGCTGGTTGGTCGAGTCAATTTGGTGGAAGAATCGAATTGATGGTCGTCGTAACGCCCAGCAAAAGAAGTCGTTAACAGCAGCAGCAAGTTGAGGATGGTCAGTACAAGAGGAAGGCTGGTTGATCGAGTCATTTGATGGTCAAAATCAAATTGATGGTCGTCGTAACGTCAAAGATTCATTGTCAGGCGTCATTAGCAGCAAGAAGAAGAAAGTTATAGAAGGGAGAAATGAGCATGGCTGGTTGGTCGAATCAATTTGGAGATTGATGGTCGTCGTAACGCCCAGCAGAGCAGGTCATTGACAGCGGAAAAAAGACCAGAGTCGGCAGAAGAATTAGCAAGTCTGGTTGGTCGAGTCAATTCGGAAATTGATGGTCGTCGTAACGCCCAGAGGAGAAGGTCAATTGGTAAGCGTCATCGGCAGCAGCAAAAAGAGTAAAGTCGGCAGGAGAATTGGAGCAAGCTGGTTGGTCGAACCAATTTGGTAGCGACACCGAATTGATGGGCGTCGTAACGCCCAGCAGAGATGGTCAATTGGCACGAAGAAAGATAGCACAGTCTGAAGGGAGAACTTCAATTTCAATTGGCAGAAATCTATGGGCATAGCAGCACGAAGATAAATAGCAGCCTGGTTGGTCGAATCATTCGGTGGTCGAATGATGGTTGTAACAATCAAGAAACGTTAACAGCAAAGAAAGTGAAAAGCATGTTATGGTTTCCTCAACATTTCGGATACCATAGGTGGGAGAGTCAAAGCATTGGTAAAATTCGCATAACATCAGTCATTAGCAAGCATTGGTTCAAACGGAAGCATTGGTAAAATTCGCATTGGCAAAAGACAACAGTCGAATTAGCATATTTTCGTTTTGGAGTTTCCTCGAGACCTACGGAAACTGGTGGGAGTGTCGAAAATATTATTAGCAGTCACTGGCAAGTGTTTTCACTTTACTAAAATCACAAATCAAAGTGTCCTTTTCAATTGAATAAGATCAAGTAGACATCGAAAAGGCCTATAAATACGGCGAATTTATATGAAAAAGATTCAGAATAAACACAACTACTGAACGGGCAACATGCCCTAAGTAACGAGTTTTTCTCAAGTAGATGTACTGGCACATGCGTGTTGGGGAGAATATCCCTCCAGTACAAGTAGAAACAGTGGAACCATCAATGCAGCGGCCGACGAACAAAGAAGAATTTGTTAAAATTCTTGACAATCACCCGGAAACGTTATTGCTAAGAAAAAGCGTATTTTGTTCAATAACTCCTGCTGAAAACCTCTCATTCGCTAAAAAAAAGCCTTTCAGCATGCGTTAGTAAAATAACTATATCAAACAACGCAACGAAAATAACTATATTTTGTGCTGCTCTGCCTATTCAGGTAACGAGCACTTGAGTTATACCGAGAACTCTATTGAAATTTCGATTTTAATGAGTTGGTTTATTAAGTAATGTTATCGGGGTAGCGCATTGAAACAGTTTTAATTTTATTTCCACTTGTTGCGTTAAAAAAAAAAGTTTAGTTTATCCAAAACCATACTGAAAAAGCTCAGAGCAGGCAAAAAACCATCCGCATTTGCACATTTTGCCGTTAACGAATAATTTACAATGTTGGAAGAACTTTTTTTTTCTGTTTTCATGTTGTTAGTTATTGACAGAGTGAGGAATTGTTCACGAGGAAAATAAACCTCGGTGGGTGTGTGTACAATAACCAATTTAAATATTGATGACCATGAGAAATGGAAATACGGAAATAAAACTAGATTCGTTCATAGCCACAAATATTGCTCCGTCCAAAGCTTTGATCTTCACAACAATGAACTATGGAAATCGAAAACTAACGAAAAGATTTTTTTTTTACCTTTTACCAAAATTGAAAAATCCTTCAGGTATAATCCGTTGGAAAACAATTTCTTTTCATATCACAAATTCAATTATAGGCTCGGGGTTTTATGATTTTACTTTTCTTTTAAAGAAGCACAAAATTACACTCGTTGTGTAAGCACTCAATGTCAATAGAATAACATTAAAAAAGGGTACATCACATAAAGACGACCTTAATCCGACCATAAATGTAGCATCAATAATAAATCTATTTGGATTATTCCTGTCCATCTCATCACCAACAAATTCACAATATACATATTGCGTTAACCGTTTTTATCCCGAGTCGTTACACACACACGACCGTCGACCAGTGTACTCGCGCTAATAAACGACCTCAAACTGAATCTACTTGCGAATCGACAAATTCAAAAAAAACGAAAATTGAAGATATATTTTCCACCCTCCAGAATATGAAAGTTTTTTTTTTTCATTCGGTTCTGTATATGAACGTTTAGGATGGGATATGAAATGCGAAGATAACGAGCATAGATATCGATAGGATCTATGGAAACGCTATCTGTTTAACATTTTTACTGTCAATCCAATCAACGTGTGTGTCGTGGGTTTTTATGCGTTCAGTGAAATGGATATGAATTTTAGTTCGATCGAAAACTCTTCGGATTATGCAATTCTGATGGAGCACAGTCACTTAGTGTTGTCCTCGTTCAGTACCGGGAACGTTGGTTCATGCTGTAATTAGCATTGTGCATTTGAGAAGGTCACGACAAATTTTATTCAACGTGACAGATTATCGATTGGTGTGGTATAAACGTTTCACCGGCGGTAATTATTTTGTATTTCTTCTAATCAAAGAGTTTCCAGCGAATTTCCAGAAAAAGCTCCTCTACGTTGGTAGTTTCAACTTAAATTTGCCTATATATTGAGGACATTAGTAGTCAGAGTTTATTCTGTCATTGCTATTGTAACCAGTAAGGTAGACGTCTTCAAAAGGCTAGGAACACCTCAAATCAGGTACATTTGTGAATATAATATAATAATTTCTTTGCAATAAGGAAGGGTAGGACGAGCCCGAAGGAAACATTTAAGCTACCAGTTATTGTTCATGTATACTCAAGTGCGGCACATGTGATATAACAGATTTTGTTTCTTTACTGACAAAAAAAAAGGTTTCATAATTTTACCTGTGCCAGGTAACTTTTTATCCAGGTAATCTACATTATTTGCAACAGCTTCTCAGTTACGTTTGAGGTTCATTATCAGTGAGCCGTCTAGGTAACTGTGACGACCACAAGTTTCTTACTGTTAATAAACACCGCGCAGGGTATGGCTATCACGAAGCAGTGGATGCGCTGAGTGCGTATTTCATTTACTTTTCACACCTTTACTATTCGTCCATGACGAGAATGAAATTTCGTAGCCTGGAGGCCGAATTCTTTTGGCGCTTTTTGATTTGAAGATTCTTCGGTCTCTCAATTTTTCTTTCTTTTTTTAATTTTTCTTAATTTTAAATTGTTTTTTTTTTTCCTTTTTTATCTTTTAGATCTTTTTTTGATCGATCCCATTGATAACGAAATAAATAAAATGTGTAGCTGGAGGAAACGTTACCTGCTACGTGTAGCACTTTTATAACCTTCTTTGCCAATGTACGTTTGATACTGTTAAGAGTAGCTTTGTTAGAGTTATTACCCGAACCCGACATCTTCCATCCTGAAAATGTCAAAATCTTTTACTTCGTTCGCTTTTACATTTTGCTATAAAAGAGAACACGTTTGCCAGAGCTTATATTGCTTTTTTATCGTCGTTATATTCGTGAATAATTCGTAATAGCGATATACCAAGAGTCCATTTTTTCCTTACCAAGATTTTTGCAATCAACAGACAGTCTTCGTGTCTAGTTTCTGGTTCACCACCACGGCAATTGCTTTAATTTATAAAAATGCACAGACTGCGAACATTGTCCTTCATTTTATCTATTTGTTTGCGTATATAAAGAAAACGCCTTCAATCTTAGCTTATAGATGTAGCACAGTACATCTGTGATAAATCGACACATTATTCCACATTCACAGCGAATAAAGAAGAAGGACATTTATTTAAAAAAAAGAGAGTAAAATGTCAACTGTTTCAGCAATGTGTTGCATACAATTCTTTTCGTATTTTGCATAAAATGTGTCTAGACCGTATACCATCAACACTGATAATATTGTGCACACTACTTGCAACAACATAGTAATATAAAAGTACGAAGTGGCTTGTTAGGAAAAATAAACATAAAGAAACCCGATGATAAATGCTACACAATGAAAGCTTTTAGCACAATTTCCTATCGCATGGCATAAAAGAATTGGTTCAGGGCTGACGATATCAGAAACGAAATGACGGATTGTAAATAGATTGTCAAGAAGGGAGTAGTAAACACGAGAGTCTGTGAATACAGAAATTTTGACTAATTGAAGCAACAAGCATTGCAAATAGAAAGAAAGAGAGTATTACGTCACGACAGTGTATACTGTAATTTCACCATTTTTACACTGTTTCTGTGATTACTAGGTTTCACCTTATGGATGATCGGGTCCCTCGACTTCAAAGTTGATTTCACTTCAAAGCCCCATTCGTCAAATTACGACTCCTATTAAAGGGAAATATAGGTGTTGTTGCTTATTACGCTCGATATGACTGTTAAGGTAGTGGATGGTCTCAGCTCAAAAGTTACACAGACACCCTTACAAGCTGTGGTTGATAAAAAATGTGCAACCCGTGTGAATGACGGCGCTCGCTTCGCTCTGGCCGTAATCACACTCGTTTTTTCGCATTTCTGTTTTTCTGTCTGACTTTCAGTCAGGGGAATTAGAGCAAAAAGTCTATTTGACTTAACCAAGGTGCTTTGCCCAGTGTATGATTCAAATAGCAATGCAATACGTTGAACATGTTTACTCCTTGTAACAGGACTAGCAAAAAACTTTTTTTTTCGTAAGGTTTGCTAACCGAACGACAAAAACTCAATGAGAGTTCAAATGCCAACTCGCTCATTTTTGTGTAGTCATATCAAATCATTCCTAACATAAATTATGTAAAGTTGAACGATTACCAGCTCATTCTACCCAGCAAACGTCTGTGACTCATCAGAAAAGCACATAAAATTGGAAGAAAATACGAATTACAAAACGTCGATTAATAAAAGTTTATTGTTTGATTGATTAATGACCGAACAAACAAACTAGCAAACAAATAAGAAATAAACCTAATCATAATATAAACGTCGAGCTATATACTACCGTCCCGTCCGCAATCACATTATACACGAGTGTCAACCATTTCGAGCAAAAATTCCGACAAAGAAATGTGCAAATTTCCTGTATATATTCTCTGTATGGCGCACACATGATGTGGGGGACTCTATCAGACACAATATATGTGTAAAAGGAAAGCTTAGGCATAAAACATTCATGGGACATGACCCCACATGCTTCAATAATTGTCATGGACTACAACACTTTTGGAACCAATGTGCGGTTTTGTTCTTTTGCTTTCCATTCTCAAGAAGAAGGAAAAGAAACAGTAAATTGAGTATTGTTCTAAATCAATATCAAATATTAAATAAACATCGGACATGGAACAATAATATTCTCAATGTATTCTACTATGAAGTAGCGAAGGAAAAAAGGGAAAAGAAAAATATTTTCTCAAATGTAAAAGAAGGATACCCTCGGAAGAAATCGAATTGAATTTAATGTTATTTAATCAATGCCACACTAATAAGTGCATTGATGTAGAAGTTGAAATTCATGGAATAATAACCAGAAATTAAACCGTTGTTCTCAATACATTTTGTTCAAAACGAAACCCACGAGGCAAGCTGACTTCAAAATCTATAACGAAATTTAAATCTTACGTTCAGCATGTCGATGGTAGATTTTGGGATTTTTTTTGTCTGCAATCCACAACAAATGAGTAAAACAACTCTTCAGGCGGACCAAAAACGTCAAATTCTCTCACCAGATAGAGTCAAAACGAAAGCCATTTTCCCACTTTTTCGTCCCAGTTACGTCAATTTTTGTTCGATTGCGCCTGAATAAAAAATAGTAGATGTTACTCGGACCAAAAAGGTGTAATTTTTGATCACGGTGGTGAAGACGACCAAGGATGAAAGGGAGCGTCACTGCTAAAGGTTAAATTGTAGACTGATTCAAAGCGTCTATATACCTGGCAAAATACTCATATAACTCAGACCGAAGACTCAACAGAAGACCGAAATCGGAAGCCTTTTCTATTGGACTTTTTTTATTTTTGCCCAGTAAGGTATTCGACCCCAGAAGCCAAAACCATTTTTAGAAAAATTCTTCGAAGTTTGTGTGGCTGGTAAGTGGTCATCAAATACCGAAAACATTCACTTTTCTTACAAAAATTTCTTCAGTTACGCGAGCCGTACAGGGTCGTGTGGGGTGTCATCAGAAAGGTAATTGCATGTACTTCCGGGGCAAAGAGGGTCTTATTGGGTTTAAAATTCATCCACACTGAGATATGTACAGTTGAAGTTTTCAACCGAAAAAAGACTGAAAACTTACACTTTTCTTACAAAAATTTCTCGAGGTACACGAAGTGTTCATGGTCGTGTGGGGTGTCATTAGAAAGGTAATTGCATGTACTTTCAGGGCAAATAGAAAATATTGGGGTTTGGAAGCATATACGACGAATTATAAGAAGTTGAAATGTTTCAGTGCTTATATTGAATCGCAGATGCTACCAAACTTCCATAAGCTCTAGTTTCCCTGAAAGTATATGCAATTACCTTCCTAATGACACCTCACACGACAATGCACGTTTCGTGTACCTCGAGAAATTTCTGTATGAAAAGTGTGAGTTTTCAGTCTTTTTTCGGTTGAAAACGTCAACTGTACATATCTCAGTGTGGATGAATTTTAAACCTATTAAGACCTTATTTGCCCCGAAAGTACATGCAATTACCTTTCTAATGACACCCCACACGACCCTGTACGGCTCGTGTACCTGGAGAAATTTCTGTAAGAAAAGTCCATGTTTTGAGTTTTCTATCACCTCCCACCAGCCACACAAGCTTCGTAGAATTTTTCTAAAAATTGTTTTGTCTTCTGGTGTCGAATACCTTACTGGGAACATTTGAAAAATTCCAATATAAAAGGCTTCCGATTACGGTCTTCTGTTTTTCAGAAGAATCCCTCTTAAGATTTAATACACAGATAGAAATATGGACACACATCTTAATTTGTTAGATATTAAAAGTATGCCGTTTGCGACCGAATCATTTTTAGAATTAAAATTCGATTGCCACAGGGATTGCTTGTACGTGTCAATGGGAGAATTAAATTTTAATCTTTTACGTCCCACTAATTTTTTTAAATTCATTTTTCTGTGCTGTATAAACTTTATACTATAAAGGTCTGATTTAAATCAGTAATAGTGAAACAAAAGGAAACTGAAATTACAAAATATTTTCAATCATGCTGTAAACGGCAACATATAATGAAAAACTATGGTTACATGAACATGAAATGTGTTTTGTAATTAGCAACTAAACAGAAACTCTGTTAAATTGAAAACTGGAAACAGTAACTTGACATGGTGTAGAATGGCTAACAAAGGACTTTCAATTAATGTTTACACAATTAAAGCAGAGATTTCAAAGCAATCACAATGCACCATCGACCGCGCTGCTCGCCTCGATAGATTGTTTATTTGTTCGGAGAAATTTGCAATCGATAGCATAAAACAATCTGGTCTTTGCGCTGCTAAAGCTAGCAATTTAAACATAATGATAACTTGTCAAGCTTCAGTACATCAAATTAATACGAATGGAATGAATGTATAAAATGGCATGTTCGTAAATAATGAATGTAATTGCGGTTTTCCAACGCACTCCAAGGTCAGGCAAAGGAACAGATTTCGTTACTGTCGTTTGGCCTCTTATTTTGTTTCGCAGTGGCTTATACCTACAAAAAATAGTAGATTACATTGGATGTTGCGGAGGTAGTTCATTACATGAGGTATCAATTCTGTGATACGAGCCGATCTCGCAAGTGTGGTTTTCAGCAACAAGCTTTGGAAACGGTTATTTTGACAAGTGTAGAGTTTATGCAACTACACCAACTACACGAGTCAAAATAACCGTTTCCAAAACGAGTTGGTTAAAACCACACGAGTAAGTTAGCGAGTTCACAAAATTGATTCCAAGTGTAATGAATTACCAAGTAGCATCCAATGTATGCTGTTTTTTTGCCTATCCACCCGGAATATTGTCGTTGCATGTAAATTTTCCCACCCAAGGACCTGACAGTTCAAAACCAAAAGTGTTACTGGAACACTGTTAAAGAAGACAACTGGCAGATTCTTGAACATCAAAAGATTATAGATCATTGTCAGTGTCGTTTGAGATGTCTAATCAGGGACTATTTTAGGGAAAACGTTTTCCCGATTTTCCTCATTTTCCCTAATTTTCCTGATTTTCCCAATTTTCCCAATTTTTCCTTATTTTCCTGAATTTTTCCGATTTTCCTAATTTTTCCCGATTTTCCCGATTTTATGTTAACTCTAAATTACACTTCAAAACTCTCTTCCAGATTTAATGGGTAAATAAAATAAATGGCTTGATAGTGGTGGACGATTTCCTGAAAGTATTTTTTGTCATCTCAAAGTGGATTGAAACCATCGAGTCCTTTTTTCTCTCCAATGAAGAAAATACCTTGTAGTGAATAGCGAACTAGACCCGCATCTCGATATTTCACGTTATCTAAATACTAATGTAAGTCTCTTAGACTTCTTCAATCAATAATAAATAGAATTCTATCTGAAATCACATAATGAGTACTGACGAAACGATTTTGTTAGTAAAGAAAGACCAAGACCCGCCAAACTCATTTTTTATATGAACTTTTTGTACAGTAGTGCGTAAATGGATGTTCATATATGACGTTTGGAAAAATGAAGATCCCACTCCTGTACATAAAATCTTGTTGCTAACTTGTGCCTAAACTGGACTCGGCTTCGCCTCGGATTGACAATTTTTACATATATTGATATTTTGCGCAAAATTTCCAATTAGGCACATGTCATCAAAATATCGATTGTTAAAATGAAGCGGAAATATAGAACCGCCACTTCTGGCTTTTTATATTCGACTGTCCGTTCCGTTGTTTAAACTAATTTTCCGAAAAAAACCGTTGCATTTTTGAGGCATAAAGTAGAACAATTTTTTAGTTTCAAATAATGACCAACTAAACACAATTTCATTAAATCGCAACTTTGTCCATAATCACCGTGCAAGGTGAACTCACTCGAAATTCATTTAACTAGATACTCCAGAATCATAAGCTAAACTTTCCAGTCAACCGCTAACTCTACATGACAAATGATATCTAATAACTCGGTCAGGCTTATTATCTCCATCACTTAGCAACCAGCAACCTTTAGCAATCAGGGATTTAAATACTTCGTTCGGTATCGGATAAAATTCGTCTAGACCGAGAGGAAATCATTGAAAGAAGTTGCAAAAGAGTTGCACACGTTAAGAAGAGTTGCAAAAGAGTTACAATTTTTAGTGACTATTAACTATGTCAAGGATGTTAATCATTTTAAAGATCACCACTACTGTCCCGTAGTATGCCAGCTCCAAATTCCATTTCGTATTCTAAATATGACGAATATTAAAAACATCAGCGCAGAATATAATTCAAACCAAATAATTTTTTTCGCTCTAGTTAGTTAATCCTTCACAATGAGATTGTGAAATTTTGGTAAATGTTTCGAAATTGCAAACTTCTCGTTGTTCCTCAAATAAAATAATCTAGATTGACTGATGACTTTATAGAACCCCCAAACATCTACAATTAGTACAAAACACCCGACAACTGTGGCGGCTGACAAACGAATATTGAATTCAAAATGCTTAGGTTTACGCAATAAAAAAAATATTTTTTTTATTATCTCTTTAGTTTTCCCTATTTTCCTTATAATTTTCCTCAATTTTCCCAATTTTCCTTAATTTTCCCCATTTTTCCCTATTTTCCTTAATTTTCCCGATTTTCTCTAAAATTTTCCCTAAAATAGTCCCTGTGTCTAATGCGCTATCACTTTCACAAAGCTAACCACAATGTTACAGAAATTTATATGAAGCTGTCATTGTTTGAGGTTAGATAATAGATAAATTGATGGTGAACAAGAGTGTTTGTAACCTCTTTTGAATGGTTGTACTTAAACACCTAATTGTACTTAATCGCCTTCGGCTCTGTCTGGAAACTTCTCACACGCTAAAAAAGACTTTTAGTCCTAGGTACGAAATGTACTATTAGCAGACCTCCTCGGTGATGACCCCTCACCTTATCGTAGGAAGTGAATTATTTTGTATGAAAATAGGAAGCTGTTGTGCTTCTAACGATTGACAGTCTTGAACAACACAGTCTTACAATTAACTTAGAAAATAAAACAAGGAAAAAATTTGATTCATTACCTTAAAGCCTTCCGTTCCGCCTCCTCTTCCTCCTCTTCGGACTCATCAGCTTCCAAATTGTCAGATTTATGTGGCACATCGCAATCCATTTTAATTTTCTTCAAAATCAAAATCCACACTCCAAGGTTATTAAATCACACACAAAATGCGATCTTAATACCAATCAGTGATTCACTACATTTTCCAGTCTTTTTTTTCAAACACTTTTCACTTCCACCATATCGTTCAAAGTTTGTTTTTTAATAATTTAATTCGAAATATAAATTTCTATAAATATAGAATCGATCCAGTTAAAATATACACACAGCCATGCGATAGATTATAATAATCGCCTAAGCAATCAAAACAATTTTTTTTTCATTTTTTTTAAATACAAATTTCTTTCCCAGACACGTTTGATTAAACTTCGAACGGAAACAGATTTATTTCCAAACATCCGACACTCGGCTCTATGCATTAATTTAGTCGTCAGTTTTTATAGTATATTTAAGAAACACAAAAAATTAATAACATAATTGCCTATATTTGACCTATCCCGTTCGATAGCAAAACGAAAATTAAGATTATTTATACGAACGTTAATGGTATCCGTTCATTTGATTTTTTCTTTGTGTCAATCAAACAACAGTTAAAGGGAGCAGTAAAAGCATGCGGATTCAATGCAAAAATTGAATTCATTTTTCTGTAAGTCAATCGGTCGATCTTGACCTAATTCTGGTCAAACGCAAAAAAAAATACGAGAACCTAGGACAGTCTTGTACAAGGCTGTAAACTTTGTCGCAATTGTATTAGATACGCAGGAAGAAAATTACAAGTTCACTCGGCATACAACTTACATGGAGAGTAGAGTCATCTTACGGTTTTCAAGTTTTACGACTATATCAACTTATAAATTGTAATAGAAAATCGCATGCTCCCTCTTCATTACTGCCTTACTCATTGTTTATATTTTTGAAAGATCTTTTCATCCCAGCAGAGATGTCGTTTGGCATGATCTACATTAAGAGCAATCTACACATCGGTAAATTGTTACCTACATTTGGGCGCAAAATTGTCATTGTTTTGATGATAATGTTGTTCTCGCATCCTTTACTGAAAAAATACGAATTAACATCGTGTTGGCTTTCAATAAAAAATTTCCTGAAATATCGAGTTTTCTCGGACCTAGGAACATTACCATAAACATTTCAAATTTTTCTGATAGCTAACACATTTGAACACCAAACGATGTTCGAACTTTTTCAGAAAAGGATGCGAGTCCAACATTATCTGCGAAATAGTAACTTTGCGCCCAAATGTAGGCAACAATTTAGCCATGTATAGATTGCTGTTAATGTAAATCATTTCACGAATTTCCTCGAAATTTCACCAATTTTCACTAAGTTTAGAACTCGCAAAAATCATGAAATTGTGTGAAATTCCACAAAAATTCGTGAAACTTAACGAAAACATTAACTCGTAGGCTTTGATCTTTGGACATTAAGGTTCAGTGTAAGGTCCCATGCTAGTGTAATCTAGCAATCGTAAATTGTTACTCGCGCCCCTTTATCTGTTAAATGTTCCAGTTCTAGTTCCAAGACAGCAAAGCTCGTAGTTATTTGAACTTGTGCTGGCTGCAATGGTAATTTTTTTTTTCCACGAAATTGAATGAAAAAGTCTGAATCTTTCCTCCTTCACAAATTCCACTATAATCTGTTATCGACAACAAAAATAAACCATGAGCGTTGGCTAAATGTTGTCTTATATAGAAAAATATTTACCAAAACGAAGGAAGTAAAAGATTTTGAAGGAAACATTGGGAGATAACTTTAACATTCGAAATAACAGATTTAATAATAAATATTTTGCACCTGTGTCCAAATGTTCATTTGGACGAGTTGGTGCCTGTTGCTATAAATAAATCTAATTTTGATTGAGGAAAGGGAAATATGCCAATTTGTATGAATTCTAAGTTAAAAGGATGCATCAGGATTTGCCCTATTAGCTCACACGGCCAGTACAGGTCTGTGTTAAGCCGGTATCATTTATCGCGCCACTCAAAACACTCTGATAATTTTTGTTCACATTGAATTTAAGAAGAGCGAAGTATATCCATAATCGACAGAATGTTTTCGTTGAAAATAATCTTATGACTTTGTGGGTAAACACAAGCAGCGTGAAATAATAGCTCGTCAGAGAAAGAGAGAATCATTAAAAAAATGTATAATTGAATAAACAAAATTAAATTACTAAACTAAAAATAAATGAAAAGATAAGCGAGCGAACGAATTTTATTAATTTTTATGTTTCTTTGTATATGAGGCTGCAATATGTAATGTTTGTGAACTTAAGATTATCTGCATACACCGGTAGGATGCTGTAAGTTGGAAATTTTAATTGTATTTCGTAAAGAACAAAAGCAAATGGAAGGCTGCTGAGAATTATACAGTTTAAACGTTCTGTTATCAATTTGTCGAAAGTCATCTTGGGCTTGTAATAAAACTAATTAAATCGCATGGATGTAGTCAAGACCGATTAATGAGTGTATCCCGTGTTAACGTCGTTGCAAGTTCAATTGATTGTATGTTTACATTCTTGCAAAATTCGTCAAAAAGACGAAATAACTTAATTGAATACACGAGGAAGCTTCTACATTCCAAAAACGTGCAGAATCAAAAAAACAGCCCTAATATGTTTCTAAATCAATACAAACCGCCAATACAGCGTGGATTTGAACAATAATTCTCAATAGATCATCTTCAAGCGCTACTTTCAGACGTAACCTCACTTAAGTTTCGCTATAAATGTTTCCTTCATTCATTCATTTGAAGTCTTGATCGAAAATATCAAGTTTTGTTAGCAAATGATTTGAATTTTTGAGCTTAAAAAAACGATAGGTCTGTAGTGCCATGCCATCACTGATTTTTGAGGGAGTAACGAGACCAATTTCCAAAATCTATAAATTGATCAATGTGAATGAAGGTGACACTAAGGACAATTGTTCAAACTTATTTGATTACGAGGAGCACAATAAAGATGTCAATAGTAAATTACTGTCTTCCCACTTGTAATTGGCAACGTTTAAAATATCGAATGTCCTGTGTAGTTGTGAACCACTCAACCGCAACCTTAAGTGCGAATTGTACAGATTTTTGGAGGGGTCAATGTGAACAGCAACTGGAGAAGAAGATACAACCATGAGCTGTATCAGCTTTACAACGAGCCTGATATAGTCAAATTCATCAAAATCAATCGATTAAGATGGCTCGGTCATGTACAAAGAATGAAAGAGGAACGTGTACCACTGAAACAGCTAAATACAAATCCCGATGGAAGACCCAGAGCGAGATGGAAAGGTGCAATTGAGTCTGATCTAAAAGTACTAAGAGTGAGCGACTGGCGAACGTTGGCGCGGAATAGGTCCGATTGGAGAAGATTGCTGGAAGAGGCCAAAACCAATGGTAGGTTGTAGTGCCCGCCTAAGTAAGTAAATAAGTAAGTAAGTAAGTAAGTAAGTAAGTAAGTAAGTAAGTAGTGTGTAGTTGTGATGTAGAATCACTTTTTTGTTTGCAGATCCGTACTGGCCATATGTGACGACTTTTCAAACCACAAGTGCGCTTTTGTAATTTTCCTTCAATTAGCTATATTGGCGTTCTGCGGAATTGTTTTTTGGAACCTTATCTTCCCTACAAACGATTTTTACTAAATTTCACAAGACCACCTTTCGGTGGCCAGTCCGGTCCTGCTTGTCAGTAGTTGTTATGTTCAGCTATGTATTAACTCATACAGTCACATTAAGCTGTCATAGACGGCAAGCATAGTTACAGTCTTACTATCTGATCTATTACTTCATTTGTTTTAACCATGCTTTTTGCTATATGAGACCTCTTTAGTCGATAACAGATGACAGCCGTCTGAAACAGGTTATACTGAAAGTTTGTATGCAGACAGAATGAAATTCTGTTCTCTCCTGAGAATCGTGTTCAGCTGCAACACGACTACAATAACAGTTATCGATAACGACAACAAAAATAGTGACTATGTCGTTCTTATCTGGTCTTACAACACAGATTTTATATGAATCTCATGAATGCATCTCAAAAGCAAGATAAAACATGTTGCACAAATATTTTTCCGTTTAGTAAAGAAATTGCAGATGTTTTTAAAAGGACAATAACTAGATAGAACCAGATAGATTTTCATTGGTCTATGTTTTCCCTTTTTTCAAAATGCTAAAATGCAATTACATCACAATGTTCAATTTTCATGCTATCCTTTTACCCGTCTCGATGTTACTCATACTCTCATCCGAATCAATCGATTGCAATGCATGCACAGCTATTATTCAACAATAATATGCTAAACAAAGCAAATATTTTTGTGCTAATTTGTCTTTGAGTTTCGTCGTGTGGCTAATGGATTTTTAATTGGAAAATAAAATTGAAAGAATTTCCCGTCTCAATATTTCAGAAATGAATTTGCGATGTTGCATTGCGGATACAACAACACTAACGCTGTGATTAAAGTTGAAACTCGGAAAATATGTATTTCGATGTTCGGTCGATCGCAAAATCTACTACTGCAATCAAAATGTGAAACCTTTTGTAATTAAGAAGATAAATCATATCTTTAGTAAACAACTGCTTCATTCACTGGATGATTTGATCGGCCCATTGACTTTACCCCTATACGACATATCCATATTTACAGCTTGCGCTATACACATAAAAACCATCATTTACGGAGTCATAATGAAATGGCAAGTATCCTAGTGGTAGCAACATGTTTGCTTCGCCATAAACGGTTTAGTATACCAACCGTAATGTCTATAGTTTCCGCTAAAGTCTCGATTATAGCCTTGCTGTGTGTATTAACACATTTTTCATAATCATTTATAGCACACAAAAAAGCAACAAGTGAAAGTTCTTCTAAGTTTTACGCATGTTTTCATTAATAATAAATTAACTGTAGTGTTGTACGCCATCACACGCAGACACAATTCCCGGCTCATGAACTCATAAATCCTAATGCGGGGAGGTGTTAATAAAACGAGCGTTGTCCCATTTACAATTCTATCGTTATGAAAAGCACAAGGAATAAATAATTACACAGCGCCAGTGCATATCATACGCTTGGGGATTTTTAATTTATTTTTCTTTTCCTTTCTACCAAGGATCGGTCTCATTTCAATTTATCGTAAAATTAATTGTATTATGACTCGAAACATTGGCTGAGTGGCTGATAAGATCTATGACGTAGTGTAATTGACAAAACAACGACATGCTAGGCATAATTAGGACGTTACCGGTGCGCTATAACGGTTAATTAATTCCCCCAGCGTAATGATATCGGTTTTTACAAAATATTTGAAAAAAAAAAATATTTGATCTTGAACAGAATTGTTGGCGGTAGTTAAAGTTCACTTCAACTCACTATTAAGAGCATTGAACGATTTTCAAAGTAGCCTACATTTAGGCGGAAAAATATTTGTTTTTTGATGATTTCTCTGACACAATTTTTTTTTTAAGTAAAGCCATTAAAGCACGCAAAAAACCTGTGCATATTACACGAATCTACACAATCTGCAAAGGTTTCTCCAAGTGGGATAAGCTATCACCCATAAAAATAATTTTTTCCTCGAATATTCTTCCTCCCAAATGTAGGTTACAAATTTACGAAAGGGTGATCGTTCTTAACCTATCACAAGCTGTAAGCGTATCATTTATTTATCATTATTCAATCTACAACTTCAGTTTTCTAAATGATTTTCTGGTGTTTGATGAAAAGATTTAAATATTTTTTAATAAACAACTAAAACAATCATATGGCCAGTTTAACCTGTCACAGACGGCAAGCATATTAACAGTTTTACTATCTGATCTATTACTTCATTTGATCGAAGATTTTCAAAGATTGATTTCAGAAAGAGGATGCTTGTCGTTTATTATTGCTGTCGTTGTTGATAGCAGATGACAGCCGTCTGTAACAGGTTAATTGAAATTGATATTTGTACATAGCTCAAATCATTATATCTAAACACAACTTTTTCTGTACACAATCTAAGCTAACTTCGTTCTGAAGTGAACGTGATGTCGTTTTTCAAATCATTAAGAAAAATGTTCACGTCCAATTTAAGTCGATTGATTTAAACGTCAACCAATTTTGGAAATTCGGAACAGAAAATTCGATACAAATCAATTTAATTAAAATCATCAAAAGAAAAAGCAAAAAAAAAATTGTAAACAGCACAGCGAATACACAACAACTGAGCGATATACACTGGTTGTTGTGTATACGTACCAATTAACTATAATCTAACTAAAATAGAAATGACCAGTTTTTATGTGCGCTAAAAGATTTGTAATTACATTTTCTTCAATTATACTGTAAATAAATAAATCGAAAATTTCGACGGTCTTACTTTCTGTTCCATGTGTAAATGACGAAGCAATTTATTGTGAAAAGGTCGTAATATTTGAACTCTTAACAATTTACTATTGAAATGTTACCAATCTTCATCACTCAGCTTCTTAAATAAAAGTTTCATTATGCTCTAATGTACACTTTAGCTATCAATTTGTGATAACGTAGTCGCCAATTATTTCTGAATGTCGAAGGATGTCAGACAACAGCACTGTTTTTCATTTATCGTGCAATTCCGTTGAACATTTGGTAGTCTTCGAGATATAACTTTACGATATCATACTCTATTGCGGACTTAATAAATTGAATTCAATTCCATTAGATGTAGCAGGTATACGTTTTTTGAATGAATTTAATAAATTGAAACTTCCTTTTGATATGGTTTCCTACATAAATGTCCATATGTCTATTCGATATCGTCTAGGGATCATTCATAAATGACGGTCACCGTTTTTGCAGATTTTTAGAGCACCCCGACAGTATTTACCGAGTCACTTATGGATGACCAGACCAGACCATAGTGTCAGATTCTAGTAAACTTCATATTTTTTACAAGAAAATGTAAGTTGACGAAAATCTTTCCTTGGAAAAATACCAAGTGTCTTACGATGATTTATACCAATTATACGGCCAAAAATAGTTTGCTTCTTAAAGTAGATATTTAAAACCAAGTGATCCACTGTCACATAACTCCTCACAGTTGAAGAATTTATAAGAATCTCTACGATACGGAAAAGGTATGTTCAGGTCCTTATAACTGCAGACGTCTATGCCATCCTGTTAGCATCAGAGGAGACAAAATAGATGATGACAAAATGGATGATCTGGTTAATACCGACATATACAGAAAAGCGAATGATAAAAACGAAGGAGCTAAAAAATTGTTTAAAAAAAGACATTCATCAAAAGAAGTACAAGATCCGACAAATCTTCTGATGAAACAATTGAAAGATTAAATATAACGATCATTCGTCACACCACAGCACTGCTAGTTAGTGATACGAGCTACCGCTTAGGATTGTTTGTATTGTGTTGTAAACTCATACAAAGAAAACAGGTCGTCTATCTGTACAAAAGAAACGCAATGTGCTAGTGTGATTTCATCAGAGTTCGAAGTTCTAGCTAGCTAGAAGCAGTGCTGTGCTCACACCTTCCCAAACAAGGAGTATCATAGCGATTTGGACTCGAATGATGGAATTGACTTGCTTTAAATATTTCCTGAAGCTTTCCTATTGTTTCTTGAAAATATTTCTCTTAATTTCAATTTCCAGTTATTTCCATTAATTTCAACAACAAACTCTACTTGGGGGATAAATTTACTGGATTCAATGTATGTAATCTACACATGAGTGAGTCACAAAGATTTCATTTTAACATTTATCGTTCAAATCGTTTTTAACGTCGCCACGACATAGCAAAGGCACAGGCAGGAGTTACTGATTCAAAGAGACTAAGATTTTGGGATGTTTACAAATGACAAATATCTCAGTACGAAGATCTTCATGCACAGAGTTTATGACTATGAATGTAGAATTTTGCGCCGCATTAAATCCACTTTGTTTATTCTATCAAGTTAATTGCTATGATCTAGGTTCCTAATTATTTGACTTTCGAAAAATAAATGATAGAAAGGGTATCGAATCTACTACTGATTTGATCCAAATATTTTCAACAAATTGATGCACAATCTTTTACTTCATTTGTCTTAACATTTATGCTACTACATAAGATAACATTAGATAGAGCTCGTTTTATATTTTGCAACGCACTGTGCTTTAATTTTGTTGTCATCATTGTTGGACAACAGATGATATAATTGAACGTAAAGCTAACATTTTTTGTTGCGGGATAGAATTGGAGATAAGAACCACATTTATCGGCAAATTCATTTATATGTTTCCGTATGTTAAGATACTGTTTACTCAAACGACCATAATCTTTATTAACAATGAATCTGTAGAAAGATTGGTCTCGTTTCGATCATTTAAATTTTCAATTTGAACTTAATGAAACTGTGCAAACTTTCATTACTTCATTCAGGTACAATTAAAGCTACAATAATTTCTTCCTTCACTTCTACATTACGAAAATCTTAAATGATACAAATTCAAACAGAATAATTCAATTAATTAATTGACCGAAACGCTTCACTTCTACTTTTCCTTTTCCCATCAATTGATGATTGATGAACATTTTTATAATTCATCAGAAAGAACACTGCTCTGATGTGCTAACATTATGTTGAAACATATTGGCATGGCATCATTATAGGATCTATGCGATTAACGGAAATGATTAAATGGTTCATCAGGCTTAACGATCGAATTTATATTTTATTTTATGCACAAGCAAAAAGGGGATGTATCAGTATCATACCGTAACATTAACGAAACAATTCATTTTTTAATCGAATGACTGAACTGATTTAAATCAATTTTCTTTTGCAACACTTTTAAAAGCTCAGCAAATTTAAATTAAATTTTGTCCTTTAAAGTCCACGACTGTTCACGATCACATTTTACTGCATCATCCCAATGTTCCAGTGATTTATTTAGTATCTTTAGCTTTGCATTCACTAAACTGGCATTTCAAATTTGAAAAGCACATAAATTTCCGAACTAAAATCGTCTAGCCCGACTCACTGCTGAAATGAAACTGAAAACATTGCCAATGTTTGAAACCGTACGAACCGATAAAAGTTTTTGAAATACATATTTCTCTTCCGTTGCTGTTTGCCACTATATAAACGCCATACCACACAATCTGACACGATTCGAACGTAACGTATAAAATAAGGTTTTTTTGCAAATACAAAGCTGCACACACGATACGATATATATGTACAATGTGAGGGGTTAATCAATGGGTGTAGCTGTATCGAAATTCCTGTAGAATTTTCATCGTATTCCGTTTTCTTTCTACAGACATAACAGAATGTTGTTTTATTCACTCTGCTGTGTTAAGGAAGGGAATCCATGGATAAACGGATTGGATTTTTCCCGATCCAACTGACGTAGAGTCCAACTCTCAAAAAAGAAAGTGATCATCCATAAATTACGTAGCGTTTTATGAGTGCAATATCCCCTAATTAGAAGGAGGAACATAGTTATGACTTTGCAGAGCGCGTGTATTCCTCGAGTTGTTTAAGATTTAATTTTGAAGACAGCGCTGGAAAACGTTACGTAATTTATGAATGATCCCAAATGAGGCTATCAATGGTTAGAGGAACAACCAAAATATTAACTAGATCCATTCCGGTCAGATATAGAATTTATCGGAGGTCAACTTTTCTCGATAAACTGTTTTGTCTTGTCTGATGGCAGACACTTTAACGAAGAGTTAAAATTAATTAGTTTGGGTGTTGCGTATTATGTATCAGCATTCAACAATCTAGGACTTCAATTATTTCCTTTCTAGAAATCGGGATCAGACAAATTTTGTGTATTTTGCTGGATGATACGATAATCGATGCATTCTCTTTTTAATATTCAATCTATGTATGACACTATGAATGAAGTCAACGAATTTGTATCAATATGTTAAAGAAACAAAGATCAGAAGAAGAAGGAAGAGACTAGTTGATTTAGTTGTTGATAAGTTGATGTGTTTTGCTTCTGTAAAAGGTTTTATGTAAATTGACGTCAGAAGATGATATTGATAACATGTACAAGATGATAGCGATAACATTAATCATTCTTTGACAAGACGACTTACCATTTCTAGAGAATCAAGTCAAGTTTTCAGGTTTAAAAATTAATTAGAATCTTTCACTGTGATATTCAGTGAACATAAGCTGAAGAAATAGATTAGATAAATTCGTGGAAATTAATTTTTAATTTTGCAGGTTGCACAAGTGGGGACATTTTGGCGAGCTTGAACGAATTTAAATAAGGCTGTCGTGCATTTTGGCTTACTCTTTATTTTGCACCACCCCGGGTCACAGTACCAACAAACAGATCGAAAAACCAGCGCACGGTTTTCCAAAAAGTTTCAAAAGTGTCCAGATTATTTTGACGAGCTCTGTGAAATAGGCTATACGGTCAAAATTACCTTAAAACTTTAACTACATACAAGTGTTCTAACTTTTGCAAGTGAGGACTCGTTAGAAATACCTCTTCAGGTGGAAATGTGGAACCGGACGAAGCTGAATGGAACGTAATGTTGCCAAATTTTCCAAAAAACAATTTTTTGAGTTGCACACTAAGTTTAGCGTCATTCGAAAGTTAATCAAAATGTCTTCATCGCCACTGTTTCTAGTTGTTATTATGTGGTCTCTAGTAGCAGTTTTTGAGAAGAAGAAGGAAATTTCAAGAAGGAAACTGAGGTCTGAGCATGACGTTCAGCATGAGGTAAAAAATTTAATTTCTTAAATAAATTACAAGGCCCATGTAGGGGCCTAACATACACTTTCTTCGTAAATTTTGGTGTAGCTGGAATAGTTATTTGCGTATGCCTCGAATGTCTTGGACAATTGATTTCTCAGGCAGTTTCGCGAGTTACAAGCGTCAATGAAAAAAATCAGTCGTTCAACGTATGTAATTTTTCATGTTAAAGAACGAAAATTAGAGAAAATAAATCCAAAATTGACCTACAGTTTGTAAACCAAAGGCTTACGCAGAATCATCAACAGCTGAACATCTCCAGCTGGTCGACAACGACAATACCTTTGTATCGAAAACAACATTCAAAAGCAAGCTACTTACAGTGCATAAACACGTTGAGGTCATCTATGTGCTGTGCGCAAATAACACGTATGACTGTAGTTAACTCGTTGTTTAGAATTTTTGTGTTTTGATTGTATTTTATACAAGTAGAGTGTGTTTCTCGATCAGCTGGTGAAGTTCAGCTGTTGCTAATTCTGCATAAGCCTTTGGTTTACAAACTGTTATTTTCTGCCCCTAAGTATGAAATAGTTATTTGAGTATATGTTTTGGACGATTGATTTAGGCACTTTCGCATGTGTACAACTCGCCAAATCATTCATACTTCGGACCGAAAACCAGAGAAAAATCTCAAAACTTCCTCATTTTCGGCCCCGACATATTAAAAAAAATTTTCATTTTCCTACCTACCCCATGCGAAAGTTGACTGTTAACTAGCAACCTGCCCCTGAAAGAAATAAAGTAGTACTTTAATCGAAGTATACCTTTTTTATAATGCAAAATTACAATTAAGGCTGCTAATAGGTCTGTTCCAAGGCCATAAGAATTGTCAAATTACTGTACTGACCACAAACCAGATCTAAACTTTTCTTTATTTGGCCAAAAATGAGCCATCATGGCTTCATGGTGAAAAATCGATTAAAAAAATGTCTCGGCCAGAAATATGTCAGTTAGTTTTATGATTCTTTCATCCATAGAGACATAACCTCATCAATATTTATATGAAAACCGATCTCTGTGGATGAAATCGTTTTCGTTCGGCTAGTCGAAATTCGTGTTTACAGTTACTTGGAACAAACCTACGGTATTATTAGTATAAAAACATAGCTAACGCCGACCCGTACGAAACACCTATTCGTATCAAAAGCCTTTAATGTGAAACTCTTCATTTCTCTTACTTCATTTTCTTCTCTGCTGAAAAACTATTCTCCCTTTAAAATCACTTACATTATCCACTCTTTGCCTTGTTATCATATACAACTAAATTGCTGGAGGCAATATAGACAGCCCCGTACGAAGACAAATTTCATAAATTCCTATTTAAACAGCTATATACCGCTATATTTACCTATATTTCACTGTAAATAAACATTTCACAGATAAATATATGCTATTATATAGCTCTATATGCATGTATATAGCTCAATATAGCTGTATATAGGTATATGGAATCCCTGAAACCCCACACACATAACAAATTATTTCCATGTTAACAGAAACTCTCTATATGCCTGTATATAGCTCAATATAGCTGTATATAGGTATATGGAATCCCTGAAACCCCACACACATAACAAATTATTTCCATGTTAACAGAAACTCTCTCCGATTTTCATAAACTTTTTTTTTGTCGATCGGTATTGTAAATACCTTTTATTTGACGTATCACATACAAGTTTAACGTTTAAATGTCCGGAGATATCTTCGAAAAACCGTAAAGCACTTATTGGGCCACAGCTCGGGAGGGGTCGATCCAAAATCACTCATCTTCGAACTTAGCCTGTCTTTTGACATTACCAAACGGGGAAAAAAAGAATTTTCAAAATCGGATGCGTTTTACTCAAGTTATCGTGCAGACGGACAGACGGACAGACGGACATTTTTTTTTCGCGGATTTGGCATCTCTAGACAACCACAATAGGTTTCCCCTTACTCAGGGAGTCCAATTCGACGTGTTACAAACGTATGCGTAAACCTATAAGACCCCAGTACTTCGTACGGGTCTAAAAACTACTCGATTTGACGTGGTAAAACCTCTATTACCCTGCTAGGTGCTATGACTTGTGTGTTTTTGAGCCACTTGATTCAGCAACCTTTTTTTTCGACAATTGTAGTCGCGTACCTCGCCTTCGGCTCGGATATACAAGATCTAAACTTGTCGAAAAGACAGTTACCAAGGGCTGTTGCTCAAAAACACACACTTGCAAGTTTGTTTTTATCACAAAAGTGTAACCGGTGTAACCTCAAGGCATGTAACGATTCGACCGAAATACTGTTGCAGCGTCCAACGTAACCTACTATTATTTAATTGTTTGGAAAGTTGTTACTTTCGCGCCCATATTCATACTACAGACCATGAAATTAATAACTACGAAACGTATGTATAAAGCCTATAGCTAATATTTACAATTTGTCTCAAAACGGAATAGCACTGCCATCGAATGTAACTTGTTGAATAAAAAGTTTCCATGTTGCACTTATACCAGAGCCCAATCTGAACGTCCATAGTGTTGATATTGAGCATACATTATATTCTATAGACATGCCATTTGCTGGCATCGTATACCATTCATATCGCCGCGCCACACCATGAAGCTTTACGGAAAAATCCTCTGTGTTTAAGGTGCATGTCGCCAGCCCCCCGACTTCCTAGTGCTGTGTTGGGGTTAACGGCACTAGTTGCGCCTGAATTAGTGCTATCGAATGGTACCAGTCCCACAATTAGTGCTGTTCTGGTGACCCAGCACTGACTATTTAAAAAGTGATTTTTTGATTTTTCGTCATTTTTGTATGGAATCACTCTTTAATTCACATTTTATTCACAAGAAACGCAAAGCACTAATTAGTGCTCAATTAGTGCTGACGATTGACACCAACCACAGGTTTCTAGCTTACCAGGAGGCCGAGCACAATTGAAAAAACTGGTCGAAATTTTGATTTTTTCTTGTTTTTGTATGGAATTATTTTTTCAGTCGAAGTTTACTAATGTATCGTTCACAGCACTAATTAGTGCTCAATTAGTGCTGCAAAATGACACCACTCACACTATTATGAGTTGTCTGAGATCCGAACACTACCGAAAAAACTAATGAAAATTTCGATTTTTTCTTACTTTTGTATAGGATTCTTTCATAACTCATGTTTTACTAATTTAGAACTTGGAGCACTTTTAAGTGCTCAATTAGTGCTGGAGAATGACACCAACCCCGCAACAGCGTGTTGCCAGTAGACCGGACACGGGTGAAAAAAATTAGTCAAATTTTCTTCCTCTGTTATGTTTCTGATGTTAGCGTCGAGTCAACTCGTTTCAGCAATATTAATTTGTTCAAAACAATTACAACAGTATTTTAGTTTATTCGCCAGTGCTATTGTGCGTAAAATGTTGAATCAGTGATGAGGATTGACCAACCTCACAAACAATATATTGTTGGCTGACAATTTTCAATCCTTAGTATCTACTCAATTAGTCGGTGCAGATTATGTTTATATAGCCACTTTATAAAAGTTGTATTATTAGACTCATATGGTCTGTTAGTGTTAATCAACGGTAGTCTTTAGACGTACGTTCCATGTGATGCTGTTTCATATTTTCATTGTAGGACATGTAACGACTAATAGGCAATTACTTTCAACAGACCCATTCTACTGTATTTGTGCTTAACACCTTACTAATACATACTTTAGCCACTTAAATGTGTGAACTATTTAGGACAATAGGCAGTTTCTTCTTACGAATAGGAACGAGTATCTACATTGATTTAGAATTTCAGTATTTACTTTTTCTCGAGTGGCCGTAATGGCCGGACGTCGCGGTAAAGTAACTCGCGAAGAGTACAAAAAAACATTTGATTCGTTTAAAGGCCAAATTATTCAGGATAATAAAATCGTGAAGCCAAGTGACATAATTTGGAAGCATTTAAATGATAATATTTTGACTAAAACTAATCCGAAATCGATTTACTCGGCTGCATTACGTTGGTTTGACGATTGTAAAAACGGAAGCGAAAGTGATATTGAAGACTATGAATGTGACAATGACAATATCTCAATAGAAATGGACTGTGATGATTCTTTCGATAATTCAATTATGTCAAACCCCAGTGTTCCCCGCATAAATTTTAATGTTCACCTCTCCGCTGAAGTGTGGAAGACAATAGCACCTATTCCAAAGAATTACGAAACTTTAAACGGAAATTACTACAAAGGACATGGGCGGCAATATCTCGTGTTGAAACCTGGTGTTTGGACAAATGTTTTACTTGAAAAAATTTCGAACCATCGAAAAAACATTATTTGTAATTTTTCCTTTAAAAGGAATAAAGTTTATGTGAAAGGGTCATTTTACGTCACTATTGCTGGAAAATGTGTAAATTGTGGTGCTAGTATCACCGGCTTTGTTAAAGAAAAACCCCAAAATGAAAGTGACTCTGTAAAATTTTGTTTTTCTATAATTAATTTCAATGAGAAACTGCATACGATGAATGACCAAAAAACAGTGAGAAATAGTGGCGAGAAAGCGACGTCAGTATTTTCTTCAACAAAAACCGCGCTAAGCTTGCACCAACAAATGGGAAGAGATATGACAATGTTTGAGGATCCAAAAGGCCGCCAATTTTCTTTAAATGCAATCCGCTGTGGAAAGATGCGACAAAAAGCTATGAAGAAAATTTCTTCGTGCCCTTACACAGCGATTACGTATTTCCAAGCAATGAATTGCTATACCGACACAATTCATTTGATTGGAATTAGTCCTTTTGTTGTAATTTACATAAGTCCAAACCAATTACGACTGTTCAATGCATATAAGAGGGCTAATCCTTACACAAAACTTACTGGCGATAGTACAGGAGGACTTGCTCACAAATTGGGTATGTGTGCGTGTAAGTTTCTGATCAAGCTACAATATCTGATAAAAACACATCCTTTTCAGAACGCCCTGGTGGAAAGTTGTCGTCTCATATATTTCTTTATTCATTTGCAATATCAGACGATTATCAAGTCTCCATTGCCTCCGCATTAACCGAAAAACAGGATATGTGCTTCATTCAGTATTTAATGAATGAATGGCAACGATTAGGCGGAAGCATACCCAATGAATTTACCGCTGATATGTCACCAGCTCTACTGGGAGCAGCCGTACAGTCATTCGGGCGAAAATCGTCTATGGTTGAATATATAAATTGCTTGTTTAACATTCTCAATGGAAACGAAGAGAGAATCCCAAATTGCTTCATACGAATCGACATTGCACATTTTATTAAGAGTGTGACCAGCTGCCAACCATTAAAGACGGCCCGATTCAAACACAAAGATTTCTTTGTAAGAAGTGTGGCACTCATGCTGAAGATGAATGATTTAGAGCGAGCACGACAGCATATTTTAGAAGTTCTGGTAATTGCGATGTCAACGACCGAAGGTGAGCAAGGTGCCTTATTGCATTTGATTGAAAAAGGAATGCACGTACATAGTCATTCACGGCTATTCAAATTATGATAAGAAATTTGTGAGTAAATGTTGCGTTTTATTGTGTTTTCAGGATGTTCATCCGACACTGGCAATGACACACCGTGTGAAATTTTCAAACGGTCGATTATTCGAAAAATAAAAGGCGTAGAGGAAACTGATGAGATACATACATTGGTTGTAAACAATTTTGATCAGCCTGATCTTCCAGAAATATCAGAAGAAGATGCAATTATAAATGCTAGCCGAGAGGAACTGCTTGAATTCGTAGACGCAGTTGGATCTACTTTCAACACCTGGATCATGGAAATCGAAACCGAAGCTAAGCTCATAGTGAAGAATTGCGACGATGGTGATCGTGACAATTTGATGTTTAACCCTAGCTTCGCAGTACATTTTCGAAAAATTTGCAAACTTCTACTGCTGTGGTCGGCAATGTGTTGCCCAATTTTCAATTCGCCATACGAAACGAGTAGTAGCGCTAACGTCGAATGTGACTTTAAGAATGTTAAATCATCGTTAAGTGATGTAATACCTTGTCGAGTAGACGTTTTCATTCAGAAACATTTAGAAATGTTGGATGGAGCGGTAAAAATCGCCTCAAAGAAATATGTTAAAACGGTTGACGGTGAGTGCAGCGACGATCACACGGTTGAATCGGACGCCGATTCGGATAGAGGACATAACATTGTTGACTTCGGAGAAGATGATTCAAATGACAATTGTGTTGAAGTTACCTGCGTAGCTTGTGCGAACAACGATGTTCCGGGTGGAGCTCATAAATGTTACAAATGTGGAATAAACGTTCACATACTACCAGGCTGTTCACTATCAATCGGGCAAGAAGAGGGTTACGGCGAAAACAGGATCTGTATCACATGTTCAAAGAAAGAATCAGCTGGAAAAGAACACTCAGCGAAGCCACCGACAAAACCGCCTGCTAAGGTTACAGTTAAAGCGAAGCCACTAAGGCAATCACTCCGCAAGAAACTAAACGACGCACGTACGAACAATGAATTTTCGCTGACAAAAAAAAAGGCATCGAGGAAGCAAACGTCTTCAAGACCACCAGAAGCCATACCGAAAAATACACATCGTGGACCGGATACACTGACAAATGAACCGGAAAAATCGAATTGCGAAAACATTAACAAAGAGTTGAACCATAAGGAGCAGTGGTGCAAGCGGAAGAAGACGAAGAGAAGTATTTACACAAAGCCATCTCCATACTGGGACCTTACCACAAACATTAACAAAAAAGTAAAATTGGGTTTCTTGACCAACGGAAATCTTTCTAAGACTGTGCACCGTGTGAACAAAGTTCCAGTAGCTGTAGGAAATACATGTTGCTTTGACTCAATAGCGCAGGTAAAACTAAGAACTGCTTTTAGATGGTTAACCTATACCAATAACTTCTGTTTAGATTTTAGCCGGAGCCTACGCATACTTCGAACATTTTAGAAAGATTTGCGAAGAGAGCCAGGATCTTATTTTCGAGATTGCAATTTTGCTGGCTAAGAAGTAAGTTTAACTGTTTTTATAGGCCGAAATTGATAAATGAAGTCTATTTCGTGTAACTCCTCTTTCAGTTCCAATCTCAAAAGGGTTAACAACCTACGAGCCTCGCTTCTCCACAACATGTACAACAAAAGCTCTTTCGAAATGGTGTTAACGACCATGCTCAATAACGTTCTTAAGAACACTCCGAGCTACAGTGAGACATCAAAGTGCTTGTCATGCGAATATTTCCAAAAAAGATCAGTCCCAATTGTCGGTGTCGATTCGAACGTGTACAACAACGACATGAAAAATCTTGAAATTGGAATTATAAGTAATTTCCCAGTCTACATACTGTGCGAATGCTCGAACATATTGGATACCGAAAGAAAATTTAGTGAACATTTTTTTATTGAGGTAAGAATGCTATTTCTAAGCTTTAGGCACATCCGCACATCATCATAGCTCTCTAACGCATAACTTCACATTTGCATTAATTGATATTAACAATATTACGAAAATTCTTTTTGTTTTGTTTCTCTTACAGTTGCCAAGCTGTACCAATTACTCTGCGTCGGATTTTGAAGAAACAGCGGTTTTTCAAATAAAAGATGTTCCACTCGTTTTGAATGTTTTTAACAACAAGTATGTGCTCTTTGGATTGATAATCTTCAAGCCACCGTTTCTGGAGTGTGACATTGGTCATTACACATCTGCTATCCGGATAAACAATAAATGGGAAATGTTCGACGATTATCGGTCGAAGTCATACACTATTTCGCCTAATGCGAATGTGGTAGTACACTCCATTATGTACATAAAATCGGGCGCGTCTAATGATGTTCAAAATAAATGTCTACACAAAAGTTCTATCGACATCGATCACGACATACCAGTTTCAAAGCAGATCCGTAATGATTTTCCAAACGAGCATCAGAAATCGCCCGGTGATAATTTACACGATCCACCACATTCGATGAGCCCAGATAATTCATTGTTAGAAGTAAGTGTAAATTCGCAAGTTTTGCGCGATGATACAATTCAAAGTGGAAATTCAACAGTAAGTTTCGTCTGATTTAACTCTGGAATGATTTACTAAAAAATTACTTCCGTAGAGCTTTGAAATTTCCGAACATGGCTTCGAGTCATTCTACCGTTTGTACCACCAGGAGTTGGTGGAAGACACCAATAAAAACAACGAGAAGCCTTCGGAGTAGTTTTCACGAGAGTTTTCATCAAAATATTGCACTTTAATACTTTTGTTTATATTTAAATGATTGAAAATAAATCTTTTCTGTTTACTATTAATTACAAAACATAATTTAAAACGAAATCTGTGTTTGTTAGGGCGTAATGTTCAAAGCTTTCATTGACGCAACACGAAGTGCCAAAGCACTATATTTTTTTCTATTCTTTCACCCGTGTCCGGTCTACTGGCAACACGCTGTTGCGGGGTTGGTGTCATTCTCCAGCACTAATTGAGCACTTAAAAGTGCTCCAAGTTCTAAATTAGTAAAACATGAGTTATGAAAGAATCCTATACAAAAGTAAGAAAAAATCGAAATTTTCATTAGTTTTTTCGGTAGTGTTCGGATCTCAGACAACTCATAATAGTGTGAGTGGTGTCATTTTGCAGCACTAATTGAGCACTAATTAGTGCTGTGAACGATACATTAGTAAACTTCGACTGAAAAAATAATTCCATACAAAAACAAGAAAAAATCAAAATTTCGACCAGTTTTTTCAATTGTGCTCGGCCTCCTGGTAAGCTAGAAACCTGTGGTTGGTGTCAATCGTCAGCACTAATTGAGCACTAATTAGTGCTTTGCGTTTCTTGTGAATAAAATGTGAATTAAAGAGTGATTCCATACAAAAATGACGAAAAATCAAAAAATCACTTTTTAAATAGTCAGTGCTGGGTCACCAGAACAGCACTAATTGTGGGACTGGTACCATTCGATAGCACTAATTCAGGCGCAACTAGTGCCGTTAACCCCAACACAGCACTAGGAAGTCGGGGGGCTGGCGACATGCACCTTTTATTATTTTTTTTATTATTTTTTACTTTTATTATTTCGCAAATTGTTCGTTCATCGTTCTTTATAAGGTAAGTGGGCAAGTTAGAGTAGCTTTACTTATGTTTACTGGAATATATGGATATTTGTTGAGTTAGTTCCGTGTATGTATTACATACACATAGTTATAGACATATGGACAAGGATATCATGCAGTTTATGTAGGTAAACTCATAAAATGAAATTATTTTTACTAAAATACTGGACATCAGAATGTGTAAAAGGATGAAGGTAAATAATGCGGCTGGAGTAAGTGCAAGTCAATATTGTATGCGAAGCATTTTTATTGGGTTGACGACGGAAGATTATTTCTTCTTCGTCTTTCTATTCTGATTTTATTGAATGCGGAAAGGCGTTATACGAAAATTATCGAAGAAATATCTCTAGTCAAGTGGGCGGACATATTTTCAGAGCCAATTTTTTCTTTCCGATTGCCTCTAAAATGCACCGATTTCTATTGTTAAAATCATTTTATATCATATACTGAACCCACTCAACACCCATTTGACAGCCAACAAAAAATTTGGATGGGGAGGAAAACCTATGTGGCCACCAATTAGCTATGTAACAGGATAATCGATTGGCGATATTTATGGTAGATTCCTTGGAAGACAACAAGCTATTGGGTACAAACAAGTGAAAAATTTTCATTATCGACCATCATAGCACTGCTCCTAGCCAAAAGACAACACAACACCGTCACAGGCTTTCGCCCAGTAGACTGAATGACATTTAAACTGCGAGCGCACTTACACCGTTTAGCTCTCCGTTTACGTTTTAACAATGGAAAGCGGGAGGAGCTTCCATTGTTCACTCGTAAACGGAGTGCTAAACGGCGTAAGTGCGCTCGCAGCCTTACAAACGAAACTTACTGTAAACATACACAGAAACGCGAGTTTGACATAAAAATCTTTGCTATGAGTATCTACAGTTACATGCAGTACAGAGGAGACGTTATCCGTACTAAAATTGAGACGGAAACCAAATAACCGATTTCTGATGGATTTCGAACCCGCGACGGGCAATTCAATAATTCAATGTGAAGTCTCGACTTACACACTGTGAGTTGTTACTGCTACAGCAATTGGTTAAATGATAAACATTGTGCATAACTACCAATCTCGCCTCTTAAAAGATAACGATCGGCCATTTCATGTGCAACTGGGTCGTGCAACCAAAGTCGTGCTGAGTTGCATATCGAGTATGTCCGTTGTCGAAATCAACAGGTGAAAAACTACAACGCAAGCTTTTGAATGAAATTTATTTGCAGTTCGAGTTACTTGAAAAATTTGAAATTTCGTATACTTTATGAACGTTCCGTCGCTTAGAAAACTCTACATGATCTGGTTGTGTTTGCGTCTTGTATGTCTACGTTGAGAAGTCCATTCAGTTACCTAATTTACCAGTTCCAATGTGTAGAACACCATCGACAACTTCACCTACCGCTCCAACCACATCGCCCAATGAACGTATTTCTCCGAGCTTCTTACCCAACGTACCTGCAGTCTCAAGTACTTTTTCAACTGGCAATATACCAGGCAGTAACAAACCAACAGTTCCGATTGCATCGGTCAATGAGCAATTGGATAAGACAGACTTGACTAAAGTTGGCACTTCTGACACAAGGAACGGAAAAATTCTGAAAGGTGGCGGAAGGATGCTCTTGTCAAATCGCACCGGAGAGACTTCGTTTCGGGTTTTGCAGACTTTGTGGAAATATCCGGACAATTGAGAGCAAATTTGATTGGCTGCGCAGTCAGAGTTGTTCGAACAGAAGCAATTATCCAAAATGGCACAATGCTTTGTTAACGGATCCGTATCGATCTTCGTTCCGGTACGTTTTAGTCGACGACCAAAATTGTTCATGAAAACCTCGTTTGGGTCATATTTGCTCATGACACCTGTAAGTGTACCCCATTAATTTGTTAAACTATTTTCATGGTCCAGTGATGGTCATACCAATAAATTTTCGTCTTGCCGTTTCATCCAATTTCATGTCGAGCATCTCCCTGTTATGATACACCAGACCACTTTTGCCCCAATGTGATCGGGCACCGAAATCTTTCGCCTGAAATGTTATGTTCAGCAAGAAATTTCGACAAATAAAAGAATTGATTTCTGCACAGCACTGCGCACTGCTCCTAGCAAGAACACTGAATTGACAAGTATGAAATTTAACTCATACAATGAAAACAAGTTCACGCTTGGAGCAGTGCTATGATTTCCGTCTTACCAACGTTTGCAAAATAGTCTGGTAACCAGCCGAGCTTCCCATTGCCCGTTTGTACTCATCGTCTCTTTTCCACGCAAAAAATTCAACATGAGCCGATTGTCTTCCGTAGGACGTTGACATGTAGATATCCGATTTGCCGGAGAATCTTATGTGAATTCCATTGATCGGAAACACTGTCGGTGTCTTTTTGATTATGTCTTTGACGACCTTTGTGAATTCACCCAATCGACGCAGATCTAAATTGAACCTGGAATGCAAGAGTAAGGTAATTGTGGGATACAAAAAGGGTTTGTGAAGCTACTCGTTGTCCAGAATTAACACACTATTGACACCATGTGACCAGGAACAAGCCGACCCAAGGGTTCCTTTAGGCTCGTCATAACAAATTGTTGTGAACATTTCGTTATAGTATCCCACAGATGGATTCTTAAACAGTCCTTTTTGGGTCGAATAAATTGGAATAAAGTCAGGAACCGGTATCAACAAAGCTAGTTCCATAACATATTCGAATACATGTAGAAGAGTATAGCCCAATGTGTTAGCTACGGCACAGTTACTCTCCATAAGACTGAAGGCTATTTCTTTCGCTAAAGATGCTACTAGTGCAAGATTGCTGTACGCGGAGGGCGCAAAATAATTCGTTTTGTCAGTTCCTGGTGTTTCTTTATCAATAACCGTCCAATTCGCTACTACAACTTCGTTGAATTCAGGGAACCAGTAAAGTGATACTTGATCCGCATTTCTTGCCATATCCGCCGCAACACCGTTTGTCAGTATGTCGTCAGGTACGACATAGTTGTGAGCAAGTGTTTTATACAATTCCACCGTATTCAAAGTAACTTCCACTACAATTCCTTTAAGGGACAAATTTAACAGAAAATTTGAGTAAAAATCATCACAACCACAAGACCATCCTCACCAAGAAGACCAAGGTGAATTCGAAAGGCTTTCAATTCCGTTGGATCAGTAATGGTTTTGATCTCTCCCATTCCATCAACAATTTTTACACCTGCCACCTGAGCCGATAAAGAATCACGGTACTTTATAGTAGAGCCGTGAGCGCCAGTTCCAATTGCACCGCCTATCGTAATGTTTCCGAAACAGGGAAGATTTTCCAGACCACGATCGTACAAACGCAGAAAAGAAGTGATTTCATGTACATTCAATCCTGCGCCGAACGTAGCTGTATCGTCATCATTCATTCTTGCTGCACGAAGTCCAGTCATATCAACTGGTATTCCCTCCGTACAGATAATATCCGTTTGGGAATGTCGACTACCAAATGCTTTTACCTTAAGGCCTTTGCTGATTGCTTCCTTAACTATGCCTACAACGTCGTCCGTATTTTTGGGATATCTAATGGACGCAATCGGCTTGCACACTGGATATCTCCGATAAGATGAGTATTCCTTCGTGGCCCTGTTTTTTCAAAGCGATTACAATTCTCGTATTTTGAACTGTCTGAGCATATAGTGCTGAACTTACATTGTAATGCCCACCCGCAACAGAAAATTGGTTACAAGGAAAATGTATTGGAAACTTCGCATCGACTTCATTTTCGTGTCACTGAATGGGAACACGTCTGTAATAATGTTTTTATTATAATCCGTTTTTAAACAACAAGTAATGACAAAGGTTTTACGTAAGCAAAATAGTTTAGTCAGGATCATAGTGTAATTGATAATGAAATCAAATTTCATATCTGTTATAATTCGCTAAAAATGTTTTTCCTTCAAAATTAAGAAACATCCTGCTTATTCTGACTATGTCAAGCACAAGGTCTCGCACAAGGTACATATATATAATACATAATTGTGCCGCAATATGTCTACCTTGATCATGTATCTGTTATAGGTGGAATACACGACAGTTCGTGTAAGAAAGAACATAATCAATTTGTTGGCAAATAAGTGATTACTTCGTTGACATGAGCGTTAAAACTCATTTGCTGATGGCCTTCAGACCCGGCAAAATAAAAAGTTCCAAACCATTTACTAGTGGACTTAACCTAAATTTCCTAACGACCTAACGATGATATGAGCAGAAATTCCTCTTAGTCTTCATACAAATTGTTGATCGCTGTTGAAATCTAAGAATCAATTACGGCTGTACTATTTTGCAGGTGTTGCCCCTTTTACACTTTAAATATAAATGTATGAGTTTCTTCCTATATGAACAGGTGTTTTGTGTCTGTTCAAAATGGTTGTTTTCATTCAACAATATATTGAGGTGTTCCCAGATAAGCTACTTACAAAATGTTACATATATATTGAGTGTTATATTCAATGCAGATCAAAATAGTGACGAATATTTTCAAAACTCAACTTTGTCAATCTGTCAGAAACCTGCTCCGGGACATTCACATTATGATGTCCACGTTTTTCGTGACGTTTTTCCCATAACTGTAATATGGAGCGTTCTATTGTACTAGTTTAATCTAGATCGCCCAAAAACAACTTACAGTGACGCAAGTCCCTTTATCCACTAACAAAAGAACTGATATCGGTGGCGGCGCAAGCTTATTCACTTGACTCAAAGTCATGGGTCCTACAGTGATGATAAACACTTTAAAATGTTTGTGGCAAAATGTTCACTACAATCGCTAAACCGAACTGGTATGCATACGTTATTTTGCACCAGCTGGTCCCATTTGGAATTGTATGTGACCAGCTGGTGCAAAATAACGTATGCACACCAATTCGGTTTAGCGATTGTATGATTGAAAATGCATGAATGTATGACCAATAGTATTTTAAATGCTAAATACATTGCTACATGCGTCGAAAACAGTACATTCCACGTTTCAAGCACTACTTTCATCGCTCTCAGCATGTGAAATCCATTACATAACTCGGTATAAAAATGTCTCGTTTACGTGTGTTTATTGACCTCGGCCACGCCAAGGATCAACAAAATTCACACGAATCCGAGGCGTAACCGAGGCCAATAAACACACGAAAAGTAGTGTTTGAAATGCGAAAAGTACGGTTTTCGACGCATGTAACATGTAAAAATCTTTTCGCAATTCCGGTCCATAATCATCACCTTTCCATGCATCCATTTAATGTCGTTTTGAAGCTATTTATTTCACTGTATTCCCGGACACAGTGCAATATGAACTTTTTTTCGCACGCTGAAGAACCTATTACCTTAAACGAAGGCTAAATTTTTATAAATAAAAATCTTGCATTGCCCAGAAATCGAACCCCCGAAACCAAAAGGTTTTTGCACACAAAGCAGAGACTAAAACGATAACTTAAGTATCTAATCCTCCACGAATTTCCAAAAACTTTATTTTATTCTACGAGGACTGAAATTCCTGAGGCTAAGTTCGTTAATTGTAAGTATCGGAGTATATGGGTCTCCACCTAATTTGTGAATTTTCAAAATATTTTCACCAAATGAAAACCGATTTCAGTAAAAAAATTTTTTCCTTGAAAGCTGTTGACCAGACGCGTCGTTTAAGCTACATATTAGGTCGGTGGCTGAGAATCTCGGGGAGATACCAGTGGTATCATACCACCATAAAAATTTATGCTTGTTTTTAGCACATTTTTGAAAGTTCTTATTTAAAGTCGAAGCATTATAATTTGATCGATTCTATTCATTTTTAAATAATTGTAGTTTTTCAAGAAATCATTTCGAAAAAATTACAGTATAAAAGCTTACACATGCGCATTAGAGCTGTTTACTCGCGGTATACCTGCGGGTAATCCGTTCAAATGCACGTGTCTAAGCTTTTATACTGTAATGTTTTCGAAATGATTTCTTGAAAAACTACAATTATTTAAAAATGAATAGAATCGATCAAATTATAATGCTCCGACTTTATTTCACAAAACCTGAACCGATTTCACTAAACTTTTTTTGCAATATGAGGTCATTGGCATAACGTCTCGGGGAGATATGACCAAAAAATGTTTGTTTGTATTCGACGAGTTAAACCACACGAACTTACCTGAAGAAGGATGCTTACAGAACGTTAATTTGGGCCTCGACCATTGGGTCGTCAATCCTACACACGTCTTATGTCTTCTAATTACGTAAGTAAAAGGGAGATGTACAATTCAACACTAGTAATAAATTAACCAATAGTTAAGATTGTACTATGCATACCAATAAAGGTGTATACAAAAAAAATGTATTCGACTTTCCAATATATTCTCAATAAATCTCAAATGATTTCTGTAAACTTGTTTTCTTGTAAAAACGAACGTTATAATTCCATAATTGCTCCAAATGACACAAAATTATATTTTTTCATACAAAACCTGAAAGCTAAAGTATATGTCTTCACAAGAAAAATAACTTTGGCTCGATCAGGTTAGTTTGGTGAGTGAAGGAGGTGAAATCAGCTTCCCAGTGGTGATAAGTGTCATCCTCGAATTTTGACTCGTCGATGTTATTTCGAAAAATTTAGTAACCATTTTTATAAACGGTTTTGAGTTTTGAGCCAAAGCAACATTTTCTGTGGGGCAACAGCCACCAATTTCGAAAAAAAAATAAAAAAAATATTTTTGGCTATTAATGACCACCGAACATATCTCCCACATTTTAAGGCTACCGACCTCATATTGGGCTTAGATATTGTGTCTTGACCATAGCTTTCAGGGAAAAAAAAAGTTTACAGAAATCAGTTTACATTTGGTGAAAATATTTCGAAAAGTCACAAACTAACCGAAGACCTCTTCGATCACACAAGGCTAACAATTCCAATTCTTGTTGACATGAAAGCACTGGGTCTCCTGAGTATTAGAAAATTTATAGACTGATTTGTTAACGCAAAACATAGACAACATAGAAATTTGTAACGCAACTAACCCTGGAGTTACCCATATAATCTAGGAGTTATTCAGAGAAGAATTTTTTGAGTGTTTTCGTGGTAGTTGTTTGTATGAAAAAAAAAATGAAACGAGTGTGAACTTTGCGACCAGAGCGGAGCGAGGGCCATAATCTACACAAGTTTCATTTTTGTTCAAGAAATCTTTCCAACGCTTTTTATAGCAGACAATAGCATCGATCGTTTGAAAATGTGAGACATAATTCGCTTTATCCATTCTGAAAATTTGTTTTGGATAAAATAAAAAGGATTATGCAAAACTTGATTGAGAAAATGAGTCAGTCAAGCGACCTGACCCACCCGAAAGGGAATAAGGGACTTTTGTATTCGGGTTTAGCTACGACTAAAAAAATTGGAAAATTGATCTACCCTACTACGCAGTGTTTGAGTAGGTAATGGAAACTTAGACACAAATTCGATTGACTTTAACTGAAGTAAAGTAATGAGTTTGAATAGTGAGTAGTTTGGTGGCACCCTTACTACCTCTAGCTCTCAAACTATTTTAACGCGGTGAAAATCCGGGATTAATTTATTTGTGGGTGGCTGTATCGAAAGAAAACAATTTTGGAAACATTTTCTCACTTTATAATTTTACCATAATAAAGTACAGTGAAGATTGGAATAAATAATTGGATAAATTTTACGTAGAGTTTTCTCTTCTTTCTTTTCAATGTTTTTGTTTTGTTATTTGTTATGCTTTTGATGCTTTTTGAATTTGCAATAGGTATAATGCTTCGCTACACATCTCGTAACACTATAAATTAGTTTTTTTCTCCGTTTTTATTTCTTAACAAAATTGGGATTTTCCCATTCTTTTTCTTTCATTTTCTCATACACTCGAACATGTAAAAAAAAGGTTTATTTTCTAGACTAACAGCCGAACTAACGACCAACAAATTTTGTGGAGAAATTGTTCAGCAAACCGAAACTAAAAAAAAAATTAAAAATTTCCAAAACGAAAACAAAAATCAATTCTAATAAGCCCCTGGTCGTACAACGAACAAACACGCGCGCATCAACACCTCTCGTTCACACAACTTTCTTTCTTCCATTTTTCATGTGGCAATAACAGACAACATAACTAACATGAACGCAATTTATCTTTTCCGCCATTCACAGCACCCAAATCCGGTTCCATCGTAATTTTTACAGATCTCTTTGACGGCGGCGAATCGTATAACGCATCGGCATATGAATCATCATCATCATCGTCGTCATCGTCCTCGTACACATCATCGTCGCCATTGATCGATCCGCTCGGTGAGCCACCGGCTGGACTGCCCGGTGGACTTAGGGCTTGCATCAAACGTCCCTTAGACTTGTCCCAAATGTTCGTTAAACGTTCCCGTCCGAACAGCAGCAAAAATGTTTCGATGAAGTCACGCGACTGCTCTTCCCATTTGGTGATCAGATTGCCCTTCACTTCGGTGATGACTCGTTTGCCTTTGTCCTTCAGTTCGTCCATTTTGTTTTGGAATCGGAACTTCTTCTCCTTCAGGAAACTAACGTTTAAATCTTTGGCAGTGTAACCGCGGGCGAGATTTCGGCGAACGTACAAATCGTAATCTTTGACGATCCGAGCAACAATGTCTGATGTGGAGACGCCTGTAATGCGATAAGAAATTGCATGTTAGAGCAAGTGTTCTGCAATGAGTTTCTGTCAAGCACTCAATGTAGTAATTGAATCCTCGTATCTTACCTTCGGTTCTTTCAGTAGCAACGAACATGCCGCGAGCCTTTATGTGTGCGTACAGATCATTGCTGTCATCATTGGCATATGGGATTTCATCGTGGGCCACAAAGTCAATTTTATGTTTTTCCAAAAATTCGTCGGATATTTCCCACGGAGCTTCTGGCACAATCTGTTGGTCATGCGCGTCATTTTGAATTCGACACAAGAGAAAAATTTCCATCAACAAACCTCGTCAACATATCGACAATGTCGCACTGCTTCATACCGCTCCATATCATTCATGACCGTTCGCCCTTTCTTGCTATGCGTTAGTTTGTCACTGCACACACCCACGATTAAGTACACATTTGGGAAAACATTTTTAGCCTGCATCAGTTGCCTTGCGTGTCCTTGATGAAACAGATCGTAGATACCGTCGGCATAAACGCGAATTCGTCGATTTGTGTTGCCGCCTTTGGCCATTTGGTACGTTATCCTTGATGTGTAGTCACAGTGATCACGTTCGTTGATTGCGTCCAGGTCTCCACAAAACGGTGCAGGTTTGCATATTGTCTGGAAGAAGATAAATTTTTCTCGATTACTTTGAGGCGCAATACGTAAATCAATTCGGTTAACCATTGCCAGGGTAAAACTATCTTAATCATGAGATATGACGGCAAAATTTTGATACTTTCGGGGCAGATAACTTGAAGTGGAAATAGCATCTTAACAGATAAGCCTCATCTTATCGTGCGAACAGTCTCCATTAAATGATAACTCGACAGAATCGTAAGGTAACAGACACAGATAGTTCTGTTCCAAACTTCGATTAACCATGAAGCGAGCCACTTTCATTGCCGTAGTGGCAATCATTGCTGCCATCGTCATTGCTGGACTAGGAGTCGGTCTTTATTTCGGACTACGGCCAACATCGCCACGGGCGGCTGTTGCCGGCGGTACAGACGAATGTATTGACTTGGGAATGAATATTTTGCTGAAAGGTGGATCAGCTGTTGATAGTGCTGTTGGTGTTGCTTTATGTGAAGGCGTTACAACTCCACAAAGTAGTGGCCTAGGCGGTGGAATAATTGCGCAAGTTTTCATTAAAGAGACTGGAATCATCGAAACCTTAAATGCTAGAGAAGTTGCACCGCTCGCTGCTACTCGTGATATGTTCGACGATGCACCAAGCCATCAGTATGGACCGTCAATTGCTGTACCTGCAGCCCTTAAAGGACTTTATGCACTGCATAGCAGGTACGGTAAAATGGAGTGGAAGGAAATTGTGCTGATGGCAGCGGAAATTGCAGAGAATGGATTTGCAGTCACTAGTTTTCTCGACAGAACACTTACGGGACGGAGTGATCTATTTAAATCGCTGCCGCTCTTCAAGTATGTTAAAGGTGTCTTAAATTTTCGGTTGATTTAGAAAACATCTTTGATTTTAGTAAAACGTTCACTGATCCACTGACCGGAGAATTTTACAAAACCGGAGACATCATGCACAATCACAAGTTGGCTAACACTTTAAAGATCATTGCCGCAGAAGGCTCCGATGCCATTTACGGCGATGGTTCCTTGGGCCAGAATTTAGTCAACGAAATTCAAGACGCTGGTGGCATTGTGACTATGGAAGATCTGCGGCTGTACCAGCCGAAATGGGGAAAACCTATCGAAAGTAGACTTTTTAATGGAAACAGACTGTTCAGTTGTCCACCACCATCAACGTCATCGCTGGTGACTTACGTTTTCAACATTCTTGAAGGCTACAGATTCCATGAGCACACACTAGATTATTACCAAAACGAGAATCCAATTCTTTATCACATTTTGGTGGAAGCTTTCAAGTTTGCATTCGGTAAACGAACGAAACTCGGCGACGAGATGTCGGAAGGTGTTTTAACTGCAGTTGCCGAGATGTCTAGTCCAGAATATGCAGAATTTGTCCGTAGCAAGATTAGCAATGACACAACATTTTACGATATCGGCTATTACGGGGCAAATGCGACCTCCGTTGAGGATCACGGTACGGCACACTTTTCCATACTAGCATCGAATGGTGATGCTGTTTCAATTACTGCCACTATTAACGACGTGTAAGAATTTTAGGAAACAACCGACCGGTTCGGATGCTAAATTCATTCTGTCTTCCAGAATGGGATCCCTGGTCATGTCAGAGAGCACCGGAATAATTTTCAACGACGAAATGGACGACTTTTCAATTCCAAAGCCAGGAAACACGAACATTCCTACACCGGCTAATTTTATCACACCTGGAAAGAGTCCTCTGTCGTCCATGACGCCAGTTCTTGTGTTGGACGATAATAACGATGTTAAGTTAATTTTAGGCGCTGCTGGTGGGTACATGATCCCGACGTCCGTCGTACAAGTTATTCTAAATTATTTGTATCTCAATCAATCACTGCAAACATCGATCGATATGAAACGGTTGCATCATCAATTGCAGCCGATGACCATACGACATGAGAATGGTTACGATTCAAAAGTCTTGGAGTATTTGAGTGCGAAGGGTCATGATCTAACGGAAGCGGCACCTTTAAGTGGATTTGCGGCAATTGCTGGAATCGGAATTAGGAACGGGCAAATCGAGGCTGGGATGGATGAAAGACGAGGTGGTAAAGTCAATATTTTTTAAGTGCTCAGGAGCGACGATTTTTAGGGATCTGATCGGTCACAACATTGATTTACTCAAAGGCGCAGGCAGTTATGATAATTTTTGTTACAGCATCTGCCGATCAGCTCTACCTAACCACATTTGTAATAAATTTTTCGTCCGAGAAATATTGTTTTCAAAAAATGTCTGATGAATGAAGCGTTCATTTGCCAATAACGACCACCAACATCGAGCAACATCTTCTGAAAACTTGTGACTTATTAAAATCAAGGACAATTTCTGCGACCTGACTCCCTGTGATTCTTGCTACCGATACACAACACATAGACCGAATATCTCTGTTCATAGTGCATATTATCAGTTCTACTGATTTCAATCGTTTGCTAGGCCGTTGTTAGTGTTAGTTCGCCTAGTATTTTGAAATGTTATGTCGTCACTCATATCTCGTCACTATAAATTCGCTACAGTCTTTCACAAATACATCAAAAAAAAAAGAAGAGAAATGACGTGACTAAACGACACACCTCTCACTAAATATCGACGTTCTAAGTAATGTTACGTAAGAGTTCAGTACAAACACATCGCCTCCAACAGAGAACTTAATTAGCGGCACCGGATCGGCAGCATTTAAGCGAATATAATTCAAATATTTATCTCCGACGTGGCAGAGATTAATTGATTTCTGGTGTACAAGAACAAGCAGCCGGCTATTCAGCTACGTAACCACATAAATGTTACAAAAAAGAAAAAGGAAAATTCTGTCACTCACAAATTTCTCAAAATTGACATCATCCTCCGGTTTCGAGGTCACATCACTATCCGGTAATTGATTCATTGCAGAAATTTCACGGAAACAAAATTAAATTGCAAAAATTAGAAGAAACAAATAAAAAAATCGCAACTGATTCACAACAGCGAAACGGTGCCTACTGACTGACTGGATGATCACAATGAACGATCTCTTTTACGACTGACTCGGAGAGTGTATGAACGAAACAATTTTAACCGATGATGAATGAAAAAGAGTTCTTCAATCACCGATTGAAAACAATAAGCACAAAAGTATATTCGTATCGTGTACCTAACTAGTGCCGCATTAGTTACGTTTCAATTTAATATTCCAACAGCTAAACATTATTCGCCCATAATAGTGGCGTGTTTGGTGAATACTCAAAACGAGTTTTGTCAATTTAGCTAATTGGTTTCAACAACCGAAAATTGTTCTCTCCATTCTAACACATTCACACAATTATTTATACCGTCTCGGTGTACGATCGGCTCTAAATTTATTTTTTGTTTTGTTTTCGCTAGTCTATTTTTGCAAACAGCGAGAGGAGAACTGTCGAATCAATCAATCGATATAAGTATAATCGTTTCGAAGAAGCATTCTGCTGCATTTCCTTTCAATTTATGAATGAGTTCAACAAGCTAAAGTGGATTACAATCTTCAGGGAAGAATATAGGGAAGGTAATTCGACTGAAGGACTTTCTCTTGTTCAAAATTCTTTGCTTCGCTTGTTAAAATTTCTGCAATAACTCTAAGAGTATTAAAAAATAACGAACCCAAATCCATACAGCCAACAAAGTGATTTCTTAGAGATTTGACAAGAATGACCTCGATTTTAATTATAGCTCTACAGAGAACAGAGCAGCAAAAATGAATGCAATTTAGTAAATGTATCGTTTGATATATTATACGTTCTCGTTGGACGGTTCCACATGGGTTAAGTTGTTTTTAGACCCGTACGAAGTACTGGGGTCTTATAGGTTTACGCATACGTTTGTAACACGTCGAATTGGACTCCCTGAGTAAGGGGAAACCTATTGTGGTTGTATAGAGATGCCAAATCCGCGAAAAAAAAATGTCCGTCCGTCTGTCCGTCTGTCTGTGGGTTCTCTAACTTGAGTAAAACGCATCCTATTTTAAAAATTCTTTTTTTCCTCGTTTGGTAATGTCAAAAGATAGGCTAAGTTCGAAGATGGGTGATTTCGGATCGACCTCTCCGGAGCTGGGGCCCAATAAGTGCCTAAGTGTTTTTCGACGATATCTCCAGACATTTAAGCACTACACTTGTCAGTGATACGTCAAATAAAAGGTACTTATAATACCGATCGACAAAAAAAAAGTTTATGGAAATCGGATGACCGACTCGTGAGTTAGACCCCTTGGTGTGAAACAGGCACAGGGTGGCAAGCAGTTTTTGCTTGTAGGTCGGCCACATTTGAACATATTTCGTCTGTTTTAGCTTTATTAGATAGGTATTGTTCGTACCAATCAGGGAAAAAAACGTTCATGAAATTATGTTCTCCGGAGCGTGAGCTAGGTCTCTTGAAGTGAGCTCTTATCTGGCTACTCGGAAGTACAGTGAACGTGGTGTATTTTGACAATATCTCGAGTAAATTTTGACCGAATTTCATGAATTTTTTTTTGTTTGAAAGGTATTAACGAATGTAAAGCGTCGGTACTATTTCCGGTCTCTTAACAAAATGGCTGCCGGCGGCCATATTGGATTTTAGTAAAATAGAAATATCTTGGGAAAAATGATACTTAGAGAGTTTCTGTTAACATGGAAATAATTTGTTATGTGTGTGGGGTTTCAGGGATTCCATATACGGACATCTATATATACCTATATACAGCTATATTGAGCTATATACAGGCATATAGAGCTATATAATAGCATATATTTATCTGTGAAATGTTTATTTATAGTGAAATATAGTTAAATATAGCGGTATATAGCTGTTTAAATAGGAATTTATGAAATTTGTCTTCGTACGGGGCTGTCTATATTGCCTCCGGCAATTTATTTGTATATGATAACAAGGCAAAGAGTGGATAATGTAAGTGATTTTAAAGGCTTTTGACACGAATAGGTGTTTCGTACGGGTCGGCGTTAGCTATGTTTTTTTTAGAAATTTGTGCAATTCAGTGAAGATATTTGTAACTTATCCCGTCTGTGTGCAATGTTATATATGAACGTATCTTATCGCACTAGTGCGATAAAGAATTTGCAAGGGGTTTTCTCACAACACGAATCGTATGCTCACGACAGAGTAAAGTTAACCAGGCAGGAGCGCTGATTTGACTAGGGACCTGAATAATCTAGTCGCCTTATATTTTGTGAATAAAATTAATTCAATTTATGTCAGTGTTCATTTGAGTTCATTTTCATCCAGTGTTTTAGGCCCCTTATTTAACGTTTCGAAAATGAACCGCTCCTGCCTGGTTTATTTTACTCTGCCGTGGTATGCTAGTATATTATCGCACACGATGTCCTGCCAACCTCGGCTTTGCCTCGGATTGGTAATCTGACATCTAGTACGATAATATACCTCTATACGATTCTTGTTACATAAATAACTATTTCGTAATCGAAGGAATGTTATATCTTTTGACTGACGTCCATGAAGTTTTCTTTGTTAGTTTCTTTTCCTTGAATTGCACATAAAAAGCTAAATCCTTTTTAATGAAGTGGCAGCAGACCCGTTCAACTTTAATCCCCCACTTCATAAACAGCAACGTAGGTGGATGGATTCCATTTAATTGGAAACAGAGTTAATTCTATCGTCTACTTATGTGCTGATGGTTCCCATTGAGTGGAGCAATTAATTTTTCAAGTAGTTCATTACGGAAATTTCTATAAACTGCGGAATTAAGTCTAGATCGAAAAGGAATTTAAATGAAAATGTAAATGCTCAATTAAGAGATACACACATTAAACAGCACATAGGAACTGCGTTCAACGAAAAGTGACAAATTGATATTTTTAGCAAATTCCACACATGAATCAGATCATTTAACCAACGACGAATTTCGGATTGCATTATCATTACGACTCGAATTATCGATAGTTCAGCGTCTGTGTATGTGGGGAGTAAGTGAATCAATACGTACAAGTACAAAATCACGACATGCAGGAGAGGGATTACGGCATCAGTTCCCTTTCCGCTATTCGATGTCAACTCTACAGATAGACTACGATTCACTATTTCACTGAAAGATTTCGCTAACTTCACCCATGCAACAAGGCCAATGTCAACGGAAAGATAATTTATTTTTTCTTCCTGTAGTACCAAAACCGTCACATTCACTCACCAAATTTAGTACCGAAAGAGCAACATTCTCCCCTACTATTTTCTCTCAATTTTCATTCCCGCTTATGTCATTTTCGATCCTATCTTTATTCTTTCCCAAATGTGTCAAGTTGTTGTATGTACTCGAATGTAATGTTTTTAGTGTTTTGTGACAATGCATTCATAAGGATTGCTTTCAGCATTCATACGGACTGCTTTCCGCATTCATTCGGATGTCTTTCGGCATTCCTACAGATTGCTTATTTTTCGACATTTGTGAGAATACATGCACACGGAACGGACTTCTTTAGGCATTCATACGGATTACTTTCGGCATTAATATGGAATGCTTTTGCACCGGTATGTTGTTCAGTTTTGTTGTTATGTTTTGTTCGGAATGTGACTTTGGTACTCCAGGAAGAAAAATAGTATACAAACCACGGATCAAAAAGGTGTGTTTTAGACCACGGTGGTGAAAACGTCCTTAGTCTCCGCTCCGCTTCGCGTCGCTCCATCCCTGGACGTTTTCACCACCTGGGTCTAAAACACACCTTTTTGATCCTTGGTATGTAACATACTATTTTCTCGATGGATTTTAGTTTAAAAAAAATGTCATCGTAAAGCACATGACCTCAGGATTCCGGAACAGCAATCAGTTTATCTCATTCAACATATCAGTATCGTCATTCAGAAAGGCAGTTTCTATTTTGTTGGAAAATACCCCCCCGAAAGGATTAAAGTGAAATCTTTGTGTTTGACGTTGTCTTGTTAACTTTTGAGGTTAACCTAGAGTGAGGTTGATCTTATACAAAGTTCTAGTAAAAGTAAGTTAAAGAAAATGAAGTAAATTTTGTAATAAGAGAAGTAGTAGACCTAGTATCGAGATCCACTTGCATCGTCTAAAAGGTTAACAAAGTAGACAACTAAAGTCCAACCTTACTGGATAATCGAATGTCGACGATAGAACCCGAAAAGACGATTGAGTCATTAAGATGCAGCAAAGGCACCATATCCTAGAAGTTACCTCTTCATACGGTTCACCTCTACATAAGACCTATCAGACCCTATTATCACTTAAAAGCACAACGCTATAGGCTAAACATTACCATGTCTGTCGCGTTCACGTAGACACATCGATAACTGGCATTCCAGTTTTGAATATACCAGCGATTGCATACGAGAAATAATTTCAATTCTGATAATGAACAATGTAATTAGTCAAAATCAGGAAATAATTCATTTATTAAACAATATAACCACGACAGCAATGAAGAACATTATACGTTTTGCGATAACAAATTGAAAAGAAAAGAGAAAAAAACGTTGCAGGTTAAAAAGCAAGGCATAATCTCAACGCACCGGTTTGGGTTGATAAAGTTTCTTGTTGCTTCGTTTTTTTTTTTCAATGTGATTACATTCACAAAAATCATTGCGTCGTTTACTGAAATGTTGCGATTTTGTCTTTGAGCACAATAGATTTGCCCTCAATAAAATGTGCTGGTGTAAGTACGAATATATTCATTGCCTTTGCCCGATCATCATTATTATCTTTCGTTGAACTAAAGGAATTTAAATATAATTTTAGAAATTGAGTTGTTTTCTTATATAATCACGCGAAAGTCGTACGAGATGAGTAATTTTCGAAAAATGTTATCAGGTGATTTATTGTGCATTACAATTAGACATTCTTCAATTTCAAAAGCAAAATCTTAGATCTAAAGATTAGTTCTCACGTAAAATTTTAGTCAGTGCCCGATTAGTCTTAATTGCCAAGGCTTAACAAATGACAAGATTTCAACTTTTGAGACGTTAAAATAACGCCGGCGAACAAATTCAATGTATGTGAGTCGTGGCGTCGTGGGGTCCAGTTGCACAGGGTAATTTACGAAATTGGATCGAATTTGGTAGTCTTGGACGTCTTACATCTTTTTTACATTGTCAGTGGACGAAAAATCTGCTAAGCAAAAAGAAAATTTAGCGAAATTTAGGAGTAGCTAATATCAGTCGCTATTAGCAAGAATTTGGAATTTAGTCTCGCTATTAGAGACACTGACAACTCTAACACTGAGATACAGTCACTGAAGTTGCTACAATTAGGTATGACAATTATGAGCTAAATTTAAAACCATTCTTTGTCCTCTTTCTTATCACAATCAAAAATTACACTCGCCTTATTGAACAGCTTACTATGGAACCCATAGCTGCGACATTTCAACGTCAACATTCCCTTGTCCTGACTTTTTGTTCAGTTTTTCAACGGTTTAAAAATGAGTTTAGCACAGTTCCTATAGTTGGCGCCACACATTCATCTTATTTATAATTCTTCAGATCTAGCTTAACCGCAAAATCGGTCAAATGTGCCAAATTAACAGACCTGAATATGAAACCCCATTCAAGCGTATCTGTCTCTCACACACTGGAATGGGTTTTCTCTCTTCAAAATAACTTTTCTCTGTACTGTGGTTAACACTCGATAAGAATGCAGTTTTCTGACGTTACCAACATTCTTGGAATGTGATGTAGTACGGACTGAAGTGACACATTGTGTACCTGCATATTGTCGTGTGAAATATATTTCTGAGAAACATACGGAATTTGCGGGTGTTACAACTAATATTGCTACGAAAGCTGTAATGTTAAAGTCAGTCCTGCGTGGATAACAGTGAAAAACCTTCCAAGGCGCCACTAAAAAAACCGAAATACATTGAATCTCAGATAAAAACTTGAGTAACGGTTTGATGCAAACGACAATCATGTCTTGCGCCGCGAGATTAATGACTCGTGACTAACCGCATATTTTTTTCGAGACTAAACAAACTATGAATCAAAACTGTTATCGAATGTTTTGTCAATATACGCGACGTGTACGAAAGATAATGTTTTATGTTGGTAGCGCAAAAAGTTTTCCGTTTTAACCACCAACAAACAAGATATATGGCCAAATTAGTCTCATCAACGATAGGAACTGTGTAGCAGAAAAACTCGAGCAATTTGCAATAAATTCGTTTTATGCTTCACAATTTTCTGGTGAAATAATCTTTCTTCTGAAAGAAAACAATTCGTTGGAAAACGTGGCATTCATTCATGAAGTGTGTATACATTTATAATGAGCAGTGACCTTTTAAACACTGAAAAAAAAATCATCGTCGAATGTACTTTGTTCCCAAACACACGACGACGCACACATAAAAAATTGTGATGTTGGCTAATTCGTTAGAACCGATGATTTCATCATGGAAATCATGCGATATTTACACACTACACCCACTGTTATAACTGTTCTAATCGTTTACGACATTGTACATTTAACATGAAAATGAACGGGAAAAAAATGTTCAGCCTTTGGACTCAGAAAAAAATACCTATCAGGGTCGAAATGCATGATTTTCGTCGTGTATTGAAGCACTTGGATCGATATCATTGCCATGTAAAGTGGAGAGTGTAACTCGGAAGTATAACGAAATGTACAACGTTTTCGTGTGGTCATTCACCTTGGGTCCGTCGTGGATCGACCAAAAATCTTCGAGAAAACCTAACGGGCTGTCAATAACCATCGCCAGGCATTGATGATGAGGCGAGAAACCGTATTTTAAAATATGGAATGTGGTAATGGAAATTTGTTCGTGAATAATTCAACCGAAAGACGCAGATACAGATCTACACATCTAGCAAGAGACCAAAAGATTTTATATAAAGTTCCAGTCAAATGCCAAGCCTGATATTGACGAACCCTGTTATGACAAGGCAAGTGTGCAAAACTTTAGTTCTCAATATTTTCCATAGGACGCTGTGTGGGGCTCTGTGACTACATCAGGCAGTCTTGCGTTGAAAGTTTCTTTAGGCTTGAATGGCCACAATAATTTCAGCATGAAACCAGACACCCGTCTGCGTTCCCCGTTCTAATGTTTTAAAATGTTAAGGTCAAATTGTTATTGGCTAGAAGCTCAATTTTGACAAGAGAAGATTTTCTACACAACATCTGGCTGAATCCGCTCCAGTGGAGCTCACAGCTTCCTTGGAGCTCATAGCTTCCTTGGAACTCATCGCTTCCTTGGAACTCATCGCTTCCTTGGAACTCATCGCTTCCTTGGAACTCATCGCTTCCTTGGAACTCATCGCTTCCTTGGAACTCATCGCTTCCTTGGAACTCATCGCTTCCTTGGAACTCATCGCTTCCTTGGAACTCATCGCTTCCTTGGAACGCATCGCTTCCTTGGAACGCATCGCTTCACAGTTGTCAGAACATAAACTAAAATTTAACTCACCATATAATCAGGATCACTGGATGTCGGACTCAGCTTTCCCGTTTCAACCGATCCATTTCTGTGATCGTCCATAATCGACACGTATGACGACGTCGACGACGACGACGGAAATCCGTTTAAACTCGATGACGTCGAACCATTTGCGTGGGCTTTATTCGTTGTGGGCGATGATTTGACGGTTGTGGGCACCGATTTGTGATTATCGTTTATCGACGATGACATGGCTAATTCGCGTGGACGCTTACGTGACGGTGATTGAAGCGTTAGCGACGCATCCATATTATTGTTAAAAAATGATTTTGAGTGTTTTTTTGTGTGGTTCTTAGAACTCTTTTTCTTTTAGTCTACCACACTGGGTTCGAATAACTAATTCAAACACACGCGACAAATTAAAATATCGTCACACGATTTCAATGTAAAGCGTTATTTTATTCCAGCACATTTATTGATTTAAATTGAGGCACTTGAAAGCACTTTACTCGTTCTGTGTGTGATATTTATGTAAAATGTGTATGACAATGTGCGCGCACTTTAAAAAAATAATGTCATTCACAAGAAGCTATTAATCGAAAATTGAAATAAATTTGTGGTGTATCGTCTATGATGAGGGAACATTTGACCTGTAAATAGAAAAGATAAATTGATTTGTTAATATGCGGATATATTTGTGCAGAAGAATGGAGAGATGTATAGAGAGAAATTCTATGATTATATTACTCTTGAACTGACATTGAAACAATTATAAACGGTTTTGGTCTTATGCTGGACCGATATATTGAATGACTAAATCAATTGACCTAATTCGGTACGAAGAAAATTGAAATTATTTTGCGATAATTTTAAATTAAGCGTACAAGCATATCCTCTCGAATTTTTTATCAGCGCGACAAACGAAACAACAAGCAGAACTCTGTCACCTTATCATCCGAAAACATTGTACTCGAATTATTCGTTCTCGATATATTCGTAATTTAATTTAATTTAATTATTCACCAGTCTCTAATTCGAAAATGAACGTTTGGTATATAGCCATGTTCTACCCAACACACATCATTTTCGTTAATGTTTCGGTTCATCGTTTTATTTGTTTATTTTATTTACAATTTTTTTTTTTAAATTCATTTTGACCTTGATGCATATATTCAAGATCACACTAACTGTTCATTCGGTTAATAAATTTTTTCGTGATCATTTTGTTATCACATATACTCATACTCATTCCATTCGAATGTGTGCAAGGAAAAACGTTGTTGAACATATGGAAATTTTGTGTCGTAATAGCAGTCGCCCGTATTTTTATCTGTGAATATATCGGTTATGGTTACAAAAAAATGAAAAGTGGAAAATATGTGGAGTAGGAGATAGAGAGAACTTTGTATATCATTACACATTTGTATATTTATAGTGGTGCCAGTTAAATTTGTCGGGCTCTTTCCACCTTTTCTACTTAGAAATCCATTATTCAAATGAAATTGTTTGTCGAAGAAACTTTTTTTCTATATTTAATTCTCTAAAAACGAACGAGAGAACAAAAAAGAACCCCTTTGATATATGAATGAACTGGCTCCACTTTTCTGTTATTAAGTTTTCATACGGACACTAAACTTTATGGTTTTCTTTTTTCTTTTTTTACGGGCTGCATCATTGTGAGCAGCCTTTTTTTTCGCATATTTAAATAAAGAGAAAAAGTTTTCTTTTTGTCCGTACAATTTTCATGAAAAAAAATAATCGATTTTCATAAAGAGTCTGGTGTTTTACGGGCGGTTTCGTAAACGAGGCAAGACTTTACAGGAAACGTTAAATTTGAATTTGTAAGAAATGAAAATAGTTGTCGGAGAGACAAAACTTTTCCTTTAGACGATAAAAACAATGAAAAAAGTTGCGAATAGAAATCAGTTTACAGCGCACTTGATTAAATCCTTTCAAAATTTACAACCACCCAATTCTTCCAATGCTTCGAGTGGGAGTAATTACAGTGAAGTTTTAACCAAAAACAAAACGACCAAAAATGTTTCCCCTGTACAAAAGTGGATATACCTTGCACAAAAAGCAGGGGAAAGATCTAGGATCACTTTCCTTCTACGAAGCGTATCAACCGAAAGTATTTCCACTATCTTGCGTTGTATTTTCTTCATAATTTTGGTCGTTTTGGATAAAACTTCACCGTAGTATGGGAGTAAGGGTTATGGGCTAGCATGACAGTTCATACAATTTTTTAACAAATTTCATCAATTTTTGTGTGACAGGGGGAAAGGGCTGTGAAAAATGACGTTTTTAGCGTGACATACTTTATAAATGACCACTAGCTAAGTTCTAAAGATCATATATTATTTCCATGCACTATCCGCCCTCTCAAATATTTGTGACAGTTGGAATCAAACGTCGTTCTATTTCATCTGTCAAATTGACGTTTTAAACGTCAAACCAAAATTTTTAGCCAAATAGTCACAAAATCGTCTATTACATTGATAGAATTAAGGAAAAATAACCAACTTCGTAACTATTTGGCATAGAAATTTTGGTTTGACGTTTAAAAAGTCACTTTGACAGATGGAATAGACCGACTTTTGATCCCAACTGTCCCAGTTAACCTAACCGTAATAGTCAGAATTCATTTCTGAAGATGTCATCTCTCTGTTAGACTCTCGAATCCGACCGAGTACTCGATTTCCCACATCTTGCATGTAACAGTCATTTTCTACAAATTAGGATTGAATGTGCATCTATGTCATATGTGACTGAGACATAAATTGTCTCAACTGAGATTAAAAAAAAAAATTGGGAAATTATGTCCACAAGGAGTGATAGAGCTAGGAGCTGCCGTACTGGACAGATTACTAGTGAAGACAGGAAGAACTGCGTTCTTTAAATAATGAACAGTAAGACCCGAATTGTACTTCAAGATCGAGTTATTGTCCAGCCTCAAAGGAATAAATCTATTTCTTCCATTTCTAACTTCAATAAAATTAGCAAAACTTGTTATCAAAGTGAGGCGGTTTCTGCAATTATTTTCATCCAAAATTGGGTTTGCCTGATACCATTTTAATTAAACAAAATAAACAAAACTTCGCGACTAGTATTTACGCCAGCCAACGTCTTGTATAACTCTTTTCAATTTAATTTTGTTCGTGTTTCTAGTGCAACATGTTCAAACGTAGGATAGGTAGCTATATAAAATGCAAAACGATTTAGCGTTTTAGCATCTGAATACATTTACATTTCATTGTTTGTTGAACTTGCAAGAATTTGTTTTTTCTTGCGAAGCTGTTCAATTTGATTTTTTTTTTTATAACAAATTTGACTATAAGTTTTGTGCTTTGCTTTGTGTGTGCGACAAAAGTAAAAACAACGTTCGCCGTTGTGTGATGTAATCTTATTTTTCAAGTCCGGAATTGAAGTAAATTGAAAGAAAAATGAGTTGGTAAAGGAATAACATTGATATTAAAAGGTCCTTGCAAATCACTTTCGGTCAACGTAGATTTCTGGTTCTTGAAGTTGGCGTGGTCTAGCTACCAAAAAAAAAAACGTACAGGGACAGGTACCTGAGAATCAAAATAGCAGAAAACATTTGACCGGGGGAATTCTGATATGTAGTAGACATTACAGTTGATAAAATCTTGTTCATAACATCGTAAATGATGGTTTTGCGCACATGATGTGTTGTCGAACTCGCTTCGCTCGTATCGGTAATTTCACATATAGTGCGCAAAACAAACCCATCTGCTACCTATAGTTATTAAAATTGCTATATCGGGATTGACCAGCAAAATGTAGTCCTGTCACAGAAAGAGATAAATTCTCAAAGTTACAAAACGACACAGTAAAGATATTCAAAGAAAGTCGTAAATAATTTCTAAAATTAATTCAAATAACAATCATGTGATAACTTTGGTATGCTTCGATAATCTTTAAGCCAAAACACGAGAATTTATACACACAACTGGATGTGCTTGTTGGTGTTTTTTTTTTTTAGTAAAACACAACTCTATTTTAACTCGACGGTCGACGTCATCCACTGAAAGTCAATATTTGCCATGAATATTATCTAAAATTTGAATTTTATTGACCTTAACTCGGTAAAATCTAACTTCTTGCTTAGTTGTTCAGTCCAAAAAAAAATTTGTTATTCACTCGATGCAATTTTTTTTGTGGATTCATTAATCAAGGTCAACGTAATGGCTTTTGCATTTAAATATGATTAACATGTTGAGTAATTTAGAAACATGAACGTAAGAGCCTTCGAGTGATAACATCATTAGTGGAAGTACCCTTGACTTATCATCTCATTAACTGTACAACGATTCGAGTTTTAAAACTGCAAAAGGTACTGTCGAGCACTGGGGATAATTAGTGTTTAATGAACATGCACAAAATGTTCGACTTTGTGAGTTGGTTACTCAGAGCAAGACACTTCTCTAATGGTGCATTATTAGAACAGAATATTCGTTTAAGTTTCATCGGGCAGGGACACCGTGACGAGCCAATTGAAAAAAAGAAAACTTGAATCAAACTCTCCATCGAATCGTTTCAACGTAGAAATAGAATTGTACCTACAGAGGTCCGATATATTTACTATCGCCTTGAAAATGTTATAATCTTCCGATTAATTACGAGTGTGGGACTTGCCGATTATGATGGGTTACGAGTTATCAATGATAAATACCGCGATAAAATTGTCCTACAATGTTGCAATATTGTTATTAGGACATCGCGCTGAGTTATGTAAACACTCCAACGGAAAAACATAGTCAGGTTGAATGGATTCATTGATAAAATGGCATATATGCACTTATAGGTAAATAGGGAACGTCAGATTGTTCGAACAGAAACGGAATGTCCAACACAAACGGAAACACAAACAATTTTTCTTTGGGACAATGTAGCTTTGCCAAAGAAAAATCGTTTGTGTTGGACATTCCGTTTCTGTTCGAACAGACGTTCCCTAATGACATTTCTGTTTACCACTTTAAGCCAGTTTAGCCAATATAAATTGCAATTGAAATTTGTACACACACAGAACGTTTGATTTGGTAAATTACATTGCAATTAACAACCTTACGTCGATTGACTGCTTTGCACAATAATCCTATGTACTTTACGCTTTAATGCACTACAAATGTTTGTCGACCGGCTAACTATTTATATTTTGTTATAGAAGTGAGTACGTTCGCTCTCAAAGTTCAACTGTGTGTATATAGTCTAGTCACACAATGTATACAACAAAAACCGATGACGCAATATTTTGTGCGATGCAATATCGTATGATTTTTCTAGCGCTTTTCCCATGATTACACACGTATGGAACACATTGAACTGTTCGTTCGATAAGAAAATCAAATTTATTTATTTTTATTTTTTACATAGAAATGAAGAGTTAAAGGCATCGCATGACACCGAGGGGAATGACACAGATTTTCTGTTTTAGGATTGGGTAAACGAATTGTTATGGGCAACGTATGGCCCAATTTTCTACATTCACTTGTAACCGGAATATGAAATGTAAATTTATGCGGAAATTCGACTGTGATTAGTCATCATTGCAACGAAATATTTTTTTCCACCAAAGTCACCACTTTAACACAAATCTTTGGTTTTGATAAGACGTTTTTTTACGGGTCAAATTGATGAAATTCATTCAACTTACCCAGTCCATACAGAATGTTGATGACGTTCCACTTCTAATAAATTTTCGGTGATAAAAATTGAAGTAAAAAAAAGATGAAAGAAAAACGAAAAACGAAATGAATTAAACTGAAAAATGGTTACAACGTCTAGCGTATTTCGCCAAAAATAACTTCACTCAATCGACCAGCAATTATTTCTTTTGTAAACTTTATTTCTGAACTCGATTTCAATGCACAACTTCTCGTCCGTAATGAGAAAATCAAGCGGAATCAAGAACTTTAGATTTTATATTACACGAAACGATAGCATATGACAGTTTGTGGATGTTGTGTAGAGGCTGTGTGCAGAGGCGTCGATATTTTTCGATTCCACGCCGGAGATGATTTTTTGTTTTGTTTATCTAAGCACAACCACCACAAGTGACACAAATGTAAAAAGCTTAAATTCGAAAATAAACCCCAGTCATCAGTTAAACGACAACAAATCATCCACTGTCATTGAATTAATTTCATATACAGTTTGACTGGTGGGGGACGATCGTCTCCGTTGTAAACTCATAAACGCGACGACACTGTGTTTTGTGGAAGGAAAACATATTGTGAAACGACAAACCATAATACACGACACAACTGATGATTATGGTGTGCAAAACTGGTCTGGTTGAGAAAAAAAAACTCAGCGCATCTGCTGTACCGATAAATGGCGGCAGATTTAAATTACTTTTTTTCCTAATTTTGGATCCGGTGATCGAGCATCGCCTAATTTTATTGACTTTGCCATTGTCAGTCCATCATTGATCAATTCTGAATTTATCTCTCGTGCTACAAGAATGTTGTAGGTGTAGGAACTGCGATAGTTCTTCTTTAACCACTTCATTGTCTTGCTGTCTGGTATCGCATAGGTTTTTCGGAGAAAACATTAGAAATGGATGAGGTCGGATATTTTTAAATATCGTTGACAAAGGAATTTCAAAAAGAAAATTCTCTGAATCTGCTCCTCGGGAATAGACCTAACTTTTTAACTCTCTGTTGGTGCGTTACAATAGCTCTCAGGTTTTCGAATTCGAGCTGTGCAAGCTCAGCGAATTAGTAAATACTCAACAGAAGTGTTAAGTGTTTTTTCCTGATAGCAATATTGAGTTGAATATTGGTTAAGACTTCCACACTCCCCCACTTTGACAGGAATAATTATTATTGAAGATTGCAGGACTTAAAGCTTGTATATGACAAATGAATTGCTATCAAGCTAAGAGCCCATCCCAGCCTTAAAGTAACCATTAAGGAATGGATGACCTGCTGAGCCATCCGAGTTGTCAAAACAACCATCACCTTTCATATCCAACTTAAAACTTGATGATACAGATACAATCATCCTGATGCCAAGCTTCTTGTAATTTCAGTTTGGAAATAGACTTCTGCTAGCCAGAGGCATTGTTGTGTGGTGACGGTGAGGAATCGTTCGTAAAGTATGTCACGCGTGCGAAAGAGACGGAAGATGTGTTGAGATGCAAATAGTAAGTAAACTTTTTCAAAATATTTTTTGGTTTATTCCAACACACTTCAAGCAAAAGTGATCACAGCACTGCTTCAAGCATGAACATCGGAGCAGTACTGTAATGAAACAGTTTTTTACATTGATTTGCAGTTGTGTGACACACTGTCAAATTTAACTGCTACCGTATTTAGACCACTCATGCTTGAAGTGCGTTGTTTATTCGCAAAATTTTTAGAAACTTATATATCATCAACCACCCGGAACAAAATTCTTGATAATGTTGAAACCGTTATGTATCACACCCTGTCCAAGCTCATTGATTTCACCGCCAAGACCTTTAATAAATTGACCCAAAGTACTTCCAGTAGTGTCACCCAATGTGGCAAGCAACGATTGAAATGTGCATTCACCATGCAATGCCTTTGCTAACTGTTTGGCTTCGTCAGCAAGAAACCCGAATATGCCAGTCGAGTTCGGTAGTATGATTTTCGGGAAGAAATCGATCGGAGCTTCGTTCTTCGTTTTACAAACGTTGTAATCGTAGCCGGGTAATTTCGTACAGATTTGCGTGTCTCCGCAATCACCATTTTTCGTGCAAAAGCAATAATCTAACATCGCACACCGATCCACTGCAGGATCGACGTCCACTTTCGTTCCGGTTTTTTTGATTCGTCGTCCAAAACTGTTGATGAAAACTTCGTTCGGATCGAAGCGGTTCATAGCAGCTGAAGGAGTGAAATGAGAAACAAAAACAAAAATTAGATGGCTTAGGAAAGACGGGACTGTGATTTGAACCACTGCCGGACAGGCTCGAGGCGCTACAACACATTTGTAAAACAAATCGAATTCATACAAAAATCCAAAAGGACCTTTGGGAATCGTCCGGGTCTGATTTCAACCAAAGGTTCTAGTCCCGAAAACAAATTTACCAACAAATTTTTCACGAGCAACAAGATCCAGTTTTAAATCCAGACTTTCGCTGTTATGGTACGCCAAACCACTTTTACCCCAGTGTGACCTTGAGCTGTATTTATCCCTCTAGAAATGAAAGTTTGCTGAGATCAATCTCCGATTCGAAAAACACCGCGAATTTCCCGTTTACCAACAACTGTAAGATGGTTTGATATCCAGCCAAACTACAGGGTGGTTGTTTGTACGGATCCTTTCTCTGCCACAAATAAAATTCAAAATGCACGCTTTGCCTTCTGTACGAGTTCGACATATAAGACTCGTCCTTATCCGAAAACCTCATGAGGATACCTTGCAAGGGAAAGACCGTCGGCGCTTTTGTTCTGATGTCTTTGATCTCTTTGATGAACTTCGGCAGATCAGACAAATCAACGGAAAATCTGAACGACGGCAAAGATGATGTCAATATCTCGTCTCGTGACAAACAAGTGCCGTTTTATGGAATTGAAATTCTTCAAACTATTAGGTCGAAAACACACGAGCAGTTTTGCATTGCTGAGTTCGCCAATTATGCTGCGTTTTTCAATGTAATCCGATCCGTTAAATAATGGAAAACGAAGCATACTTGTGTCTCAGCAACGCGAAATTGCTCGTGCAACATTACAATTCTGAGATATTTCCGAATTTCTGTAATCTTTCATTTCCAAAAATCAGAGGCCTTGCCGTGCATACTCACTCATTATCTAAAAGGGTAACATTGTTTGGTCCGTGATCCCAAACACAAGCTGAACCCAAAAATCCTTGCGGCTCATCATAGCATATAGGAGCAAACATGACATCGTAATATCCCACCGCAGGCATTTTCGTCGTCAACCCATCCTCCGTATAAATGGGCACCCAGAACGGAAGCTGAATCTGTAGCGCTAGATCGCTCCAGTAGGAAATGGCATAGGCAATCGTGTAGCCTAAAAAGTTCCAAAATCGATAAGCACAAATGTGGCTCCAATCCGTAATAATTAATACCAACTGCATTGGCCAGTGTACAAGTACTCGTTGTTAAACTAAATGCAGCCTCTGCAGCTGGGGCAACAACGAGAGAGGTCTCTCGATATATAGACGGAACGTGATCGAAAGTATATGCATTCCCTTGAGTTTGCACATCGACGATAGTCCAATTAGCCACAATAACTTCACGAAATTCCGGAAACCAGTACAGTGAAATCTGGTCAGTATTTTGTGCCATCTTTATCGCTTCGCCATTCGTTAGAACGTCTTCAGATACTCGATAATTGTTTGCAAGTGTTTTGTACAACGGTACCGTGTACAGCGTAACCTTCAATATTATACCGAGTAGCCCGAGGTGTACCCTGAATGCATGCAATTCCTCCAAATCGCAAATTTCTTGAATTTCTCCCATCCCATCAACAATTCTCATGCCAACCACTTGCGACGATAGTGATGCGTTGTACTTAATAGTAGATCCGTGCGAACCGGTACCTGTTGCACCACCAATGGTAATATTGCCGTATGCAGGAGTCGTTCGGAAGCCTCTGTTAAATTTGCGGAGAAACATAGATGCTTCGCGTAAATTAACTCCCGCACCGAATGTCGCTGTTACGCCATCGTTATTCATCTGATAGAATTGCAGTCCGCTGTTGTCGATGGGAATGCCATCTGTGCAGATGATGTCGGTTTGGGAATGACGTGAGCCGAAAGCTTTTACTGTTAAGTCTAATAAGAAATAAAAGTAAGTGCCAGTCGGACGATCGGACGACGGGTGACAGAGTCTGATATTTATTTTCATACTTTTGGCGATTGCTTCCTTGACGATGTCAACGACTTCTTGTTCTGTCTTTGGATATCGAAAATAGGTAGCTGGATCACAGCCCGGTAATGGTCTGTACGAAGAGTACTGTTTCGGTGGACTAAAGGCAATGAACAGATGAATTTTATGGCTGAGTTTCTTATTTCTTGAAGGCCAATTTTACTCACTCTTTACAGGAGAACGCCCGTAACGAAAACATAATTAATCCGGCCCATAAAAAATTATTAGATTTTCTCTTTAAATACATTTCACTTTCTAGCAACGATGCCAATAGTTGCGAAGCCAATGAACAATAGCTGAAACATCGCAGATTGTACATAGTTTTATAACTTTATTTTATCACAACTTGTAGGGCTCATTTCGACAAGAAAAATTCTCCAACATTTTTTCTCATAGAAATACTTCTATTGGGAGTTCGGTTATTTGTGTTTAGAAAATCTCGCTTAACACATTCAAAATAATTGCGGCTTGTCAACTTTCGGCACCCTGGACTTTACTTAAATAGTCGTGGAATACCTCCAAATAAATTTCTAAAAATCGAGAATTCACTTTTGGATTTTTAGAAATTTATTAGGAGGAATTCCTCGACTATTTAAGTAAAGTCCAGGGTGCCGAAAGTTGGCAAGCCGCAATTAATTTCAATGTGTTAATAACTTTATGGGTAGCAAAGTGGTAACTTTAAAGGACAAGTCAAGATGTCACTTGTCCGTTTTCCATTTTCAAGCTAACATGGTGAGTGACACAAACTCCCTTCCCTTGAACGAACAAAGAAAATCTCCAAAAAATTTACAGTGTATTTGGCACACAAGCAATTTACTTGTAGGTTCGTGGGACCAATAGAAAATTCGGTTGCCACACCATATTGATCAATGCTGAGGTCGTATGATTTCTCTCTTTTTATCGAAAAATGTAATAGTTATTTAGATCACGAGAGGCGAAAAACTTATGATAATAAAATGAAACAAAACAAAATTAAAATTAAACATCGTTTGACAAAATATAAAATATTTCATCCAACTGTTCATCGTTTACAAATGTTCCCATTATATGGGCAGCAGTTGTCCTTTGTATTGCGGGGCTTATGCGTTGCGTCAAGTATTGCTTTGATCGTGGTTCTCCTGCTGACATTTTAAGGAGATTTCCCAACTTTCCAACAAAGTCCAAAGCCTCCGTGCACCATGGTCCAATGTTTCACATGAAACATTACATTTTTGTTTTGCTCCTCGTCGCGCCACACTGCCAGTTCTTAACGATGATGAATGTATGTATGAAGGCGCGAGTGTATCTCTTATCGTAGCATCCCATACGAGCATTTTACCTTTGTACCATGGGACCAAAGTAACGTCATCTGCTCTTTTTCCACTATTTTCCCCGTATGATTTCTATTTTTGTATAAGTTGATTTACGTTGGTCTGTAGAGGCGCCACAATGTTTTGCAGTACTTTTCATTCATTGTCCTCTATTTTCTGGTAAAATACCTAATTTTACGAAGACATGTACTAGACTAGACATGTGATAGAATTGTACTAAAATCTATCTATTTCAAATTTCTTTTATTTAAATCTTCAATACATGTTAAAATTAATCATAAATTTGTACCTGTACATGACACAAATTCCACACATGGAGTGGCTTCTATTCTTAACAATAATTACCCTACTCTATTTATCCAGAACCATGGAAACTGGCCTGATTCAGGAGAATCAGGGGAAAACATTCGCTTTTTATTCTCATTCGAAAAAAGATAATAAATCTCGTCCAATGCTTGGGTTGACGTCAATGTACCGAGCACAAAAACAATTCATGAAAAATGCCCTCAAAAGCTGCATTTATTGCAATTTTATCAAAATATTTAAATGCTTATAATTTATGTTAGTTCAATTGAGTGATATTATGTACTTAAATTGACTTGTCATTGTTTCAATTTTATCGTCGTATACAACTGGAGACAAGTTTTAGACCGGTACGAAGCTTCGTCGGTGTAATATATATTACAAACTTGTCACGAAGAAGTCGAGGCTTGCCGAGACTGATAGTGACAAGTGTGTAATCTATTTTATCACAACAGCGACAACAACATGAAGTGTAATTTTTGAATTATTCTTCTAGTTAAGTAATTTTGACATCCGAACATCGCGCGTTTGTGATAATAGATATTTTATGCCGTTTGTATTGCGAAATCCTGAAACAAGACTCAGACTCAGACTTCACATCTTGAGCTGGGGACCAGGCACTGATCCCAGTCAGGCTCTCCTAGAACAGCAAGGGAAAAGCACGTCGTTCTTCCTGCATTTCCATTCAACCTTTGCATATTCCAACAAGCTCAGCATCCGTCCTCATTCATTCGTACGCGGCTCATCCTACTTTACTCTACTAAATCTTTTCATTCAAAAAACTTCAATACATTCAAGTACCTGTCCTTACAGTTTACCTGCTTCCGTGCTTCCGGCTTTCACGCAACACCATTCATACAAACCATACCATTCATTCAGTCCAGCGCAACTACAACGTGACACTTTCCATTCTACCACTTTCCTGTGCTGGATCGTTACTTAAATTGACCTACCACACACCATAGCCCTCGAACACGAAACTGCCATAATACAGCAGCAACATTAACAAAATTTCACCACAAGCTACAGACAATCCATGGTGAGCCAGTAAATGACGAAACCTCCAATTAGCTGCCACGGGGACCTCCAACGGTCTCATTAGAATAATGGACCTCCAACGGCCCGTAACACAATTGCTCAGCTTGCGGTTCTGCTCATTCACACTGCTTCAGTCACTTTCGTCGTTGACATTTTGATGCTCTTTCTCCACTTTCAATCTTCGTCGAATTTCGCAACTATTGGAACAAAAAACCAGCATACCCACAGCCTTAAACACACTTCCGAGTCTATCAGATCACAAAACAACAGAAACCGAACAAAAAACCAATAAAAACACACAAAAATACTGAAAAATTCGACGAGCAAAATTTTCACTACTACAGCCATTTTCACCCGCCTACTCCTGCGAAATCCTGAAGCAAACAGAAAAACTCGAAAAACGTTTATTTTAAGAGGAACACTCGCACTTGTAGATCTTTGTTGGAAAATGCAAGGCCGTATACTTTGGGGGTGACCTCCCCAAAGTATACAGCCTTGGGAAAATGGACCGAGAAATCGATTTTGTTGTATATGTTTATTCGACGTATAAAACGTAAATCTGAGTAAAATATGTTTTTACGATTATCGTAATACGATATGTGTAAAAAATGAACCGTTTCTTTATAAAGTGAACTAACCCTTTCGACAGCTGCAGGATTTTGTTCTTTTCGCCAGGCGTATAAAAGTAGTAACGGTTTGAGTACTACAGTAGAACCATTTCTTGCTCGTATTTAAATAGTATGGCGATAAAAAATAGAAAACGTTGAAAACCCTAATTTTCCACCTTAAAAAGAAAACGTTGAAAATTCTAAGATTTTTTTTTGATGGACTAGATTTTGAGAAGTGATAAAAAAATGGTGCATCTTAGAGACATGCTCTACAACAGTTTTTTTGGCAGTTGCATCAACAAATCTTGCTAATGGTTCTCTGATTTGACTTCGTGTGGGCTTCATGTTGCCTGCTTTTATGTTGCTTTAATGATTTATAGTTTGTGATTGTGTAATATGAAATTGTCAATTAATTGCATTATGTTTCCTGATAGGGATGAGGGTCATTGCACCTTCGACTTTATAAATGTAAACTTTAATTGAAGAAAAAAACAACATTTCCATATGTGAATATGACAATATACTTGTAATTAAATCTTTAATAGCTTTCAAATTTGCATAACTAGTTAGGTTTTGCCTTCGCACATGTATGTATGTGAACATAATGAAAGTTTTTTTTTCCCTAAATGCAAATATTGTAAGGAAACAATAGCTCAAATTTAACAGATTTTTGTGTAGTTGTTATTACATTTCGTCATAAAATTGCTATAATGTCAGCGGCTTATTACTATGTGAACCAACTTCACTGCTATAATGAAACTTCATTGATATTTACCAGAGTGAAGTTATCAATAAAAAAAAGAGCGAAAAGAACGAAGTGCTGAAAAAAATGGTGTCTCTACACAAGGTACATACGAAGTATATAAACATACTGAAGGTAATTCAAATGCTCAGCGGATCACAAATTTTACGGAACTCAAGTTTCGGGTGAATATAAGACTTGTTATGTTGCTTGAGGGGCGTTTGGCGTTTTAATGTTGGTAGAAATGTGTTGTTCTGCATACAATTTTTTGTGTTGAGTATAAGGATGCAACCTAACAAAGTGAATTTAACGAATTTAACTAGTGGCCAACTAGGTAAAAATTATATTCAACCGAATGTAGTGTTCTGTGAGTTTGTGTGGATTTGCATTACCTTCAGTATGTTTATATACTTTGGGTACATATACATATACCACGACAGAGTAAAGTTAACCAGGCAGGAGCGCTGATTTGACTAGGGACCTGAATAGTCTAGTAGCCCTATATTTTTTGCGAATAAAATTTTTTAATTTATGTCACTGTTCATTTGAGTTCATTTTCATCCTGTGTAGTAGGTCTCTTATTTGACGTTTCGAAAATGAACCGCTCCTGCCTGGTTTATTTTACTCTGCCGTGCATATACGGATCCAAAGTTTCGGATGAATATAAGATTTGTTATGTTGTATCCGTGACGTTTGGCGTGATAATGTTGTTGGAACTGCTATTTACCCGAAACTTTGGATCCGTGTTTTCTTGCAAACTTACCTTCAGTGTTTATATACTTTGCCTCCACAGGCCAACTGAGGTTTACTATTGACGTACTTGATTTTCTCTCAGATCGAAACAGTGGTCGAACGTCTATTTTCATAAAACTATACATTACAATCAGATAACCAAAATTCACAGCAGCCTTGAAGATATATTGGTCCGACCAAAATAGACACAACTCAAAATTGAGGATCATTTTGGTTCCACCTACTGACTATGATGGTCCGACCAAAGTACACACATTTCAAAGTTGAGGAAAACTTTATGACAACCAATATACCCTGTGTTTAAAAATGACGAGCAAGCCACAGAACGCATTTTCCACAATTTCGGCAGCATTACTAATATGATTTGTGTACATAAAGTACTTGTAAGGATAAATTGTTACTATTCCAACTTTTGGTATGAACCTGTTTTGATAATTTGGTGCCGACCTGGACGCAACCTGTAACATGAAATGATAAATTGCTTTTTCAGGTCAGGTTCAGGTTGAGTTTTTGTCGACCTGGACCGAAGAAATCATTGCAGTCCTACTTATCGGATACCAATCTCTACAACTTCACAACTTTTATAATTCTTTCGAATTGGAAAAATTCAAGTTCATGTTCAATGTTCAATGTTCATGTGCATCTTCGCATGTTTAACGTAATTTGAAAATTGTCTGAACAGTATTCACATCACCGTCCCGATGATTGTGTTTGTAATTCGTACATAATTTATATTTACACGCGGATGGTTAGAACGTGGGAGATGATGTAATAAATAAAATTCATGAACCAGGTCAATGTGAGTTTCAAACAGAACCATCACGTTCGTCAAGTAAACACACAATTAGGTGTCGACGATCGGAAAATATTTTGACTCAATCTTAATTCTGGAGGAGTACATATAAAACACTCACACCTATTGAAATGAAGTATGAAGAAAATGGGAAAATTTTCGGGAAAATTCACGAAAATCTTGTAAAAAATTTTCGATTTTCATTTTAGTTATTTGTTGTTGAACCGATCGAACGGAGGTGTAAATTAGTGGAATATTCAGTGTGGTAAAGTCGTTGAGTGTGCCATTTTCTGTAACATTTTAATTAAACAGTGGAATTTTCTGTAAATTTAGCTGAACTGCCGAACAATCAACCGATAAAAAATGTTTTACGACTATGATTTGTACTATCCAACGTATTACAGACCGCGATACTATTCAACATATTCGGTAGGATTTGTGGAAAATTATCGTTGAAATGATTTTAAAAATTTAATCAAATCAATGTCCCGTTTTGGTGAAACTATGACAATTTCAGTAGCATAATTTTTGGCTACCATATCAAGAATGTCGTTCGTTTTAGTATTTTTAGTCACATATTTCAAGAACACATACGTGTCACATTCATTACATAAAATGCAGGTTGACAAAATTGAGTCGCATTATAAACCGTTTATTGCTATCTCCGCATATTTACAGCCAATCATTGTTTGTAAACAATTTAACAATTTCATCATCGGAAAAAAATTTTCTTTGTTCAAATTATGTTCAGAGATTATGCAATGCACAACACTATCACATCACGAATTCACCTTAGATCAGGGACTATTTTTAGAGAAGTTTTTTCACATTTTTTACATCCTAAATTTTCCCGCTTTTCCTCAAAATCTCGGCTATTTAAAAAAAAATGTTTTTGGAAAATGTTGGGAAAAAATGGAAAAGTTGGTGATTTGTTTACCCAAAGATAGTCACTGCCTTAAGTTCTTACTACAAATTCTAAAAGTAGACTCAAGAAAATATGAAAAGTGATTCGACTGCAAGTGAGGCTATTGCTCGCCCGCGTCCACAGAGAAATTTTTCATAGAATGTTGCCCCCCCAACACTTTTGAAGGAAAGTTTTAAAGTTGCTACATATGCCATGGGATATATTTTCTTATCCATTATATCTTCACTATATATCCTTCTTCCCATTTTAGAGCAATTGAAATTGTCGACTCTAGCAATAAATTCTCATACAAGTTTTCAGTACTAAAAGTTTGTTTTTAGTACAGATTTTATTTCGCACTATTGAGTGATGTCGGTTACAAATACAGTAGTGTCAATTTGCAAGGATCTACAATTACAAATGCTCGTGTGTTTCAAAAAGCCATGCCGATTCGGCATTGCCGAAGGAAAAATAGCTCGAAATCTTTGAGACTTTTTCTTAGAGACGTCGGAATTCGGTTCACTCCAATGAATCTCGAACTATATTGAAACGAAATTTCATCCATCACGGACAAGTTCACCATATAATTTGTCACATAAAAGTGAAGAAAATGAATTTTGTAATTTGTGTCCACTGCTTCGCAGTTACTTAAAAATGCAGATCTAGAAATCAGATTTTAAGCCATTCCAAACACTCATAATTAATGAGCTATACCACCACTTGGATGCACTCATTTAAATATTACGAATTTCAATTCGAATTGATACCTAGCACTTTATGAAATACAGTGCGCCCAAAAAGTTTGGATAAATAGATAAACAAATGCAAACAATAGAACAATCCATTGAAATTCTTCAACTTACCTTATAGGTTCTGTTATTGGTATGTCTATTGTTTACACATATTTATCCGTATGTCCAAACCTTTTTTGGACGCCCTGTAAATGAGAGTCACAAGAGCGCGAAAATAATTTTCCATTTTCTATTCGATCATTTTAAATATTTCAACCTTGCAGCACTCATCACAGCATTTTCAGGTGTGTGTTATTTTCTTCATTTTTAAATTATGTTCGTCATCTTGATCGTCACGGCTCTGATCGTGTGTATGCGCGAGAAACGGTTTATGATTTTCTTTTAAAAATAGATTTTGTTTACAGCAGTGAAATATTTGATTATGATTCATAGCTCATATGGGTTTATAAATGGTTAGGCTAATAATAAATTAGTAAGCGACAATTAAAGGCCGGCGTATACTGTGTAAATTTATGTAAATTAAGATTTTTTAGCAGTAATGTGAAATGGTGAAATCCCACAAATTTTCTAAGTTGGGAGATTTGATGTGCTTTGTAATTGTTCCCACACACCTTTCGTTTTAACAATAGAAAATCTAGATTTTTATTGCAAATGTTTTGTTGCTTTCGTTACAGTCTTTGACATTTCAAATGTCTCACTGTCAAATGTTTCTGAGAATTTCATTGTGTCATTGCGAATTCACAATGACATTCTTTGAAAAAAATGACAGTGAGACATTTGAAATGTTAAATCCTGTAATTCGAACATTTACTTTTGATAATTTTGTGCAGAAAATCTAGATTTTTATTTTCTAACTCGAAGGCACTGAATCTAGATTTTCATTTGTTAATCAAAATTTATATGTTAACAATTACAAACTATAAAAACTATGTCATTATTGCTTTTATTTGTTGAAAGAGTTATCCATATCTATTACTGAAATTTTGAAATATTTTTTGATTTTCTCGCAGCCGAGCTATTACATAGGCGATAGGTACAACTATTCGTATCAAAACTACGTAAGTTCAACAACCATCAATTCAAAATCATCAAAAACAACAACAACCAATCAAAATTTATATTGTTCCAGATTCCATGGAGATCATGGCATCAACGATATCCGCTAGCATATCCATCACTTTACGACTACTGCACTGTAAGCTGCACTAACAAAAACCCAGTCTCTAACTCTTGTAAACGAAATAACAAATTTTGTAGACCAGCGCTTACGTGCCATACAGGAGCAGTTGTAATTACCTATATAGCATTCCGAGTTACACTTCCCGGCCAGTTTACACCTCAGTTGTGAGTGAATCAATTTAGTTTAATAACCAAAACGAAGTGATCACTTTCCGTAATGACGCTCTAGGCTCCATCAAAAATGTTGTCACCGCCAATCTTCCCCGAATCGGAAATGTACGCTTTCACCTATGGATCGGTAGGAGGAATATCTGAGATCTAGAGAACAGAACAAAATGCCATTTCTTTTTCGTTTATTTAGGACTTCAATGCGATGAAAGATGATATTCGATCAGCAGCATCAAAATTACAAGAAATTCGACGACCACGCGCTTCTAGTGTACCGCGTTTTGCAAGGCAATCAAATTGTGCGGCGTTATACGACAGGTAAACATTCTGTGGTTCGATGTTTCTGCTGTCGACAGACAAAACAATAATAATAAGCTATGAGCACCGTCTTTGACCGCAAAATGCAGGTTCAACTTCTCAGCATCGTTCCCGCCAAGGTGTTATTGATCTTTCTCACTCGGTCTTTATCGCCAGGTGTTATCATATCGATGTCTAAATACGTTTCTCGGCGTTTTGAATTCATATTTAGTTCAAGAATACCATCAGGTCATTGTGATAGAGGTGCAATGCTCTATAGAAGACCATAGCTTTTTGCTCACGACTGGCGAATCTCGAATTTATGCGGACATTCGACTGTGATTGTGGTGAGGGCAAGCTGGTCAATTGTGCTTCATATGTTGCCGGATGAAGACCAGTTTCTGTCCATGTAATTATGTCGAGATCGTAACCATATGGGAAAAGTATGAAGTCTCCAGTTTTGGTACGCAGGTATTTAACGTTTTGGCAATCCATATCGGTTCGGTTATTCATGGACAATCTGGTCGATTGTGCTGATATGGGTGACGGATGTGATCCTCGTGGTTTTGAAGATTGTGGCAGTAGCAAGGCCGATGTATGATGAATTTTGTCCAAAAATAATGAATCTGCAGGTGTTATGTGATGCTCGGTGAGATCATTCGTGGTGTGATCTCTTCGATTGTCCATAGTTGGTAATGTAGTCGCCGATGAGGAATACATTTCGTCATAAAATAATAAATCAGCAGATGCTGTGCAATGCTCGGTAAGATCGCTCGTATTGCAATCTCTTCGATTGTCCAAATTCGTTATCGCAGCATCATTGTCTAAACGGTTCGTTGCATGTGTTACGTTGTCATCATTACGGTTGCAGATTTCGGTCAATGAAGTGTCGTTGAATCTTCGGTTCCAGTTGCTTCTACCAGTTGCCTCTTCGTTGCTTCCAATGCAGGTGACATTATTGTTGCGCTTTCGATTGCAGGCGACGTCATCGTTACTTCCTCTAATACCGTTTCCGGTATCAATTGCGAACCGATCGCATGAATCGTCGTTGGTTGTGTCGGTGTATGGGACGCTCGCTTCGATAAAAAATGCTCCTTAGAGACGGACGCTGAAGCGCTTCCTCCACGGCGGTTAAATATGTAATCACGAACGCGAACTCCTGCTGGCCAAGTACTTGGTGCTATAGCTCTGCTGTAGACATTCTCTGGAATCGATATTCTAAACTGTCGGAATCTCATGGTTTGCTCTGTAGTCCCTGGAGGCTTCAGCAGCGTTGTCATTATAGTTGACTCGTCTATGTGTAGTTCGTTTGACAGATAATTATTCAAGTACTCCGGAGAGATGCCATTTTCGATGTTGGAGATGACAATGCTCTTTCGTCTGTTGGATTCGGGTACTGTGGCAGTGAATCTTTGCCTCCTAGATGTCTTAGTGTCGTGCTCGCATGTGGTGGTGAATGTATTGATTCTAGATTCTAGATTTCATCAGTTAGGGTGATCATTTCTGATCAATGTATTGATGCTCGATCTGCTGTTATGGGAGGAAGAAAATCTTTTCCTTCGAGGGGCTGATTCTTCTAACTCCATGTCGTCGGTTGACTCAATTCTGCCGCGCTTCATTGAGTTACTTCTCTCAGCTTCGAAGCTACGAGGATTTTCCGATAAATTTTCCGATAGAGTCTCCGTTAACAGTTTAAATCCGGCCAACAAATCACTGGTCATTGATGTCTTCAAGTTGTCAACGGCCTTACTAATGTTGTTGATGGACGTGCTGATCGTTTTTCCGTCATTACACTCGTGACAAAGCCAGTGTACATTTGGGCAACTGGTAATAGCATTTAGAGTGGTCTTGTTTAACGATACGCACTTTGAATGGAACTTCTGGGCACAAATGCCTTCACATTTGATGAAATCGCCGCTGGATATTGGTTCGGAACAAGTGAAGCATTTAGTTGACATTTTGAACGGACAAAGCAACAGCTGATGTGACGACAAAATGGATGTCAATGAATTGAGTACGTTTAAATGTTGATCTAGTACTCGTTCGATGAAAACGACGAACAATGGTGAAGCTGGGCAATATATTTTGAGGTTATCGACGAATACAAATTGCAACTTTATTTTATTAGGTCCCACAACTTAAAGCTCGTAAAACTTCAACTATCCGGAAAACACCGATTACTTATTTACACTCTGAAACGCGATTCGGAATTCAACTGGTTCAATTAACTACTTATTTTCGCGATTAAAGACGAGAGTGAGGCAACTACACCTTTTCGTGTCAAACGTCAAACGTTTATCCACCACTATAACAATTGATTCCGTACAGAAGGAAATATGACACCTAGAACCCTGCAAATCTCAATAGTCGTTTTTTGTCTCATTGAACACCCAATTTAACAAAGATATAACTCCAGAGCACATCAATGAAATTTAGACTTACTTCAGCTGTTTCTCAGGCTGGCTCATTCATACAGAAAAAAGTTCTGTGTCTTTATACGGTCTTACAACTACAAACTAGTATTTGCACTTTCGCGAGATTCTTTCAAAACTTTGCACTTTGCACACATACTACTAGTGTAGGAGTTGAAAAACAGCGGGTGCACATTCTAAATTTTACTGACGTCCCCAGTAATTCTAAATTCCGATTAATTAATTGTCTTCAAACTATTAAAAATATTTTTTAGCGACATCGATTACTACCGATTCCAAAGAGGTGAGCCTTTTTCGTATTCTTCAAAAAAATAAAAATTAAGAACAAAATTTCGTTTTTCGTAAAGGCCTAACCAAAAGAATGACGAGCGAAGAACCGAGAAGTCGCAGCATTAAATTCTAGTAGATCAATTGTTACCCGATTGACTAAAGGACTAAAGGAATTTCAACAACAACCTTCATCACTCTGTAAAAATAAAGGAGAGCTGGAGCCGTCCTTGTTACTATAATTTATTCAACAATGTTAAGTGACATGACTGCTCAATATATCAGTAAAAAAATGACACGAACAATCAGAACGACTGTTATATGTAGCGGAAACAAGAAGCTAATACCACAAGCACCGATAACATTCCAGCTGCAACGGTATTTCCACTCGATTTATAGAAATCATTCAACCAATTGTCAATTGACCCTTGATGATTAGTTAACCAATTTTTATTGTCTTCAACGATTTTCAGACTTTCATTGTACGACTGAACGCTAATCTGGCCGCTAGGCAACGCCCGTTGTAAAATCGGTATGAACTTTAAAAAAGTAAAATGTTCAGATTTGTCCAATGTCAACACAACCCGAATGCATATCACTTACCCTTTGTTCTCTATCCGAGCCGACAATCTTGTTCGCTGTGGCAATTATAGCATTGTTCATGTTCGTGTTTCCATAAGCGACAACAGCTTCTGCCAAATAATTATCCAAAAAATCCAGCGCAACATTCAAACCGAGTTCGCCATTTTCCATAACTGCAGTGAACACTTGATAGTTCTCCGCCGCAGACAAGTAATTATTTCCCAAGGACGTCTGAATGTACACCTTGAGTTGAGCTTCGTTCGACGAACATCCCAATGCAGCTAGAATGTTATTTCGTTCAGTTGAATCGACGGTGTCGTAAAGGATAATCATTAAAGACGAAAAATCATTGTCGCCATTCGCACGCAGGCCATTGCAGTAAATTGTTGGCCTCATATTCGAATGGATGTTGTCCCAATTTTGACGAAGCTCTGCGTTGGTCTTTTCAATGCAATTTATGGAGCCCAAGCGACAAGCCCAATTCGTTGCCAGAATTCGTAAGTCTTTGTTGAAATGCGGTTCGTTGTCACCTAAGTCTTTTATTCCAATGTAATCGAACAGACCGTCCACCAAGTTAAGAGTAAATGTCTACGAAAATTAGGGTTTTCAATTCCGACTGAACGAGATGAAATGGCTAGTATCAAATGAGCACTTACTCGCAAATGTTCGTAGGAAGCAGAACCAGCCATGATTCTGTGAACGAATTCCAAACCTCTAAATGCCGATGCCCAAGGTACAAATTCTCTTTCTTTTTCCAAATAGCCAATCAGTTCGAAGACCACTGAATAGGGCAATCGTCCAGTTTTAGCGAAATTAAGAGCATCATCGACCAATTGCGACCGACTGGTCAAATGTATTTTCGATAGGTCTCCCTCGACCAATTCTCTTGTTATGATTTTGTAGTTCTGTGCATCATAGAGCACCCTAAAGTATCCAGTTTCTCGTTTGTTGAAAATTACCCAATCATCAGCCGTCCACTCGTTCGTTTGAGTAATGGTTGTGCTCCGATCTACATTCGACAACCAGCGTTGTGCGGTAGTATTCGTGAAATCATAGCTCGTGGCCGATGCATAGTTCAAGGGAATCCACCATAACGATCGATCCATTTGCGCTGGAATATACGATTGATATCTGTCTTGACGTACGCTTATCGATCCGGTGTCATAATTTCTTGTGATTGTTAAAAATGGATATCCCTTCTGCTGGGTCCACGACGACATAATTGCTGTGATGTCTACTCGGTTTGCGGATGGAACGTTAGCCAAAATTGATTCTGCCATGGCGTCGAATAGGTCGTTCTCATCGGCGGCCAAATAAGCTCTGAAAACAAGTTAAGAAATGAGTAAACTGAGTTTAGAACGTCTCTTGGTTCCGAACTCAGTTTCCTAATTTCTCAGAAATTCGTACTCCGCTGACTGTGTAACCCTAATCAATGCTGAGCTATTTGTACCCACCTCTCTCTAAAATAATTCCTCAGTCCACTCTTGAATACATCTTCAGTGATTGCATGCATAATCATCCGCAGAACGCAGCTAGCTAAATCGTCAATTCAAAGTCAAATTTTACCACTGACAAAATATGCATGGGCGAATACCTTTAGCATATGTAACACTATCCAGAACGTCCAAAATTGCAGCTGGGCTTTCCGCATAGGTAGACATTGGACGGGTACTATCCTCAGCATCAGATTGAAAGACATTTTGTAAGGTGTTGTACACATAGTAATCATTGATGTTCCATTCGGGGAAAACCTAAACGCGGATGGAAGTGAAATTTTGCTTTGTTAACATACACTTCCGTTAAGAGTAGTTATTGACGAACCCAATTTGTAGCCAAATGTTCGAATAAAGTAGAGAAGCCCTCACTCAGCCAAGTCCAAGTCCACCATTTGGGAGTCACCAAGTTACCTTATTTTTGAACGAAAAAAGTAATGAGTTAGGGTGTCCTCTTGAGCCAGTGCCCATCTTTGAAGAAAATATTTCCGCAAATTTCCTTGAAGCTGAAATTAACGGGGCTTTGGGAATGATGACGCCTGTCATCTGTTATCTATTGACAAATTCAGGAATGCTCGACTAATTTGGTCTCTTACTTATAGGCGAAAACGTATGTTCAACAAAAATGAAGTAATAGATTTGAAACAAATCTGTTGAAAATTCTTCAACTGCCGTTATGCTTGCGAAAACGGATTTTTTTGGAAAATCATCCTCAAAAGTAGGCCTTTTCATACACACAAAAAATTCACAAACCGAACCACTGATGAGCGAATTCGTGGGCTATGATGGTAGTTATGCGAGTTTTCGTGGCATGAGTAGAATTTGGAAAAAGGAGCAGGACTGGTTCCCTGAAAAAGGTCATTAAAAAATGGCAAAATTAAACATGTTCTCTCTCTCCCACTCTTCTCTCACATACTTGTAGACCACCATTCCCCAGTTCTCCATGGCACTGAATGGGAAATCTGCCACAGCCACTTGATCCATTTTCGGAAGTGCAAATTTTACGCCTAAGTAATCATCATATGCCATCAGAAGCTTTTCGCCCACTTCAACACTGTACGAGGCACCGTGTATAGCATTAGAGCGAGCGTATGTTCGTATTGGAATTGAATCGGTTCCGCTATTTCCGTTGCTTGCGTATACGAAATCGGAGATTGTGTAAGCAAGAATGTAAGTGGGCGCTAATGGCGTTGTTAAGAAAGTCGTTGTTGTCATACCACTGCCACTGTAAATTGAACAATACTCGTTAGAAAATCGTTTGAACGTTCACCCAGTCCTCGGAATGCAATGTAACGAACAAAAGCTGGAAACAAAATCAGAAGAACACTAACTCATCCGCGGTATTATCAATCGGCATATTGGACACAGCATGGTAATTTGAACCGTGTCGTATTCTTATGGAAAAATTAGCTCGATATCGCGCCTCATCAAAGCAGGGAAACGCATGTCTAGCATCAGTCATACCCAATTGAGTTGTTGCTAAGTATCGTACATTTCCACTGTCGTCAACGTACGAGCTTTTGTAAAAACCTCTGGGATCGTCTTGCAACGTCGAATCGAACACAATGTTCAACACATATCGTCTGTCTCTTTCCAATACACCGCTTACGAGCGGTATTGTTAGAAAATTGTTGTTGTCGTCATACGTAGAACCGGTCAACGGAATCTCAACGCGGCCTTCCTCTTGCAGAAGGCTCACACCATGGATAGTATGTAGCCGATGTGAATGAAGCGTTATGGACGATGTGTCTTCAGTGACCAGTATGACTATGGATACACTTCCTTCGAAGGTAAAGTTCTGATTGTGTACGCTGGTCGATATGTAAATGTCGTAAGTTTCCGGTTTCGTAGCGTTTGGGAGACGATACTGGATGCCGTCGTCTTGTAATGCGTTGTATGAGTCAGTGGAAAGTGACCCTTTTGCAAATGTTGATAAAAATACGAAAATAATCCACAGAGTAGACATGTCGATTGAGTGAACAGACGATAGCGACTGATTAATTTTCTTTAAATTTTTTTTTTTATTGCCAATCAATGGTAGGTACAACGACAACCGATACATCAATCATTGTATCTCTGATGAATGTTCTTATCGCTTACATTTCTACAGAGATTGTGTGTCACAGTGGCTATAAAAATCTAACTTTTATCCAAGTTGATAGACTTACAATCGTTTTATGCTACAAACCGAAGCATAAACCAGAGTGGAATGATTCCGAAAATTTTAGGTAAAATTAGGTTTTTCTGAACTTATTCAGAATTTTTACTGATATCATAGTCACTTAAACATTGACCAAATAGTACACAATCATTTCGTCATTCCGTTGATTGATATCAAAAAATTGTAGACAAACAAACTTTGAAAAAAAAAATATACTTTTCCTAACTAGTGCGGAAAAAATGATTTTTTTTGTCTTGTGCGAAAAAGTCAACCATTTCATTGAACAGTTGGTACTTTGATGTTGAAGCACCTTACGTTATAGATCTCATAGAAACTGTTTATACATCTGTTAATAGCCTTTTTCATGCATAAGTTTCCAGTTTCCAATAAGACACCCGTTTCTGTTAAGTGATATTAACAACTGCTGAAAAGTCAATACCAAAAATTCCATTCGGTTCAAAGATTCAGCTAAATAACAATTTATTTTGTTGTAATTTGAGCTTCCACTTTTAATTTTTAAAAGCTTATTGCTTGAAGTGCGATATTGTCTTTGCTATACCTTTGGCTGTTGTCGATACTTTTTAATGCATGGGGCTACTTATGAGTTCTGTCCACCAATAATATAATGTACGTTAGATTTAATCAGTTAGGGTGATCATTTCTGATCAATGCACACAGATCATGGGATCCTTTGTGCTACCCTGTCATCATGAAAATCTTGAAGCCCTTTTCAGGACCTCATCTCCTTCTCAACCTATTGCCTTACGCTCTACACGAATCACTCCAGGCGAGCAAACTGATCCCTATGATTAGGTACCAAAATGATAGCTAATCCTTAGGGCAGAAAGCAAAGAGTGACTGGCGTCAACCTCGTTTCATTAGACTGTAAATTCTAGAAAGCCACTGGGAGGACAGCTGTGTCTCACCCCTTAGACCTTACACTAATGACAGCGAGTAAGGCAACATTGTCGCCCGAATCACAGTCCTTATCATTGGGATTGATAAAGCCTGTGATTTACATTCCGCTCGATATTGACCTGGTCCAGTCTCATATTTTATAAGACTAGCCCGTTCGAACGTAAACTTTCTCTGCAGTGGGCCAATATGAAAGCCGAGCCAGACAGAAGCGTCACTCAGCAGCGCGCCGCCAAAAGGTCAACCGCCAAACTTTACCACTATTTAGCCCAAAAGCCCTTACTTCTAAATTAGACTGACGGACGAGCCACCTTTGAGACGAGGACCTTCGGTGCAAAAAGCGAAATGACAGCGTGTCCAGACGATGGCACACCACTGAATAGCACAACGACCCGACACGGCGACCATATCGTCCCTTTGCAAAGAGTTTTGCACAACATGGAATACATTCCTCGAATATTAATACAGAGAGATGTACCCTCATCGAGTATACGTTGTCTTTGCGAGGAATCAAAATAAAAGCCGGGAAAAACTAGCATCTCTCAGCGACATAACACCACCAATCCATCCGTCGACCTTGTCCACTCTATAGCCCGAAAGCCTAAGCTCTATGAATAGTCCGGATCATTTTACTCATATAGAAGCAAAATAGGACCCAGCCACATCAGTGAGTAAACTTTTAGACCATGAACCAGTCGGAGAGCTAAAGCTGGCGAGTGAGGCAAAGCAACTAAGAGTCCTGGCAGTGACACACCACTGAGAAGAGTACCAATCTCTCCAAGCCTTCCTAATGTCTCCTCGCAAAGAAATTCCGCTAAAAAATAATGTACGTTACATGGCACCACAATTATTTTACCTTCGTGTAATTTTACCTTTCCAGAGTTACCTAGTCTTTGAATAGTATTGGTGGGTCCTGTTTACCAATGTTCATTCTTTTTTTGGTGATTACCTTCGTCGTAATATTTCAGCCGGTCACTCACTTCCCGACTTGTTTGTGTTCATCAAACGTACTTGTATGTAGCACGTTCAGTTCAATTTGTTTTGAATTTCTATTTCCTTCCATCATTTGGTTCTGTTTGAGTCTTTTTAATATTCCGTCGATGTACTGGGGGATATCTATAAAGGACTCCTGCAATTCGGTGTTGTCAGACAAAGTAACTCGAGGAATACGTATTCGCGGAAGTTAAATTTATGCTCTACCCCCTATAAGGTCGATACGTGGGTATCATACATTTGACACTTCAGTAAATCATATTTATGGAGTTATGAATGATAAGGTGAAGATCTGTATGGCAATACTGAACTGCTGGCATCCTTTATGGATGTCCCCCTACCACACTAACAATAGTGTGCTGACAATGGGCCAAATTGAACCAAATTTATTTAATTATAAAAATTAGAATTGACCCAGAAAGTTGCGGGAAATTGTAATAAGATTCTAAACAAATGTTTTTATGCTAAAATTATTTCTTTTCCTTTTCGTTCTATATGATGTTGATGTACTTTCAAATTATTAAAAATTCCAGCTCTAACGTTTCCATCGTCGAATCTAGAATCGTAACATACGTTAAATTTTGTACTCAACGAACGAGCCGGTCAATGCCGGGTAATCATTACGGAGCCAGACAAACACATCGAATTTCCAAATTAAGGAGACTTTTGAAATGAGAAAATGAAAAGAAAAAGGGTTTTCGTTGAAAAACATCGAAAAATTCACCAAAAACAATAATTTCACGTAAAGATGTAATATGGCCACAATGACACTTTGTACTGTCTTCATTTTTAAGGCCATTAGATAAGTTATATAGCTGAAAGTAGTGTCATTCGAAAGGTTTAAAAAGTTCATCAAAATACCCCTTAAACTCGACAAAAAATTTCGTTCAAGTCGCTTAACCAACTCCTCAAAATTTGTAAAAAAAAACCGTCGTGCATACCCAAGTTCAAAGACGGCGCCTAATGCCTTGGCCCTACTTTTTGTCAGGTTTATCGGTGTACTTTGGTGCACTTTTGAAGCTCTTTCAGGATATACAAGCCTTAAAATTTTAAGTTTTGAAATGGCTTCAGAAATAGAGCGTGCGTTTTTGTGATTTTTGTAATGCAAACAATACAAAATTACAAAAATGTTACAAAATTCCACTACACCAAAAACGCGGATTCGATTTGTGAAGCCATTAGGAAAGTGGCAACTTTTTAATTGGTGAACTTTGAAAGAGCATAAAAAGGTTCACTAAAGTTCACGTTTGAACCAGAAAAAAAGTAAGTCCAAGGTTCAGGGAGCGACTAAAATAATTTTGGAATCACACATATTTTTGATTGAAGTCGCGTTCTTCATACCTACCAACCTCTAATTCTTCGTTAACTGTCTTTCCAATTACATCAAAACTTACCCACTTTTGGAGGATCGTAAACCGGCTGAAATTTTCAATGGACGATATTACCCTTTTATACTTAACAAGTGAACACACGAATAATGAAGAAGCACAAACGCATTTTAAAATATGTCTGTTTTATTTCGAAGAAACAAATTGTCGTAAAAATATTTGTTTTCAATTTTTTATTTTATTTTTTCATTGATAAGTGAAATTTCTCATGCTAAACAACTAAGATCCGAGCTAAACTCAAAGAAAAAATAGAAAAGATGTGCAATTACAAGTGCAATTCGATTCTAAACGTACAACAAAATTGGAACTTAGTTGGAAACGATCAAAGTTAAAATTTAAAATTCATCCGAAATGACCAGGTTTTACGTTAATAAGCAGCTTATAAGTAGGTGTACCTATCTTAAGTATTATTTTTAATGTTTGTTTTTTATATAATAAATTTTTACAGTTTCTGTTTCACCAGCAAGATATACAATAATTCTTCTTAGTTCATTTGTTATTGATAATAATAAAAACAAAATTTTCTTAAAAACTTTTTTAGGATTTAAAATTCTTGTTTTGTTTTTCAAATCAAATCTGCTTTTTTCATTCCATTGGTTTGTTAAATATTGGCTTTTTTATACGTTTAACATTAACATTTCCTTCTATTTAAATTATTAAAATATCTGAGATCATTTGTCGAAAAGCTACAACTATACAATGAATTTACTAAAAGTATAAATAAAATGAAATTATTTCGGCAATTCACTTCGGCATAGTCGACTTAAAAACCTCAAGCTCAAGCTCTCAACTGTTTTGTATTTTTGTGAAACTGTACATATTCAAAGAACTCAGATAAATAGGATCATAGTCGAAGTGAGTAGCTTCTAAAATGTTTATTCGCTCGGAGGATTGGGTGCAGTGGACGATTCTTCTGAATCTGGTATGGACGGCTATCATCTGTTGTCAATAACGACTTCAAAAATAAAGCAACAAACTCTGCCTATCGCGGTCTTATAAAGCAAAAATCATGTTTAAAGAAATGAAGTAAAAGATTTGAAATCATTCTCTTGAAAATACGTAGATCAAATGACGTAATAGTAATAAGGCCGTCTGTGAAAGGTTGATCAGATAATAACGAACGGCAGATTGACCTAATTGCCTAATTGTATAAGGATTGTATACTGTCGATGGGTTGATATTGTTGTTTCTGTTACTGAATCAGTTCTCTGGTTTGGATTTGTTGGTTTAAGACACTTTTGCAAAAGACTTAAAACTTTTGAATCCGATCGATAGCTGAGGTTGACAACACATCGGATGCGCAAAACTTTTAAAAACGCCATCAAACGTCACTTTTACACACTAGTGCGTAAATTTATCGCCAGAATTTTGTAGAAAGCCCGCATAATCTTCAACCCCCAGTCACGTAGTACTTCACATTTGACAAAATTAGTTTGTTTTTCGTACATAATGTGAGACTTTCAATAAGACCCCTAAACAAGTCCGGCCAATTATAATCTGCTTAACGAAAAAGCGCACCTTTTAACGTTAATCCAACAAGACAGTCAATAACTTGGTAATGATAACGACAAAGTGCTAGCGTGATGAATTATCGACGCTAATTTCGCTTTCTGTCTCAGTAATGCCACTTGAAAAATGCACTCCTCGAAACTGAATTCTCTGTACCAAATTAGTGATCGTATTAAGTCGACTACTTGAAGTGAACGATATCAACTATTTTAGGTATTCGAAAGGAAAACAAAATATTACAAGAGTGACTATACTATAGAGAGGAGTTCAGAGGTAAAAGGTCAACAGATTCTACTAATTCAATAATTAATCTATTAATGGTCAAATGGTCTTATTACAAAATCGCTTTTCGAAAATAATTATTTTCCCTTCCCTCCATAGATGTAAGGTGTTAAAATTCATTTTACAATTTTCGTAATTTTTATTAATTTTTTCTTAAACCCTTTTTCAAACGGCAAGCCGCATCGCCATATTATGTGTTATTCATCAAATCTGTTTTACTGGTTCGAACAGACGTGACTAGCCGCAAAAAATGAGGCGAAATTATTAGTCCTTTTTTGGTCACAGTGAAGCACAACTTTATTTTTATTTTTATTTTTTTATTCTATTTTTTGTAATGATTGGGGCATGGAGTACCTTACCTACCCCTAGTTATTATTATGATTTACGGTTTTGTTATTTTGTTGGTGCTGAACGTTTCTTCTATGTGAGTGTTTTGTGGTATTTATGGGTGGTGAGTGAGTGTGTATGTGTGTCATGCAACAATATTTTCTTAACTTTTCTCCTTTTTGTTATGCTATAGTTACATTAAATAATGAGAAACGCTTATCGTAGGTGCCTATTTTACGGTTGTTTTGTTTCTTTTTAATTACATTTCTTAACTGTACATTTTACATTATTGATTTTAGAGTTATTGAAGAGTTCAAATTAGATCCTAAAATCTGCTATTCAAAGCCAAATTTAAACTCGGTCCTAAAGATAAATCGATGGAAATATAGCGTGTGTGTTAGATAAAGTAAAATGTCACTCGAACAAATGGCTTAGAGCAAAAAATATTTTGGATTGGCAATGGTTAAATTTCAAATTTGGCGCGTAAATAAATACGAGTTTTAGGACAACAAAAAAAAACGGTAAAAATATTGAACGAAACTTTCAATAGAAAATTTCAAATTAAAAAATAAATTTTCTTTGTAAATAGAAATTAGATTTTTCTTTACTCTCAAATATAATTAATTATAATGGTGATGCATTTATAGGTGCATGGTTGTATATAGATTCTACATAAATATTTTCATTCTTAATTTCTTTGTAATTTATCTTCTAATTCTTCTTCTACTACTTCTTCTTCTACTTCTTCTTCAAACTTTCATAAATATTCCGCCTGCAATCACATTTACATCTAATCATGTATAGGGGCCGGTCTGTCTCCATTTTACAAGCCACATTCATTTATTTGGAAAGTAAGAACATGATTAATCTGAGAGAACGGAGAAGTAATTCGAATTAATATTCACAGTCCCATTGATAACAACAAATCGAAAAACTTACCTAAAATTGATTGCTTTCGCAGCTAACAGTCGATTGCACTCCGAACTGTCCGGAAGTGGAAGCAAAAAGTATTCGCTTTCGTTTTCCTGCAAATGAATAGATAAATTCAATCAAATTATTTCCAGATTTGCACTTAAATTCGCTTAAGAGCGCTCAACCCTTGGCAGATTTCTAGCCTACATTTGTGCGCAAAAATATTCGTTTTTTGATGATTTCTCTGAGCCAAAATCTTTTTTTGAAAAAGTAGAACCGTTAAAGCATGCAAAAATGTGTTACTTTTAAGGGAAAAATCGGTTTGTGAGCAGGCCTCTCACTCTAATTCCGGACTCCTTATTAAGGAATTAAGGAGGTTTCAGCTCAAAAATAAGGAGAAATAAGGAAATTGTTAATTGAAATTAAGGAAAAATAAGGAGAAAAATACAAATTTTTCAACTGAAAATTTTCGCTATTTTACAACTTTAACGAATTTGTCATGAACTGTAACAATACTCACTTCAGCAACCAAACTCTCAGCTCTCTGTGTCAAATTCACACCTTATTTCTTTGTATTCTACAAACACTATTCTACATTTTGACTGACTACGCTGTAATCTTAATGTAAATTCCAAAGGCGACTTGAATCTTTCACCACCTTAATAAAAGCAGTTTGTTTGCTAGAGAGGGTATTGACTGTAAGTGTCTGTTCGAAAAGTACAAAATCGGTTTTTCATGTTTTTTGAAGTGTACCGAGTTTACTCGACTTCGGGCAACGAAAATTGATATTTATCGAACCAAATAGGGTGTGTATGGTATCGTTCGAAAGTTTAGTAGTCTATAGACTAAAGATTGCAATCAATATTTGCACATACCAATTTGATTAGCAGAGGCTTTAGGTTCGAACTGTTTCACGGGGGTGATGGGATCTTTACAGAATACATTCAGCGGATTTTTATCTAAGAAATCCTGCTGAAAGCTTACTTGAGTCACTTATTGTAATGGAAAATTCAGTAGGCACTATGCTACTAAGCTTGCAATAGAACAAACAGTCATGGGGTTTTATTTCCATATGATGCGATTGTCCACTTTTTTTGTTATGGGTAAGTTTCGCAGAACTCTTTTATTGCATGCCACCAAAATTTGTGTCTCTTGTGTCTCTTGCTTCAATTATATCGAGAAAAAAAAACATTTTTGCAATTTTTGCCATTTACTTTGGCTTCGCCTATAAGTCCGAAAATAAGAAATTAAAAAAAAATGTGAAACAGTATCTTTTAGAATTGAAAGGCGCATAAATGAGTCATTCCATTCCATTTTAAAAACCTTTGTCTTAAGTGGTACTCGAGAAGGAAACCACAGAAAAACATGGTAAGTCCAGTACATCAATCATATTGGAATGACAATGCGCCACCACTTTACTTTTCTATTAGAGTTCTTTGTGTTAAATAATAAAAGTAATTTTAAAATTGATATTTGCCGCGCAGCGAATTTTTTTAAAATTAATTTTTGGTTTTCTGTCAGTAAAATTTGCGAAAAATAAGGATATTATATCAAAATAAGGAGGAATAAGGAGGTTTTCATAAAAATAAGGAAAATCAAGGAAATAAGGAAGTGTGAGAGGCCTGGTTTGTGAGTCATAATTTTACGTACTCGGAGATAAGTAAGATAAGCTATCAACCATAAACCAATTTTTCCTTTAAAAGTATCACATTTTTGCGTGCTCCAATGGTTTCACTTTTTCAAAAAAAAAGATTTTGGTTCAGAGAAATCATCAAAAAACGAATATTTTTGCGCACAAATGTAGATTAGAAAATTGCAAAGGGGTGAGCGCTCTTAATGTAGCCAGAATCAATTTGGCTTGTCTTTTAACCTTATGGAAATGGTAAGGGTATTAAATCTCTTTAGGGGGACGCATTGTATGGTAGGATACACAAATTTCAATCCAGGGTTGTATTCGCTAATTTCCTCGTTAAATGAAATGTAATAGTTTAGGCGATTTTCTTCTAAAGTGAGGATACGACTCTATGAAACGCTTTTGGGAAGAAACCGCGATTCCCAATCGTTTTTTGATGAGACATGTTCAGGAAAATGCAGAAAGCCGCATTTTTCTATTATTTTCGCTAATTTAGACATTATATCTCATCAACGAACGATTTGGGAATCACGGTTTCTTCAACAAAAAAAAAGTTTCGTATAGATGCCAAGAAAGTGGTACCGATCTCACTTTGGAAGAAAAACCACATAAAATATTAAATTTCAATTCGGTAGCAATGGCGGATAATTTAGCGGATGCAGATACTCTATTGATTAAAGTTTGGTCAAATGATTGAGACAAAATCTATTCCTGCTGTTGTTTCAACAGACAGATTGCTGCTATCATTAACCTTTCAGAAGCGGCTGATTATCGTTATCGACAGGAATGACAGAAATAAGCGATGATTTACAGTTAATGTAACATTATGCAGTCAAATGTATGGTACAACAAATGAAGTAAAAGATTTTGTATAAAACTATAGGCGACACTTCGAACAGTAGAAGTAACAGATTTAATGATTATATCGCACGATGTAATTGCCATTTCTAAAGGGCTGAAAAAGTGGATTCTAGTCACGATTGCGAAAAATGCTTAAAGAAACCTAGCTGTTTTTCCGATGCCATATGAATGAATGGTCTTATGTATGGGCCATTCACTAAGTGTGTACACAAAGAATGACAAAACTCAGTTTCGGAAATTGTATAAAGTGTGGACCATGTGTACTTTATGAATGATCACTCAGAAAAGCACCGACTCGCTCGGTATAAGTAGTCCGAAATGGTCCTCTATTCATGCTAAAATTCAAAATGACCTTCGGTAAGTCAGCATCAAATTTACATCAATTGGTTTGGGCTTCAAGTCACTGTCCGGGTACCGAGATAGACAAAATTAACTAATTACGAAGCCTGTCACTATACGAATTCATTGCCACTGATTAGCTCATGCCCGCAGTTGAAGTTTGCTAATTCCTATGTTTTGAATCCACCGAACTCTCTGAGTTTCTTCTAAGAATTCTGATAGTTTTGATGGCTTCATATACAGAATATAGTGACCCGAACTGAAGGAATTATCTAGCTGAGACTAAAAATACTAATTCGACTCGAAAGAACCGGTTCAGTTTTAAGCCTTGAGTTCTGAAAACCAGGGCAATGAGGAAATACGGAAAGAAACTTCTAAGCTGCATTCTGTTCGTGTGACGGTGCTAGTTACTTAGTTAAAGAACTTCAAGCGAGTTCAATGACAAACCCAAAATTAACAATTTACAAACATATACACAACAGGTACGCCGATAGATCATTTTTAGTTCACAACTGATTAGGTTGAAAGTGAGAGTAACTGCATTTGAAATTGTGCGAAGTGAATGAAACATGTAATGCATCATTGCTTCGTCACATGCATTGCCGGCCGATTTATCACAAACTCACTTCATAATTTCTTCAATAGACAACAAGGTTATCAGTTCGCAGGTCATTGTCGTGAACGTACGATTACGTTTGGGTGGAGTGAATGTTTTGATCAGACATTATGTGTCTCACTCATTTCGCATTTAGATTTTTAAGTCTCCGTGGGCCTGTACATTATTTCACATATCCACACAACACGCCACACATACCTGATCGGTAAAATCATGCTTGTAAATCTGGGTGTTGTTTTTCATGTCCGAAAACGGTCCTTTCAATGCAAAAAAGTGTATCGACAACGGTGAGCTGGTCTTCGTTTTCAGAATCAACTGAAAATAAAAAATTTCCGTTTTGAAATTTCATGTCTTAGGAAATTCAAAATGCCATTTTTGTCGTACCTGATAGGTAATTTGTCGCTCGTTGACCGTATGCGGATCGCGTTGACCGTTATTAATTCGTGCCTTGACCACCCATTGATGATTGAATGCAGAAAATCGAGACGTCTCGTAGAATAATTTGTGTACATATTCGTCAGTGCGATACGGTTTCATTTGTAGATCTGTTCCAATGAGAAGAAAAAAAAAGTAAAAAAATTTCAAATCAAAACCAAAGCTCAACGAACCATTGAAGATGATCTTCTCGTAACTCAGCAGTTCAATCAGAGTGTTGAACAGTTTTTTGTCCTCCGATTGTGTAGCATCGGTGGCCTGAAGCGCAAGCATCACTTCGGCGCCCGATTTCTTTGGATGTGAACAATTTGTTTCGTGTTCAGTAGCTGTTCAAAGAATGAAATTGAATGAATGAACGGATGAGCATATCTTGTGCGGCAATATTACCTTCATGTAGTGGTCCTTTCCATTGGCATCCGATGCGTATGTATTTGCATGTAGTTGGTCGTTCTTCACATTCATTTTGTTCATGACGTTCCAATGATTTGCTGGGGAATTCTTTGCCACAAAACTAAAATGGAGAAGAAAAAATTAATTAACCCGAAGCGACTATAAGACTATGGGTTGGGGCGTAGTAGTCGACTCTCAGTTTCTACAAGGTAGAGTGGTAGAATCTACATCCATGAAGTATTGGCCATATAATGTGGCATTAGATTGGTAGAAGGACATGACTGTTCGTAATAGTTGGTGCACATTCTTCGCCTTTTTCACCCTTTACTTAAGCCATATCAAGGGTTGACATGGTCCTATGACCCATATGCTATGGCTTCTGACGATTCTGACGAATGACATTTATTTTCGTCGTTTTTCACCCGAACCTCGAACCCGAGGCTTCTGAGTCATGGCCTGAGCATATCAGTACCTTATATGCCATAACATTACTCGATACGCTCGCTAGGGTCACGCACAGAAAACAAATTAATTTTCGTTCGGATAGCAAACTGATATGACATCGCTATCTATCAGATCTAGTACGTCTATCCTCTTCTTCTACCATCGACTTTGTTAAGCTATTTGGTATGTTCCAAATCGAATTACTTAGCACAAATGTTCGGTTTCAGCAAATCAAAACTCGTCTTTTATCCGAGCACACTTTATACAATGGAAAACGCGGCATAATTGTCCATCGCATCGTAAAGAGCTCGTGTCTTTTCAGCCTAATGTGAGCAATTTTGAATTGTGCTGACTTTTCCATTGTATAGCAAGTGGTGATTGTAAAATTGAAATTCTTTAACTCACCTGACAGTCACTCGGTAGTTCGGAGACAGCTTTTTCAACGGCCAAATTTCGGGATGCAGTGCTCTTTGATATTTCAACGCGACAGTTCGGGCATGTTGCAACTTGATCTCTCAATCTAAAAACAGATTTCCAATTGTTAATTGAAATTCTAATGAGAAAATTGCTCGTTTGTTGCTTACCTTCCATCGGCGATTAAATGATTGAAACAACTGGCGCAAATTAAGTGCCCCATTTGACACTGAAATAGTATAAGAGAAATTGGTTAGTCGTGTTTTTTACGTTCGTTTGGCAATCGCATTATTTTGAATAGATTTTAAGGAGATAGGGTACTGCGGAAGAATATCACAAAAATTTCAATTGCTTACTTACCCACCTGTAAAAGGAGAAAAGAAAATACATTTTTTAGATTAATTGGTTTGTTAACGATAAGTTAATTAATGAAATGAAAAATGGTTAATTGAATGGAAATGATGTGGTAAATGAAAATGATCGGCTGAAAAGAAACGAAATTAAATTTATTTCTTGTTGATAAAATCGAATAGCTCGTTGGGGGAAAATTAGTTTCGTTGGGGGGTTTCAAAAAATATTTCTTGGAATTAAATTTTTATAACGGCCCTACGTAGCTACTTTTCCGGGCAATCAGTGACGTCAACCAAGACCATCCAGATACAATCAAATATATTCTCAACTTCATCCCAATTTCTTTCATCATTTAATTTAAATACTTTCAACTAATTTCATTTCTTAGCCTAGAACCTACAACCATGGGTTAATACGAAAACTCGATGACTCTTCCAATGTGTTACATGTTACCTTCAGTAAATGGCTACACTAAGTTTTGTTATCATTTTACTCATACAGTTTTTAAGTAGACCGACTAAAGTTCAAAGATATTTCCGCTTTTGAAGTCATTGGACGGGTCATTCAATGCAATATACCACATCAGAAAGCAACTGTCTGTTACATCCACTCACTGCTGATGTATAACAGTTCATTTTACGTTGGTTTTGCGTTCTAATTGAATAATAGAGCCAATGATATCAAAAATTAAAATTAAATTTCGGTCTACTTTGAAATATAAAAAAAAACATATTTCCAACGATGGCTGGGTCCAGTATTAGAGTTGATCGTGCTTATATAATGAACAAATGAAAAGGAGCCATTTTTTTTGGTTGAATTGAATGTTTATTTAAGACTTTCTTTCTTTGGTTTTTATATTTTACAAGTCTCGGTATATTAATGGTAAATATTTTCTATTTTCATTTCAGTTTTTTTTTCTTCTTCTCTTTCTTATCGAATTTTGTTTCTTTTTTCTTTTAAATTAATTTTTTCTTCATGATTTTCTCGTTTCCTTTTTTTTAAATTATTTTTTTTAAACGAAAAACTTCATTCATTAAAACAATGCAAGAATCAATGTTTAGGCAATGATTTGGTTGTCATTCTGTTATTCTCTTATTAAGAATTTATAGTGAAAATGAACAAATTTCTTTTTCTTCTTCGATACACATTTTCTTTTTAAAAAAATCCAACCAATCGAAAATAATAATTCTACAAAAAAAAATAATGAAAAATTCAATCAACTAATCGATAAAAATAAATTTACTCGACGCACCTCACGAAAATGATTCATTACCGGACACATTTCCGAAAATTGATAACATTTCCGGCAATCTACATTTCCACGGGGCGTCGCGAGTCAATTAACTTATGTAATTGTTTGCACATGGCTATTTTGACTAAAGGAATATCTCACTTGTCAAAACAAAAATGTCTAAACAGTTACGTAATCCATTAATTACTCAACAATGTAAGGTAAAATTTCACTTTGCCTCCCCATGTTGAGCAAAACACCTCACGTTTCATTAGGACAAATGATTGGAATATGGTTTCTTGTGTATTGAATCAGAAAAAATGACACAGGAAGCAATATTTCCAATAATTATCCCAACGAGACAAAACTGATTAAAGTAAAATGGTTTTAAGTCTACACCCCCCCATTACTCATTACATTAAAGAACTAAAATAAATTTCGACAGATCTTTCACATAGATGTCAATTCAACTATTCTAATCACAAAGTATTTTACAAAACGTTTGTGAAATCTTTTTTTTTTTTAGAATATCGACTCATGGAAATAATAACAGGTGGTGATGCAATGGTCTCACAACGCCATCTGTTAATATTTCTCTCTAGTAAAGGATTGTTTGTTAGCAGATTTTTCGAAGGACATTTTTATGAGCCGTGATCATTTCGACGAAATAAGACTTGGTCTCAGTCTTAAATAATGTCCCCAGAAAAGTTTCTTTTAGAAATCAAATTTCGACCGTAAGTAAGTAGTTTTGTGTCAATGTTGGATCGTAATGTTCGTGGAAAATCTGAAAAATGTCAAACCTATCGACACCTTCCGCCTGAATTTTGTTTATCGTACATTTAATGTTTAACATTTGATCCATCTCTAGTCTGTGACAAATAAACCCTGAACTAGCGATATAAGTATGATACAAAAAATTGAAGTAAAAGATTTAGTACCAGGATTGTGAAGTAACAGATTTTGTTGAAATAAACTTCCAGTTTCTAAAATGTTAAGATCGAAAAGTGAAATCGAAGAGTTTAACCGTTTTTCATATGGAAAATTGCGAGGGGTAAACCACTCTATTTTTTGACGTGATTAACATGATTAACATGATTAACCAGTGATTAACATGATGACGAATTGCTGATTAACCAGCATTTGACCGGGGGAATCGTCGCAAAACTACAAATAAACGTGAAATATAGCGGTTAATCAATGTTAATCACCGATTAACCGTTTGGATTCACAAAACTTATGTTTCTGATTAACAGATTAACTGATTAACCATGTTAATCACAAAATAGTGGTTTACCCCTCGGAAAATTGAGTCAATACCAATTTGACTTCAATTTTGTTATTTACTTTTTACGTGACAAATTTGAATAAAAATCATTGAGACTGGATGGTGGTGATAAATTTGAATGATTGAATGTAAACCCAAACGTTCTATCGAAAGTAATACCCAAAGTCGGTCCGACATCAATTTCAACATTCCATTCAACCTAATTTCTGGTAGAAAATTCGTGATATTTATCCGAGCTACATTTTCGTTTCAATTTATTAGTTTCTGTCACGGTATTTGCTGAATTTGCGTGTATTACATTGGGCGATTATTTATTTTATTATTGGATGGCGCGGTTTCGTATTTAATAAGAAAATAGGAATTTTTGCTTCGTCTGCCTTATTTACAAAATAGAAAAATCGTTTCGAAAATTGAATTTTTACTACTTGGAAGAAGATGTGGTGAAGGTTGAAATAATTAAAGAAGAAGTTCTTCAAACTCTGATGTCCAGCTTATGATTCCATCTGAGCTCCGAATTTTCTGTGCAGCTATCGTTTGAAACAAATAGTTCCTAAATCTTTGAAAAAACGTACTAAAGGAGCAAGAGTGGTTGGGTGGAAACCCCAATAAAAATTGATTTTATTCGAAATAATGTTCATAAATTGCTTGTTAATTTAGATCCAACGTAATCCAAGGTAGAGTGTTCCAGTTTTTTATAACTCAATTTTGGTCTGCGGCCTCAACTGTTAGAAAACTGTGGTAAATATTCGATAACTATTCTAACTGTTCGAAAACTGTGCTAAATGTTCGAAAACTGTGCTAAGTTTTCGAAAACCGTGGTAGCTGTTCGAACTGGAACATTCTATGTTTAAGGCAGAATAATTTACCAATACATAGACTGACACAGTCGGCCACCACTTGACTTTATTATATTTAGAGTCACGAAATAAAAAAACTACGGAAATTGTGTTGCTAACGTCACCCCAAAGAAAACTTAAGAATTTTTTTTCTCTAAAAGCAGATGTTCAGCCATGAACTCTGTGTTTGAATTTCAATGTTCACGATAACTTAAATATTCTGACATCATTTCGAAAATCTAAGTCACACTCTATTCGGCTATAATGTTACTTTCAACCGATCCACACCCATCCACATTTTCCATATTGTTTACAACTACCGAAATTTGAAATGAACAAAAAATTCCGTAAATTTCATAATCTGTCGATTTGTTGTCTTCTTCTCTCCCATCAATGGAATTCCCCAAGCAGACATGAGCACAGTTTATAATGTAAACAAAAGTATCTCTTCTGTGCCCAGACCCACATGACATGCACATGACCAAAACAAACGAACCCAAAAAAAAACCGAAATTTGGTGAAGAAAAAAAATCGATAGAATGCACTGGCGCAATGGTGAAACGTTTCTTTGTTTGTTGATGGCAACATTTTATTTAGCATGGAAGAAGTTATTTGGTGTTGTTGTTGCTTTTTATTTAAATGAAATTTTCATGATGTGCGTATTGTGCAAAGTAGAAATGTACACAGTACCATTACCAAAACACAACCAGAGAGCGAATGGTGAAAAGCCACTCGGATTCGAATTTACAAGAAAAAATATTCTATGCGCAAATAATAGAAAATTCGGTGGCAATCTTTATCATAATAGTGTAGGGTTAAAACTGTATAACGTAATACGCATTCGGTTCGGTAGTATGTGAACTAAAAACCGGAACAATGAAAAAAATGTGGAACACAAACACGACTTGTTTATATTGTGTAATAAAAAGCCAACGCCAAAGTTATTTGCAACCGTTCGTACGACCGTTGTTAAAATGCAAATTTCGTTCGATTAGCATTGTAATTTTGGTCTACTTTAAGTGGTTGCAAATAATGTAAATAATGCGGCCTTTCCATGATATGAATTTAAACCTCCAGTGGAGAATGTTATAATCGAAATTTTCGGGAACCATTTCTTAAGAACTGGAAATTTGGTTGTTAGTGCATCTTAAGCCGAAAACACACGATCAACTTTGATTTGATAGAATCGACAATTGTGTTGCTTCATTCTTTAAGGTAAATAACGGATCAATTCCCGTGCGTTTTCTGCTGTAGTCTGTGGCAATTATGGAATGAAAAACAATGGAAAAAGCAGCATAATTGTCGGTCCCATCAAAGCAATATTTCTCCTGTGCTTTTGAGCTTACTTCAAAGACGATTCGTTTGTTTAATGCCAAGGGATTTTTCTTGGAAATCTAGTAAGCATCTAGGCGATATCCTAACCAATTGCCCCATCCCAGCCTTTTCTAACTTATTGGCTTCGCAAGCATTTTATTTAAGACTCGATGTGCATAAGATTCGTTCATTTGAAACCTAGCCCATGTTATCACACTACCAGATTTTTATCCTACTAGAGGAGGACCCCAATAAGAGTAGACCTAATGCAGACTATACATTGCAGGACATCATCCAAACTATTGTCAAAACAAAAATAATTCGTCCCGAATGATCAACAAAATTCAAAACGAAACTTTTTATTGTGGAGCTTGTCGTACCAGACAATTTGAGAAATTGGCTCGGCAAACCGTTCTATAAAAATGTGCGTTTACGTTTAAGTCTAATCTTTCGTTTGGAACGAATAGCTTTTTGGCACAGCTTTGGACAAGATGTGCTGACTGGTAGCTCTCAAAAAATAAAGTTGGATTTCGTATTGGATAGTACGGCATAGGTTTACTGTGGCCCCAAGAGGAACTGATGCGTACATATCAGTAAATTCATAAAAATCAAATTCCCAAATGTTACAGTCAGAGACAGTGAAATTTCAGCATGAACTTGCTTTAGCTGTTTGTCAGCTGATCCACACATACACCACGAGCGTTTCTGTAGCAGCTTCAACAGTATTTAAACGGATTCGATTGGATGTGTGGATCAGTTAAAAAACAGTTGAAGCAAATTCATGCTGAAATTTCTTTGTCTCTGACTGTATGAGCCCTTAAACGCATTTTTTCCATTTACATGCTACATTGATACCAAATTACTTCATCAATTCCGATTGCTTGCAGAATGTGGTATTCAAATATAATCGCTTTCTGATCTTACGAAACAAAGTCAGGCAGTCGGTTAGTGGAACAATGAATTTTGTTTCGACCATTGTGCCACTTTACTATGTTAAGCTTCAAATCTATATATGAAAAATAATCTAAGATCGACTGATTGTGTAAATCTAATAAACGCCGTACGTATGCTTAACTCGTACGCGTCACAAGACCTATCACTGAATAAATAATTTGAACAGACTGTGTTCTCGTTTCTTGAATTTTATTTTTAAATTTAAAACCAAAACAAAAATCATCTGTTCATACCTTCCAATACAAATAAAAAATATTTAAAAAAAAAACATTTTCGTGTATAACAACAAATTGTTATGTAATAATGTGGCATTGCCATGCAAGGACAAAGTAAAATAAAATTTGAGATAAAAAAAAATGTTGAGGAAAACACTAATTTGAAGGGCGTTGGTTTCAGTCTTTTTTTTCGCTTTATAAATATTGTACGTTCCGATGAGATAATAAAACGAAAATTTTTCTTTCTTTTTTTGAAAATTTGCCAAAAAAACAAAACAAAAATTTGACCCAAAAATTACACGACAAAACAATAATCAACCAAAAAAATAAATCAAAAAATTTTTAAAAAAAAGGAAAAAAAATGCAGAAAAATGTCAACTTATTCCTACCTGATACATAGCCGTTTTTGGAAGGTCCAAACACACCGCACAACATAATATTCCACCTAATCGCAGCTCTAGCTTTTCGTTAATACCAGACGTACTGGCTACAGCTGATTCGATTTTTCTCCGCTTTAGCTCCGGTTCCGGACTAGCATTGTCCGGCGGAGGGCGTGGCGGTGGATTGCTAGTATCCATTTGAATGATTTCAGCCGCAATAATCGGTATGGGATTGATTCCCGAAACGGTTGGTGCTTGTATCGACACCGAACTGCTGCCCGATTCGACGATAGAATCAGCCATTTCTAATTTTGTGTGTATCTTTTGTCGGGAAAAATTCAATGAACGTAAATTTGATACGTTGAAAACGGAACAGTCTCTCCTTGGTTATCCTCAAAACGGTTTTTCACTCGAACAAAATCGCAATCATCGAACAACAATAATAAAATAAACTGACCCGAGGAGCAGAGAAATAAAATCGAAAATAAAGTTCTTGTTTAAACTGAAATATTAATATGTCCGACCACGACTACGTTTGCAGTTGTGGTGTATGTTGAGTATCAAATGAAAGAAACGAACAAAGGAATTTTTTTCCATATACAGTGACGATATAAACGAATGTGTTTTAGATTGGAACTGTTCAAGACGTATGATGAAGGTAGGGCCTACTGATTTTGTTCAATAAAATGTAGCCGTTTCTGCACTAAACTATGTACGTCAATTCGAACGACACTTTGCGATCAAAACTATTTCCCGAATTTCATTCAATTTCAGTTCCTAATTTAAACTTTTCTGGCACAGATTCCTCTTTTTTTCCAATATTTTTTTTATGTTGATGGGAGCGCACAAAAACTGACTTTATGTCCAACGAATTAGAGACTTTTCTATCAAATGAACTACGCAGCAAAGAAGATGTAAAATATACGACGTAAATTTCATTCAGTCCCTGGTGCGGGAACGAAACAGAACGAGAACCATTTCATATTTTACGTGCATTTTATCTCTTCCGAACCGTTTTCCTTTTCATACTTTTTTTTTCAACTCAAAATCATATGTTCAATTGAAAACAGAGAGAAAGAGATGGAGCCAAACGATTTGGTCTGGAGAAAGGGCATACGTACAGTGAGTAAGAGAGGAACAACAAAATGTCTCTGTTATCGAACTAATCATGAAGTACGTGAATGCATTTTTTGGTGTATACAATATATATTCTCTAGCAGCTGTGTTTTGGTTTTGTTGTTTTTGTTTTGCTTCTTTACATTTTCTTATGATACGACAGGCACATACATTCACACAACCCATGCATACATAAGATTTACGATTGTAATACAATCTCCTCACCAACACAGCGATAACCATTTGTGATTATTTAATTGTAGTAAAGTAATTCTAATGTTACAGTAACTGATTCGGAACTAGAAAACTTTTGTTGTTGTTTCTTTGTTACAATCTCTTGTTACAAAAACATTGATCAATGTCAATACATGTGGCTTTCATAACCAGGTTGCCATTTTAACAATGATATTAATGTTAACCGTTCAGCGAGTTCTTCATTCAGAATTATTTATCAGATGTCCATGTTCATTTCGTACACATTTCAGCTGTGTCTATTAAGGAAGGATAGCTGTTTGTTTCATGCTATTTATAAAGGCATGTCACAGGTCAAATTTTATGCAGAAAACGAATGTTCGTTGCTTATTGCTAAACACCTCAATCATAAAGAAAACCATTGATAAAATGGTGAGGTGACACATTCAGTTTTCAGTAAAGGCTTAAGTAGTCGTAAAACTTTGTGAAATAATTGAAAGGCAATGCCAATGAAAAGGAACATATTCGGTGACAAATGGGATGTAGCCGCAGTAAGGTATACATATGCAAATTGTTTCTCAGCCGTATGCGCCTGCAGCAGCTAATGGGGTTCCAAAACTACCTGGAGCAAGAAACTCAATTCATTAGCCATGAATGGTAATGAGAACGAAGAACTCTCTGTCTCATAATAATTTTCTACTTCCTAATCATATCTGCTGCAGTTTCTTTCATCATAATTTAAAAGTGATAAACGCCATAGCACTGCTTCTAGCATTAATACTTTCATAAGTTGTTTTAACCAATGAAAGTATACTCTATAGGTATCGCCCAAAACCACTTACAGTGGAGGTGTGACGCAAGTCCTGTTATTCACTTACAAAAGAACTGATATCGGTGTTAGGTGACGCTTGCAGATTCGACACGCAAAAAGGTATACGTCACAAATGGCAGCTGATGAGGAAAGTACGCAAAAGACTTATCAACAAAAATCTTACCAGAAAAATTTTAGGAAGAAAATTATAATAAAAAAGTTTGCGTCACAAGGGGCAGATGTTGAGGAAGGAAAATTTTTAAAATTGTGAAATACATTCCTTTAAAAAATGGAATTCAAACGGAAGAAAGCCGAATCATCTGCCCCTTGTGACGCAAACTTTTTTATTATAATTTTCTTCCTAAAATTTTTCTGGTAAGATTTTTGTTGATAAGCCTTTCGCGTACTTTCCTCATCAGCTGCCATTTGTGACGTATACCTTTTTGCGTGTCGAATCTGTAAGCGTCACCTACACCGATATCAGTTCTTTTGTAAGTGGATAACAGGACTTGCGTCACACCTCCACTGTAAATGGTTTTGGGCGATATCAGCTCTTTTGTAAGTTGTGATTTTTTATAATTTGGTCGCAGATAATAGACAATCATATTGTGCAGTTTGAACGAAAATATTCTTCTTACAAAACTGTATAACTTTCTCTTTGATCTGAATCTTCCAGCTTTCATTTGACGAAAATCGAAAATTTGACGAAAATAAAAAATTTGACGAAATTCGAAAATTTTGACGGAATTTGAAAATTTGACGAAAATCAAAACTTTGATAAAAATCGAAAATTTGACAAAAATCGAAAAATTGACGCGCTTAAAACGCTCAAGGCTCCCAAATAGACGACTTTTTAGTGAAACCATGAAACACGTATCGACTAGAATCTAAAACTCTATAACTTTGTCTTTTACACGAGGTTTCCATCTGCCGTATTTTCCGAGTTATGGCTGACATAGCTCGCACTAAAAACGCTCATAGCTCCCAAATAGACGACTTTTTAGGAAAACCATGAAATCTGAAACTCTATAAATTTGTCTTTTAAACGAACTTTCTATCTTTTATATTTTCTGAGTTATGGGTCATATAGCTCAATGGCTCAAAACGCTCATAGCTCCGAAATTATAAGCTTTTAAGAAAATTCCTTCAAATTAGTTTCTTAGAATTACGTCCTTAACATACCCTGAAAATTTCAGCCAAATTCACCGGTAAATTAAAAAGTTTCGCCGTAACAGAGTGACAAAGTAACAAAGGTTGGTAAAATTCATCAATTTCAAAATGTATGAAAATGAATTTCTTCATACAAATTTCTGCAAATTTCCAAGTTTTGAAATTTAATATCTCGGCCAAATTTTAACCTTTTGAGGCGTGTGATAGCTCGTTGAACTCGTATGGACGCCCTGATTACGAATAAAATACTTTGGGGGTAGTAGGAGCAAAGGGGGAAAAGTCAAAAAGTTCGTGTATATATGTTCCTCAGTCCTGCGGAATTTTTTTTTTTTTCAAATTTTTCAGTGTGAACGGACTTGCGTCACGGCCCTTCACTAACGTAGGGCCATGATGGTCTAATGTCAAAATTTGTATGGAGTGGAGGAAATAGCAATTTCATATAAAGAAACTCACCCCATGATTTTCATTGAAAGGTGAGTTTGTTTGTATGAAATCGCTATTTCCTCCGGCTTGTGCGGACAGACCATACCTGGTTTGTACATTCATTGGTTTTAGCTCATACATAGAAAGCATGACCCATGTCTGTAGGAAAGTGCTATTTAAAAGTAAAAAGATTGTTGCCGAACTTGCAACTAATTTTGTCAAACAATTGTCAATTTAATTCAATTTCAGTCAGTGTTCTTTGTTCACTCACATCGTTTGTTTATTTTTTGACGTCTTAGCTCTAGACTTTCACTTGATGGCAACGCACCAGTACGTGAGTTTTTTTTAAATCTAAAAAGACAGTGTATCAGACACCTCTCACACTTCTAAAGACAAGTTCATACCATATTATGAATGGGAGATATATAGTGATAGAGTTGGCGAAACGACTACCTATTGTTCCATCTCGGGGGTCTGCTGTCAGATTCTTTTGTATTATCGATGACAGCAGACCCCCAGTTGATTTTCCATCTCGTTCTACTTAAACACCGTATACGACATGTAGAAGAAAAACATAGGCCAAAAAAACCTCAGTTGGTCACACTGATTTTCAGCTAGTATTCCTTGTTAAATGAAGCTACGCTAGATGACGCTAGATTGTCCCCTAGATTGTAGCTCAAAATCAGTGTTACCAACACAGGTTTTTTTGTCCCACGAATATTCGACTTTGCGTATATATCACTCTTTCATATATGGTTCATACAAATAAGATATTTTCGTGTCATTGTCATTGTCAATTCAACGTGTTTCGGCTGCTTCTTTAACAAGTACCAATGCACTTCAACGATGAGTAGTACTGAGGGTAGTTAATCTGGACAGTGTGTCATACAACCGTAAAACAATATAAAAACAATTTCAATAAAATAGTACTCTATTTGGTAGCTGTCAACTATGATCACTTTTGCTTGAAATCAACACACTTCGAGCAAAAGTGGTACCCTATTGAGTACTGAAACTTGACAGTGCTTCATACAAAATTGTAAACTGCAAAAAGGGTGGGGATAAAATTTCATACAAAATAGTACTCTATTTGTCAGGTGTCAATCGAAGCACTTTTGCTTGGAGTGCGTTGTTGAAATGCGTTACATGCACCACTTCCTGCTCCAGTTTTTCGCATAGATCATTTTCATGACCTTGTAAACGTCAGACACGATCCCAACTGTCAGACATGTCGAAATTTATCGAATGAATTGAACGAACGATTTTCATATAAAAATCAGTAAATTGAACGCAGTTAACGTCAATTGATTGAGGTTAAGGACTACTTGACGAAAAATTAAGTGGGGCTACGTTGACAAGTACCGTATAACGAAAATGATCTATAGCATCGTATGGCGGAGTAACAGATTTTTGAAATTTTAATTATTCATGACAGAGACGCCAACAGACTGAATAGGTCTGTTCCAAGCCAATCAAAATGTCAACCGTCAATCGTTGTTTAAGTTGCTGTTATGTTTGCTTGTGAATGACTGCTGGTTGTTTTCGACCTGACATCCGCCATCTTATCGTCAACTGTTGTGTGTCACCCGCGTATCTGTATCTGCGTGACCTCCCCAACGTTTACAGCCTTGCGATGGAACAAACCTATACATTAGATCTATTAGCAATAGTTTGAAACAAAACACCAGGCCTGACCTGGCCCTATGGGCATTCGGCCGATGCCCAAAGGGTCTTTTCGATTTTGTATGGATAAGATGCAATGAAGAGCTTTTTGCAAAATTTGTTTTTCCAACGAGCAAAGGAAGAAAAATGTGTTATGTACAGCCATTCATTTGTTATCGATAACCACGACAAAAATAAACGACAATGACCAAAGCGTTCATTTATATAGCAAAATGCTTGTAAATATGAATTGAAGTATAAGATTTCATTTCAGTCTGGGACAAATGGCTGGCTAAACAAAATGTATGCCAACTAAACGAAGTAAAAGATCTACCCCAAAAATGTTAGAAAATGATTCGATAAAATTATTCTGGTGACATGTGTGTCGTGTATATGCATAATGGTAAAACAACTTCAATTGAAAAATCCGGCAACTATTTTAACGCACATCAACGATTTTTATGTGGGTCAACTAAACAGAACGTTCATACTTTATGACCAGACCACAGTTGTTTTTTTTCTCTACATTATTTTTGACCTAATTCAATTAGCTATGGCCTTTCAAATATTCTTTGCGCATTTCTCTGCTAATGTGCTTTGAATAACGTTAAAAACAGACAAGACAAAATGCCCATTACAATCGCTCAATTATTCTTCTCCGAACACGAATTACGTGATTTGCCATTGGTTATTCTTACACAATACGAGGTACTACATGTACAGAGAACGGCAAAGCACCTGCTTTCAATGTTATTATTTTGTATATGGACCGAGAAGAGAAAACGATATAATGATCAAGACCGCGAAAAGAAAGACCACCAAACGATCAGCAGAAAACCAAATTCTCTCTTTGAGATTGAATTTGAGAGAGAAAAGAAAAAGAAAATTGAGAGAATCTGAAAGCTTTTTTCGTTGCCTGAGTATGTACAGCGAGTGGGAAAGCGGAAGATCTTGAGGAACACCAAATTCACTATCAGTTCATATAAATTTCTGATGTTTTGACGATGGTTTTTTTATGAAACTTTTTATTTTATGCGCAACAATAAACATTGTAAGCATATCATGAACTCTTTGCGGATGGTATAATATACACACGGTGAGTGTAATAATATCGTGTTGTTGTTGGTCGGGTATGCAGAAAAACCGTTTTCTTCTACTCTTGAACGTAATATTTTTGAAAGAAATTCTTCGCAACTACCAACAGTTGAACAAACAGTTCATCGATATCGTTGAACGAAGAAACAACGGTGAAGAAGACTCTGATCGGTTAGATTGTTCAAGAGTTTCATTTTTATATGTTTGTTTGCGAGTGAATCTCGGCCGTTTTTCTTTTTGAATAATAAAATTGTATGTCGAACAATTGCTCATATTATTCGATTCGTTTTGTTAATGGAAATTGTATCGGTTCTTTGTGTTGTACGAAAGATAGTCAATCGCGCGTTAGTTCAATTGGTTCGAGAATTGAATTTGATCGCATGATACTGGCTTAAAGCTATGATTGTTGTAATGTGTGTAAATGTTGATTTAAACTAATTTTAACGACTCTCGGCACGTGATATGTGATCCAACACGAAGGAACACAAGGATCACTTCATTTAGATTTGGATTTGACCCAAATACGTGAGGTAAGTCTCGTGAAACCAAAGAGCACAATGAATATGGTTGATGGTTGAAACAGTACCAAAGCGAATGGATCATTTAACCTTTTCAAAGATAGGTTTACAGAAATGTTAAAGTACTGACGAATGTCTAATTCTAATATGTGAATGAAAACCCAAAATTGATCAAAAACTTCGAATTTTCTTCATATTTACTCGATCTCAGGTTTTCAATGAACCCATATCCCTCACCTCTTGCCCCGTGAAAATTTGAATAGAAAATCAGTTGTGAAGAATTTCTCAGGCCAGCTTTGATTCAGAACTAAATCAGAAGCCGCATTAAACGTCCCATCTGTAATCGGCAGCGATGACAAAAATAATACGTAAGCTCTGGTTAGTGCGATATTATTATAGAAACATTTATAATTAAACAATTGAAGTAAAAGATTTTTCCATAAGCTGTGGAGAATACTTAGATCAGCAGAAGTACCAGACTCGATAACTTTGTTGATGATAATGTTTACTGTGTGAACAAGCACTATATTTGATGAAAAAAAAAATTCCCAACATTTTCACGAATTTTCAAAAAAATTTCCGAATTTTCCTATAAAATATTTTTGGGAAAATAGGGAAATACGTAAAAATGTGGGAAAGTTGTTAGAAATAATGGAAAAATGTTTTTAATAGATTCTATCTGTTCTTGTCTCCTAGAACCTGTGGTTCTCCTTAATGATTTTCCTTTTTACACTGGCCTTTTGTTTAACACCTTTGAGTTTTAGGAATTCCTTGATGAATATCTGGCATTTTTAATGTAAAGCTCTTTAAGCCCCTTAAATATTTCCTATAGACAACTAGGAGATTCCAGTATTAGAAGCAGTAAGGCTTCCTACCCCCAAGGTACAAACTAAGTTTTATCTGTATTTTCGTTTTTCAGACCGACGGAAGCCTCGGTCGCTCGAATCTATCTATCTACAGTAAATATCTGTGTGTCCGACTTTAGTTTTTATAGATCCTGCGCTTTTACAAAGTCATTGTTTGTCTTGTCTTGTATTGAATAACGTTTGGGGTCAAAAGTCAGATTTAAATCTAAGCAAATTTGGAATTATTGCTCAAAAAGTAGCTTCTGTCGCAAACAATTTTAGATGTACACCATGTAATGTGGTGAGAAGTTAGCGGTATAACGTAAAGTTCGTCATGAGTTTAATATTTCACATTATAATTCCCGGTTGACCGACAATATGAAACTTTAGGATATCATAAGACTCATCAATCAGGGGAACACCCATAGCTTCACTATTTCAATGCCGCCGCTCAGGGCCTATGAAAAATTGATTTCCTAAAATTTTCCAAAATATGTTAGCCAATTAGCAAATTTTGAATTTCTTTAGTAAATTCAGTGAATTAATTGTCCAAAAATAGATAGGCCCTGTCGCCGCTGTCTTGAAGACTGATTTGCTGGGCCCATAACCTATTTTTTTTTATATTTAGTAAAACGATCCGTGTGTCGCCTTTGCTCAACGATAGTAAACAGAGTCATCAAAAGTAAAAAAAAGATTCTTCAATGGTAAATGGTAATGCGAATGCTCGATTCACAACTCTATTCTTCTGTAACGAACCGTACGCAAATCACCAATCATAATTGCAGAAGTAAAGTCAATTGAAACACCTGCTAATCCATTTCTATTACATTCATTCGGAAATAATTGACGTACTTAACGTTCATTTTATGTTTAATCAGTCAGTCATAATAACAGAGAATTTCCATACCGAAATGTTATGCAAACATTAAAAAAAATAGAATTCCCGCTAAGAATCAAGTTATACATCAAGTCATGGTTTACAAAAGAAAGAACGTTACTTTTTCGAGACGCAAAAAAGACATTTGAAAAACACTTTGCTCATAATCTTTTAGGTTGATCTTTCTCTATGAAAAATGAATAAAACTAAGCAGAAAAGATAATGATTTCGTACATTTCTAACTATTCCATGATATAATTACATAAAATTCAAGAGCCGCTTTTTATATCGCGGTGTGTGTTGTGATGATGATGATGAGATGACAAACTCTATAATTATAAATTAATGTTTCATTTAAAACATTTTCATTGCTTTAGCAATAAAAATGCTAAAATGTTTGTTGTATGTACACACCAGACAATTTTTTTTTGATTATTCGCGGTTTGTCGTAGAATGGCCATTTTTCTAACTGTCTGTACGGTTTTCTATGAGATTTGATTTCGGTTTTTTTAAAGACTTTTATGTAGATTTTATTTCACACAATAAACTATGTATAATATGGTCTTGATGAATATGGTGAAATGTTTTTAATATTATGCTCAAAATATCACAGCAATAATAGCACAGTTTTCACAGCGAAAAAAAGAGTTCGAAAAATGTGGTAAATTATTACGTTAATTGTTTTATGTTTTATTATGGTGTACATCATGGTCCAAGTATTCTCTGAATTAATTTCTTGAAAAGAAATTGAATGAAAAAAGAAAAAAAATGTTCGTGCGATTTTCAGATCAGATTCGACCGCAGTTATTATAGTTAGAAATGTGCGCGGACATTCTGACCCAATGATAACGGTTGTTTTCGTGTATTTCTTGCATAAACATTATTGTCTCATGTCTAATGAGTGAATACGAAAATTCAAGGCCCATTTTGGAAAATTGATTTGCTAAGATTTGCAAATACAATTTTTAGAAAATTTTGGAAAATTAGGCAAATCAACTTTCCAAAAATGGGCCCTGCGAAAATTGTCATTAAAGTACTGCGGTGCCTCATGCTGAATAGTTCCTTTTTCTAACTAGTGTTAAAATATCGCGACTTCGTCGAAAATAACTAATTTACGACTCACTTAGTTACGACTCGATGACTAAAACTTTTGTGGTTTTTTTAACGTTTTTCACAAAAATGGCAACGAAAGTTTCTCATTTCGTCATTGAGTTGATGTGTATTACATGACATGTCACATGTCACATACACCTTTCGGTTTTACTAGACGCTCAGGCATCGTAGGCACATACTAGACGTGTATTGTGGTCTCCATTAACAATATGCACATGCACATCTCGCTTCGCTCGTGTCAGCAATCTCACATCTAGTGCGGAAAACATCCCCACTTACTACCTTCTTATAAAAATAGCTATTGCGAAATGCATTTCTGTGTACTCATACTCATTTCATGATCCTAGTGCCTTAGACGAAAAGACCTTTACAAGTATGTTGGAGAACATTTTCCGTGCTTCAATGCTAAATTACAAAAAGCAAGGAAGATAGTTGAGGAGGTAATCCCATTCGATGCTTCTTTTTTCAAAATGGTTGATTTCGATTTACTTTTGTTTCACAAAGTGTTGTGTCCATGCAACGCTTTGTTTTTAATAAAAGGGTTTGTATCGAACTTTCATCCTCATCGGCTTTGCGTGAAGACAGAGAGAAAGGGTGCTGTCTAGCAAATTGAATTTCACTTGACCAAAGTTTTAAAACTTATATTCAGTGAATATTATTCACCTGAAACTAGGGTTCCATGAGTTTTTGTGGATTGGCATTAACTTCAATTGTTTATGTATTTTGCTCGGATGAGGCGTCAAAATGATAATTTTAAACCAAAGCCCATATGAACGGTGTGGGCCTGGTCTGACGATATGTTGACCAGCGCACACATCTAAGTCATGTTGTACTTTACTGTATCGTACATATATAGAATATTTTGTACGCGATGTGAAGTACATCATAATTCATCGTATTATATTTTATGAAATGTAATGCAGTTTCTGACCCATATCGTATAGTGAACGAGAAAAATTAAAACATTTTATTAGCAACGGGCATCACCATAGAACGGTGATATTCTTGCACAGATTATTTCGTAACAGCAACGTTCGCAACGTTTTTATTTTGTCTCTCTTATAATGACGGTATATAACAAATTTATCACTTACATTGTTGCATATCAATGAGCTTGGCGTACCAGTACATATTTATGCAAGAAGAAGAATTAACTAAAAAGTAGGTGCATAACGGAATTTTAATTGGGCCAAGAATGCCTCTGCTGTGCATGCATAAGTTTTATTAAAAAATAAAATAAAAAGTAAAACTTTACGCTCGTCTCTGTATTCTATGGATACGAAACGTGACATGCTCCTTCGAAATTGAATGCACTAATTGAATAATGTGCACACCTGAGGAGAAAGGTTTCTAAACGGAGAAACAACGAAATTTAACTTTATATGCGATGAGGTGAATCTAAATTTACGTCAATCAACGTCATTTCTTTTAGCATTGGTGGATCTTCTGACTCTCTGGTGTAGTGTGTTCATAACATAAGAAAATACATTTTAACAATAAACAAGGGGACATCCACAAATCACGTCCCCACTGAACTGCTGACGTGATTTATGGATCTGAAGATTCTGCATTAATTAAAAAGTCTGCACTGACAAAAAAGTTTTCAGATTATTACCTGTGACAGATAATCTTTCCCCAGGTAATGTAATTTCTCATACAAAAACAGCGTTACCTGTCACAGACAATGTGATTTTTATATGAAAAATTACATTACCTGGGGACGGAACTGTTAACTTTTTTCTCAGTGTGGATCAACGGAAGTGGTAGATTCGACAATTTAGTAAGAGTAAATCGTTTCCATTTGCGAAAGTTACTACTTTTCAGTATTAAGTTCTTATCCAAATAAAACTGAATGAATCGATTACAATCTATCGTTTCGAAATTTTTCGATTAATTTGCGAAAAAAACAATGTGACCGATTCTGTGGCAATAAAGTTGGGAACAGATCAGGTCGACGAAACCTGAGGCTCATATTATCTAAGTCTGATTAGAACTAAACCGAAAATGAAAATTTTTACCTGACCTAAATTTACCTGAAATCTGAAGTACAGATAAATCAGGTCAGATTTCAGGTAGTTATATCTGTAAATTTTTCAGTCATACCTGATCTCAACTGTAACGTCCCTGAACAATTACTGATTTTCAGATTCCAGGTAGATTCAGATCAGTTCAGTTCAGATTCAAATATTTTCGGGTTCAGATCAAGAAACTGGTTGGAAATCTTGAAACGGTTCTATCGTCGTTTGTACCGATAACGACGACCAAAATAGAACCTAAACTGAGTGAGATCCGGTTAAAGTATTCTTACCGGGGCAAAATGTGTTATTACATTCTTGCTTGGAAAATTGTTGCTTTGAAGATTTTGAAATGCTAGTCTGTCATAGTCTATAGAGTAAAGCGTCTCAAGCCTGAGCATAATCTATTTTCTATTTCTATTTCGTTCAATCTTGAAAAATGACGTCCCAATGAAATGAGTTTAGCTCAATGGGATAAAAACAACTAAAGGGACCGTAAAGGCAATCATCACCATTCAACAGAGAAATGATAAGCGCGGCCCCTCACAGCTGGTTTTAATAACGATATATTTCGTTTTCGTTAACGACCTTAACGACATTTATGGCTTGACTATATGATTGACGTTCTGGTCACATCGTCTTCAAATTTTTCAAAAAAAATCCGTCAGGCGTGTTCTATCTCAGGTGTGAGGCGCCGTGCTTATCATTTCTCTGCCATTCAATCTCCAAATATTTCCTATGTTAATGATGTTAATGCTAGGAGCAGTGTTACCGTTCAAGTTTTCAAAACTATTTTTACAACTTGAACATTGGCGAATGCAGTGCTTACCGATTCTATCCTCTTTGACGAAATTTGGCTGAAAAATATCGAATCCAAATTTTTTTTTGCTTGTTCATAGTTTTGTTTTTTTGTTATTTTGGTGACAGACCCTCGGTATTTTGTTAAATACTCACGCCAGTGTTGCCATAAGCTAGTGTATCAAAATCATAGCTACCTTATCATGGATGTCAACTATTAACAGCCACTAAGTATTGTTGGCGACATGAATTATCACCCGGGGAATTAATGCCCAGGCATTATCACCCAGATCAATAGGAATTATTCAATAGGCATTATCACCCAGCTATCTGAGAAGTCATGCTTAATTAGTCTAGTTAATCGTCTGAGAGACATGCACAATTAGGTAATAGTGCATCGCCTAAGATGTATGCACAATTAGTGTAGTTATTTGTGCATCGCTTAAGATGTATGCACAATTAGTCTGTTCGTTGTGCATCGTCTTAGACTAATTGCCAAGGAACACCACTCCAAACGAAATTGCAAATTCTCGTCGGCGACGCACTCAAAACAGAGCTACCATTTTTCGACATTTGCATAGCCAACGTTCCGTACCAAATCAGTTCCCCATTGGTATTCAAACTGCTGCTGCATCGTCCATTCTTCCGATGTGCCGTTCTGATGTTCCAACGCGAATTTGCCCAGCGATTGGTGGCAAAACCCGGCGACAAACTGTACTGTCGCCTTAGCATCAACACACAATTGCTGGCAAGAGTCGATCTGTTGATGAAAGTCGGAAAGAACAATTTCCGACCACCGCCGAAAGTCGAATCCAGTGTGGTGCGCATTGAGCCGCGAAATCCTCCACCGCCAATCAATTTTTCCGAATGGGACGGATTGACCAGAATAGCATTTTTGCGGAAAAACAAAACGCTGGCCGCTTCATTCAAGCAGACATCGGTGCTGGCCGTTTCACATCACTCTATTAGACCACATTACCATAAATAAATATAGAAAAGCGCAACGCATCGTACACACATTTTCAAAAATTCTCCCTCCATAACACCAATCGACTGCATTATCGTCTCAGCGACACGCAGAATATTATAGTTACACAACTGGCAATTTATGGAAAAATATTATGTGGACTGTCAGACCACTTTTATATTTGATGCATGGTTCGTAGTTACAAAAATTATATTTCGGTGTTTTATAAGCATTTTTGTAACAAATGCAGAAATTTTACGCAAACTAATTGCAAAAAGTCAAATCAAAGTATCGATGAACAGCAGCATCACACATTGCACACAAAATTTATGGAAAAAAGTGTACAAAAACAATGGAATTTGGTCAAAAAAGTGATCCGTTTCGTGAAGTGATCGAATTTGTTGAACAACTGTATTCGGAACTAGCACAAAATAAAAGCAATTTCAGCGATTACAGCTGCTTATTTTGTCGCAGCGAGTACATGGATCTAAATCTGTTGCTTTACCACATCGAGGACTATCATCGCAACCAAATTTTGGACGGAACATTCAACTTGCAGCAAAATTTCGAGGAATTGATAAAGAAAAAGATCGGCACCGTTGTCAAAGAAGAGCAACCGGAACAGAGGACATTGGAGTCGAATCAACTGTACCAATGTGCCAAGTGTAAGGTGACACACTCGTCGGTCCGTGCAATCACCGAACATGTGAACCAATGCTCGGTGAGCATCGTACAAAGTGTGGTGCGTTCGACAAATCTTTTAGCGCCCGCACCACAACCACCACCAAATCCCAACTTATACGGATGTGCTAGATGCGGATCGCGATTCAAGTTGGTCAGACAATTGGTGGTGCATTTGCATTCGTGCTTCGTTGATTGCTTCCACGACAAGCACCGTTATCTGTTGCCGAATCTATGGGTCGAAGCGCCGAATAATCAACACATTGTCATCAATGAGAGTGAGACAAATACGACATTGAACACTACTGGCTTGTGGTTGATGTCCAATTCACCGACGTGCACTACAGAGGATAATTTATCGAAAGGATTTTGGGTGATGCCTCCGTCTAATGTCCAACCGATCGAAATTCAACCCATACAACATCAAGTTATTCAGCCACAGCCTGCTGAAACAATGGTCGTTGTGCCGTCGACACACCAGTCCCATCAAATGCAGCAACAGCCCCAACTGCAGCAGCAGCAGCATCATCAGCAACAACATCAGCAAATGCGATACGTTAAAATTGAAGATGAGATTTTCATGGTAGACGACACGACGAACACAAAACTCATCCAGAATACAAACAATGTCATTGTTCGGCCGACGACGACTGCGGATGAAAATAAAAGAAAACGCGGACGCGTTGTACAGCCGACACTGCCACCATTAGTACAAACAAATTCTGTGTATAGACAGCAACCGACCTACGTCAATAAAAAGCCGCGCACTGATACTAACGTCCCATCGGCTGCCCAAACTCAAATTGTTTATATTTCACCACCATCAAAAGTGCCACCGAAACCGGTACCACCACTACAACCACAACAACGGAAAATGCCTCAAAAGCCTTCAGTACCTTCACCAGCAACAATGCAACAATCAACGTACATTCAACAACCGCCAGCTCCACCACTTGTGTCTGATCAACTATACATAGAAGAGCCAACCAATTACGTAATCACATACGACGATAACACAACTCAGATTATCAAACCGGGTGACGAACTCTACGAACAAGTGGCCAGTTCGTTCCAGTACGAACAAAGCGAATTTCAACTGAAAAAAGAGAGCACCATCGATGTAACATCGCACGATTCGGCATCGCCGAATGTAATTGATGTCGGCGGTCTTACGCCCAACAACAATGCCATCCAATCGCCGGTTGCATCGCCACCAATCGACTGTAACATTGACGATTTATCGCATTTGGATATGCCAATAGTAACGAAAACGAATGCGGCAACGATTATGAGACGGAAGAATGAAGATGCGTTCATCAAAAGTTACACCAGTTTTCTCGAATCACGACAAATAACGCCGAAAACGTAGCTGTTACTTGCGTACCCGCGGAACATTGTTCTTATTTTTACAAATTTAATTTGAAAGATTCAATTTCAATAATTTTTTTTTGCTGAAGAAAAAACCTTTTTTTTCTTTATTTTTCTTTCCTAATTCTACAACCTACTGTTGAAGTGCGTCGCACAAAATGAAATGATAAAAAAAAACTGCGATCGAGAAATTAAATAAAATTTAAAAACAAAATCGATTTTCCGTTTGATTTTTGTGGCTGAGGTGCAGATGCTTCGGTGGAACATAAAATTCTAAATTGCCGACCAGTGAAAGACCCTTGCTGTTGCACAAAGTTTTTGTCCTTCTCTGGTTTCGATTACTTGAGCAAACTTCAGAGGCAGTGTCTTATGACACTGCGCTCTGTAAAACGAACCACAAATAATAAAAAAAAACCTCCAAGCTTACATAGGTATCGGGGAATCTGGCACACTGTGACAAAAGAACGCACTTTTAAACTACGTAAAAGGCAATCGAAATTGATATCGAAAAATCGTGTGCGAGTTCACCTTTTACGTAGTTGAAAAATGCGTTGTTTTAGCACTGTGTGCCAAATTACCCCACGCCCTTACATACAAGACTTTATTGACCAGTTTCAACAAATGTAGCCATACGACTCAGTATTCTTGACAACCGGTAAGTTAGTTAATTGAATTGGAAAAATCATTAATGAACGAAAATTATTCAAGAACACAAATTTGCTTTTATATGATGCTACGGATCTTAAAAACTGATGATACAATCATCTCATCTCTATAACTGACAATGAAATTTTAACCTGTTACAGACGGCAATCGGATCTAATACTTCCATCAAAGTATTTTCATTCCATTTATTTCAGTTATCAAAATTACAAATACAAAAACATCTGCGTAGCTCTAGTGTGACGAAGAGTCAATTCGAAAGAGCTACGAAAGAGCTATTCTGTTAATTTCAAATCTTGTACTTCAATCTTTTTAACATTCATTTCACTACATAAAGGACCATATTCCTCAGAGCTTGTCATTATTTTTGTCGTCGTTGTCGATAACAGATGAACAGCCGTATGTGACAGGTTAAATTTTTGAGGTCACCTTCTCCTCGTGAGATTTACTCTTTCTATGGTGAACTGTTGTATATCCTTCGGCTATGGAATTCATCCAGTAGGATCGATTAGATTAACAAACTTGTCCTGCGTAGGACGAATTTCCAAAAAGTAGGACACTGTGGGAGCGCTGTAAGCTTTGAGAAAATTCGTTGAAAAATATGGTAGTAGGACTAAGCGTAAAAGTAAACATACGTATAATCCGTGATAATGCGTACGAGTTTGTTTAAAAACAAACCAAATAAACGATATGGACGTTATTCCACCTTTGACATTCAACTTTTAGTCGTCGATAAGAAAATTAGCAGCTTTGTGTATCAAGTCTACTGAGTATCGAAAATTGTAAGAAGAAGTCGATCAACACGCGAGTATCATTCAGTGAAATAGTCACCAAAGATTTGGTTGCGTTAAAAAATGACATTGAAATTAAGTCTTGTTAATACTGTTTTTTTGGGGGTAAGAAGACTTGTTTTATCGGTTTCATTGAATTTAGATGTAAATCTGTTATAGTCTCTCATCGCTGGTGTGATAAAAGGCGACGCTGGCGGCTATAATGTAGAGAATGTGTGGAAAAGTTCTAAAACTGATTTTACTGAACGGCCTAGGCCAGCTTGGACGGATGGAGTTCAAAAATACCATGACGATATAATAGAGGCATTCGGTAAATTTCCGCCTGGACCGTTGATGGATAAATCAAATGCTGTGACTACGACATTTCAAAGCTATATAACTAAACTTGTTACGTTAAGTAATTCAAACTCAACAGTACTTTCATCGGGTTCGCAATCAATATTGGAAGTGCTGAAGAAGGTAAACTTACTTGAAAATACACCCATTGGTGTCATCAATGAATTTTATCGAATTCTTCCGACGTTAATGGAAACATATAGAGGCATCGTATCAAATGTTTCGCCAATGTTAACTAGTGTGACAGGTCCTGTAATTACTCAAGCCATGAGTGACCTCGAAAGTTCGTTTAAAAATTACATGACCGAATTCCTTCGGGGTGATGAACGTGGAAATAAAAGAAAAGTTGATTATGAACCGGTTGTGAAACGATTAGAATTTCTTAATAATACCGTATCCAGTTTGATGGAATTGACTCAGAATCCGGTTGAGAAAGGTTTTGATACACTTCCACTAGGGGGATCACACAACAGGCTCGCCAGAGGTTTAGGAATCTTGTCTGGAACCAAGCCAATTATACCAATTGTTCCAACCATTCGCAATAGCACATCAAACATTGCTGAGAACATCATCAACAATCCAGTTACTAATTTCGTTCAGGATGCTGTGACGGTGGTAAAATTGGTTTTGGAACACATAGTGATCTGCTTTTACGGTCTTAGTAGCTGTAGTGAAGCCGTGCTAAGCGAACAGCAAGGGGAAGTGCAGACTGTTTAATATTTCTCATTGAACATTTTTATCAACATGCTAAAAGAAGAGCTATGCTAAAATCCAAAAGTTGACCTAAATTTTCAATTTTCACCATTTTCCCTTTCACTTCAAAATGTTCAATTCATAGTGAAGTTTCTAATAAATTTTGTCGGTCTAATAGATCGGTACATAATGTGTTTACTATTGTGCTATAATCTATTTTTAGTGCTATCAATGAGAAATTGAAAATAAAAAGCTAAAAATTATCACTCGATACATTAAAATTGAATTTTGCTTTCTTCTAAATGTCGCGATAATATCAACATAGTGGCCAGACTGATAGAAACTTGTAGTGAAGTCTTCTTTCTTTAATACCCTGAACACCCTGTTACACTTAACAGATCATAGAAAAATATAATTCCATCGTCATTCTTCAACATTTCTGCAACATATTTGGTTAAAAATTGCTGCCATTATTTCTCTACGGACGCGACATAACCATTGTTCAGGACCACACTGCAGTGTAACATGTAACCTTCAGATGCCTTTAGATATTCGAAATTTGGACCACCCTATGTTGTCCAAAAATTTTGAAAAAACTTCTTGAATTTAGGAAATTTAATTCTTTGTCGATTGTCATTCATAAAAATACGAAAGATTTTGTTCAGAGTGTTCGAAAATGGTCGAAAACTGAAATAGTGCTGGAGGGCTTCCTCCTTATCCCGAAAACTGACAGAATTTCAGCTTGGCATCCAAACATTTCTGGACTATATGTTCGTTGCAATTTCCACCAAAAATATTAGCAAATTATTTTAGAAAAGTATTCATTTGGCTAACTTCGGTGAATTAAGTAAAAATGATTTGCCCAAAAATGGGCACTGGTTCATTAGTCAAAAAAATCTTGAAATTCATATCAGGTAAGTTCAAAATAAAAATTAAATTGTAAAGTATAGTTGTAGTCGAGAAATATCGCCAAAAAAGAAATTGCCAAAGACAATTTTGGCGTTTCGTCACATTTTGGCAATATTTCTTGGCGAATCTTCTCATTTTGGCGATTTAAAAAAGCCAATGTCAAATTGCCAAAATCTAGAAGAAACGCCAAGAAAAACCGGGAAGTAGAAAAAAATCGCCAAGAAACATCGCCAAAATTAGAAGAATCGCCAAAACGTATCACCGAAACGCCGAAAGTCAGAAATGTAGTTTTCTTTGATGTTTTTGGCGTTTCTTCTAATTTTGGCGATTTCTATTTCGTTGCTCAATACTCAAATTTCATTCTATTTCCCAGATCGAGTGATTCAACAATATCGTCAATTTAAAAAAGCCAGAGTCAAATCGCCAAAATGAGAAGAATCGCCAAGAAACATCACGTAGAGCTAAATTTGGAAAGACACAAAATTTTTGGCGTTTCTTCTCATTTTGACAATTTGACTTTGACGGCAAGCATAGTAACAGTTTTACTATCTGATCTATTACTTCATTTGATCGAAGATTTTCCTAGATTGAGTTCAGAAATCTTTTACTTCATTTGTTTTGAACATGCTTTTTGCTATATAGGACCTTTTTAGTCAGCGCTTGTCGTTTATTATTACTGTCGTTGTCGATAACAGATGACAGCCGTCTGTAACAGGTTAAAACCGCTAAAACTAGAACAGCCAAGAATTGTCACCAAAATTGGATGAAACGCCGAAAAACATCGTCAAAATTAAAAGAAACGAAAATAGTCAAGAAATATTTTCTGGTGTTTCTGGTGCGATTCTTCTCTTTTTGGCGATTTTTTTTTCGGTGAAGTTCAAAATTTTGACGATTTAACTTTGGCGATATTTCGCACAGATTGTTCGCAAAATCGTTTAGGTTATGGCTCTGTTGCTCTCGTTCGTTTTCGGCTTTTCAAAAATCGTTTTTACCGTACGATGTAACAAACCTATTAGTAAATCGCAATTACAGCGATCCACTCTAAATGACCGTCTTTTTCTAAATTTCTTATTTCCCTTACTTCTCTCATTTCTCTATATATTCGTTATGGAAAAATATTGAGAAGATGAAGAAAAAAGCGATTTAGAAAAAGGTGTGCCAGTTATTAATAAAGGCTTACTGTATTATCTAATACCTCCGATCTACTAGCCCTAATGAATAACAAGGTCAGCGAAGATAATATAATTTAGTACGTCTTGGATATATATTACTGCTGCCCCATGCACAGTGATGAGCATTAGCATCTATTCCCAGCGAGTAGCACAATTTTATTCCTATTGAAGTAAATAGTGAGATTTATAAATTCTTCAGTGGGTTGTCAATACTACTATACCATTACCATATGGAAAGTAAACTGAACTAACTATTATTTTGGTATCACTACCACATTTTTTAGCTTTCAACTTGCCAGAGCAAGGTCTTTAGTAGATAGATCACTATAATACAATAAATTCACAAGTGGCAGATGTTAAGAAAATCACTGTACAGAATATTTAAGAACACAGAAGAAATACATTCATAAAACCGAATTATCTGTCACTTGTGACGCACCTTCCACTTCCTTATAATGACATAGTAATATATATTATGTACCTGTTGCCAAGATTGTTATTTTGAAGTGTAGGACATTATTGCCAGAGCCGAAGGCGTGGGCAGTAATGCCTACACGTCAAAATAACAGTCTGGCAATAGGTGCATACCATATTTTATCTGTCGACAACAGATATATCGAGATAAGTAAAAACTCCCTAGGGATATAAGCTCGAGATTCTAGGTAGATAAATTCCTTTTACATGCTTGCTAAGAGGGGCGAAAAAGAAATGTAAACCCACGGGGATTTGACATTTCTTACTTTCGCCCCGCTTAGCAAGCATGTAAAACTATATACGTCACTCGGAAAGTAACTTTCTGACTTCTCCCTTGTAACGTAATGTACTATTATTGCATTCGAGTGTTGTTGTGACAGAAAAATTACTTACCTAGAGTTCTAAATGAGAAATTACTCGTAGCTGTCATTAATGTCACATGTTGTTGTCTTGTTTTCTCTCATGCAATAAAGCATTGTATTTCATATATCGCTGTCGCTCGAGGATCCCACTCCATATGAAATAAAGTACTATGAAAAACCAATTTTCTGAATCAGCTGTTTACACTATCCTCATCATTTTCCGTTTGTGACAAATTTTTTGGCGTGTCGAAGCCAAGGGCCCTCTCAATAGAACAAACTGACAAATTAAAATGAAAAATCATATATTTGAATGTGTGTGTGACAGCTCCGTGTACAGACAGTACACGGGACTCTTAATGTCAAAAGTAAAGGGACTCATAATGTCAAAAGCAAAGCAAAGTTGACGTTTTCGTGTTAGTGGTGTGTGTGATATAATTTTTCAATGAATTTTGGTCATAATTCCTCTAGGTAGTCTACCTCTATGGTCGAAGCTGTAAGAGTCACCCCCACTTGCGTCACACTTCCACTGTAAGTGGTTTTTGGGAGATAATATAAACTCACGAAATGGTCACAACATTAAAAAAGCATAGCTGATAACATCGCTAGCTTCTTTTTCTTCAAAAACATTTCAGAAAGATAAATATAAGTCAACAAAAATGTAAAACTTTTATTCAACCATGGCATCTTATATAGGAGGGCCAATTGATTCATCAGCAATTACAATTTCATTTGAGTTTCTGATACTTTTATTATTCGACTAACGGGAACGAAAATGCAAGGCTTACTATTGGGTCAGGTCAACCTGAAATTCTCAGGTCATGTCAAAAATGACCTGAAGCCTGAAATTCCAATATTTGGTCTCGCTTCAGCTGGTGGTCGTGGTGGTTTCTAAGTTTCTATTGCATTGCATTGAGCATGAGCAAAATATATTTCTTGATTAATGAATGCTTACCACAGACCGCAGACACAAGAGCAGGATCACATCGAATCTGTTACTTCCTTTGATCTATAAGTATTCAATTAGAGTGATAATGAAATAGTTAAATAAAGGTAACTAAGATTTGATGTCTGTGATATTAGTTTGTATTTCACTCTGCCGAGTGTGTAAATTTTGAAATTTCAAACTGATTTGAGAGAAATAAAATGAGTGATAATGAAATCTTTTACTTCATATGTTTGGCGACGTATTTTTGTTTGTTATATAAGAACATATTTATTTAAAATTGCAAACCAGTAATAATAATGAATGCAACACCAACGTTTTCGTGGGTCCAGACACAGTTATATTATGTTAAGCTTATTACTCTCAACTCGAAATCGATTTACGTAACTTGATAAATTCGAGACGAGACCAAATAATAAATGGAAAATATTCTATAAATCTTCTGCAGAAAAAATCATCATCATCACCATCAACCAGCCGAGCTGTACACAATCCACATATATCTAACATTCACACCGTATACAAAAGTAAAACCAAAACATGATTCGGCTCATTATTTTGATGTTGCATTTAATTGTTTACGGGGTCTGGTCAAGTAGTCCAACGGCATTACCAACAAAAAGTCGAATTTTAATTAGTACAAATTGTTCACGTGAATTGTTCAACATCAAATTGGATCTGGACAGATCGTTCAAAGGCGTCATCTTTCCAAAAGATTTCTCCGACGAGTGTCGAGTGAAAGGTAAAATCAGTCTCGTCAACATATCGAGCATGAATTGGTCTCTTTCTTAAACAAAAAACCAATAATCTGATCACAGGTGACTATTCACCAACGGTGGAAATCCACCTACCAACATCGGGATGCGGAATCCGGTCCGAGACGCCAGTCGATGGATTGCACGAGTTCTCTGTTCATTTGATCATACAAATGGACGAAAAATTGCGTCAGAGTTCTGATTTACAGCGAATAGTACGGTGCTCGGTATCGACCGAACAAATGACAACGGACATTCCTATGGCTGCAGGAACTAAGAAGAAAAGTTCGAGGTTCGAATTTTTATGCATTTTTAAAGTCGCGAATGGAGGACTAACTTTAATGATGTACAATATCCTCAATCGCATTTCCCCACTAGCTCATTTTTTGACCTTATTAACCTATTCGTTCGAAGTTACTTAACAAACGTCGGGTTTCGACTGACTCCTCAACACTAATCTCTGAAGATCCTCAGCAACACCATTTCAATAACACACGAATCCTCGGCTTTCCTAACTCACTACCAAGCGGTCAATCCGGCGTTTCTTTCATCGTGGTCTCGGTTGCACCATCAAATTGACTTATATCACAAAAACCTTCTTTGTCACCCTGTGATCGTTTACAATCTTAGTCGCGCTGCTTTGATAGCGCCTACAATGTTTACTTCAACGAAAATTTCCGCAAGCTAACTATTTGTCCAAATACTCCACGTATCGCCCACATTGACTGGTCTACCGTATGAGCGTGGATTATCCTTTCAATCTTTCTTGATTTACTGTCAAAGTCCAGGTTTCGCTGGCGTAAGTGACAACCCGTCCGTCCAGTGTTTTGTATTGCCGATATTTCGTGGTAATGTTCAGTAAATTGAACAACCTCAATATTGTACTAGTTCAAGGTCATGCTGTTCAAACAGTATCATGGTACACAAAGAAATTTCGCTGAGTTTCCATGAAAATTTCTATTCAAATCAAGCTTCAGTGAATTATGATTGAGATAAAGAGTCAGGTCTCATTGAGAACACGACTTTTGCCATCAGTATAACATAGGTCATATGTCGGCCGACTTTCATCCACAGAGGCAAACATAACCGCAACTTAAACAAATTTGTACGTTAAAACTTCAAAGTGAGGTTGTGTTGGCTTCTCTGTGGATGACGATTGACATTTTGAACGGCCTTGGAAGAAACCTATAGTAACAATAGGGCATGGGACGATGTACTAGTTTACACTGAAAATTTCAAAAGCGCCATATTCAGCTAAATAAAATTTGCTGACAAGTGGTGAAAACGTCAACACGGTCCATGCACTATCGATAAGAATATAAATCCGTAATACCTTTGCATTCACCACAAAGTTCCGGTTTGCACTCGTCGTCCTCACAAACCTCACAAGACCGTCATATAATCTCGTTTAATACTCCTTTAAAGAAACGGTCGCATGCATGGCACAATCATTAACGAAACGGAGCGCATACAAGCCTGGTTGGAATTAGGAGGAAATGATGGATCTGGTGCCGTTGAAGTTGGCCAACAAACATCAATGAATGTGAAGGTCATTTTGCCAGATCGAATCGACGTCCGGGTTATCGATTGTGTGGCTCTGGACGGCATCGGCGAAGCTTCGCAGAAATTGTTCGATGAGAGAGGTTGCCCAATCGATGAGCAGGTATGTTAACTCATAGGAAAGAAAACTTTTGTTTTTCTATTGCGATGAAAATCACATAATCAATTTATAATGGTTGCACGCACCATAAATCGTTGTGAATTACTTAACATAAACATTTGAATCATTTTGTGGTGAAGAAAAATTGAAATCGAAAAAAAGCGGTATGTTTGGTGTGTATGGTTCACATTGAATGAAAAAAAAGACGAATAAATTTCACTTTCATTTACCTTTTAACACTTGAACGAATCGTTTCGAATATTTGCTGATGATATCGTTAACGATCAAATTTATGTTGTGCATTTTTGAAATATGAATTTCATTTGATTTGTACAAAAGAGAAATAATTCACAAAAAAAAACAACCAAACGAACTGCGGTAACGATATATTTAAGCGGCTATTGCTCTTCCATTGTGTTTAACAATCAAGCAATTAAAGTACGACATAGAAAACACCACACTTTATATCAACATAACAACGGCAAAAAAATTGCATAAATTTAAATGATGGTCGGAAAATTGAAAAAACATTTTTTTCATGCTTTTCCACGATAGATAAAAAAGACTTTCTGATCTTGAAATTGGCCATTGTTTTCGGTAGCGATGTGCGAGTGTTACCGTACATCTATACGTATTTTAAATGAAGCGATGCCAATGATTAGAGCATTTGTAATTGTTAATTTAAGTTGTTTTTTTTGCATAATTTATGCATGTCAATAGACTCGGTAAATTAAATTACATTTATTTTGTTGTGGATTCACAATCGGCAAGCGTATGACCAGTATCTATTTATCGAATCTGTTACTTCTTGTGATCTAAGTATTTTCAACAGATTGAAACCAAATCTTTTACTTCATTGCTTTTAACAAAACACTTTGCTATAGAAGAGCCAATCAGCCAGAGCTGATGCTTATTTCTGGCATTGTTATTAGGGTTGGTCGTATTTTCATTTTGTTTTTATTTTAAAAGGCCCTGGCCCCAGGCTGTACTCAGAATTGACCAAGGAATCCGAAACAGCAAAAAAAAATCAGCCTAGAGGCAAGGGAAAAATGAATTTAATTTTTTTTTGCTGTTTCGGATTCCTTGGTCAATTCTGAGAACAGCCTGGGGCCAGGCCTTTTAAAATAAAAACAAAATGAAAATACGACCCACCCTAATTGTTATCGCTAACAGACAAGGTTATATATTGTAAATATTTGGTGCTCGACTGCTCATGTATATTTCGTGAATTACTCGAAATCCATACTTCATTGTATCGTTCCGTATCGAGCAACGACTTTTTCGCCATAATTCCTTTTTTTGATATCAAGGAATCTCGCGAATTCGAAATGCGAATGGTAGCTGTGTGTGAGCGGAAATTTTAGAAGTGGCTGAAACTCGATTTAGCGTGTTTTGAGGGGGAATTTACTTTTTACAGAGTTGCTATCAGAACACTCGCACTGTCTATAGCCACTCCAAAGACTCGAAATCAATTTTGCACCCATTTCCAATTTTTAGTCTCTATCTCTAATCCAAAGAAAATATTAAAAATTCATGAAAATCACGAAAAATTGCGAAAACATTTTCACGATCACGGTGCGGTTGAATAAATTTTAACTGAGCATTTCGATGCACTTTTGATATTTTTGGATATTATCAACTTTAGCATGTCTCTGCCGGCTTCACTTGCACTTAAGTTACCAAATTTTTGTACAATTGTTATTAGAATTTCAGTCACTATCGATTGAAACCACAACCAATTTTCCACCACTCTATCTGTAGACAGGATGGGCTATGCACCAATGTCACCGACAGTACGGATGAAAATCAAAAAATTTTGTGGGACCTTGTTCAGGGCTCCGAGCTGCTGACTCATAATATCCAAAAATATCAAAAGTGCATCGAAATGCTCAGTTAAAATTCATTCAACCACACCGTTCGTTTCTAGGACCTGTGAGCAAGAATGTGAGAGTGTTGCTCTACACTGTTTTTGAAGAAATTTAGACCTTTACGAACGTTGAACTCATATCACTGAAGGAAAAATCGATTAAAATACCATTTAGTCCACAAACCTCCATTTAATCCATGAGCCGATTTTTTTTTTCTTGCATTATTATTAGGTGATGCCCGCGCTAACACTAAACAAACGATACATCGAAGAAGGATGGTCTAAGCCCAGCAAGGACGATATAGTCGAAAAATTGTTTACTGCTACATTTCCAGCCTTCAAATTTCCCGATCGTGAACGACTGCATGTCAATTGTGGCGTCCAACTATGTAGAGAGCAGTGTCCAACGGTGGGTGTAATTTATGTCTTAAGAAAATTCAAAGCTTTTCGGTAATATGAAGGAAAAGTGTTCGATGTGTGACCGATCTGAAAATGCCAATGCTTGACAAAATTCAGGTGAAAGTCACTAATGTGGAACTAATGGAACATGAAGATTGAATTTTTGTTGGTAGATAATTGTGAGGTTGGGAGACAAGGAATACAATTGAGACGGTTTGTTTCTCTATGAGTATTCATAGGCTTCGCCAATATACTCTCCCTCTATACGAATTAAATTTCGCTTTTTGTCTTTCAGATCAATTGCACCAGCAACGACGAATTTCTTTTGAATTCAACAACACGATTGTCTCGACTGCAAGTATTCAATTCTCTAGCAGTAACAGCACCGCAAATCGAAATCGATAGAGTTCGTTCCAACGGCGCCGCAGATGACGTGACGAGTAAGATAAAACGATAACCGAAATCTTTGCAGGCAGTGATGATAAGCATGTTTTTTTCTGTAAATTCAGTCGACGAATATCCGCCGAAAGTGAGGTCACTGCGTTCGGACGGGATTCTGTGCATGTCAACCTCCAAACTGGCCATATCGTTTTGCATTCTCGGTATGATATTCCTAATTGCGGTCATTGTTTCCATTGTGTGCTTGTTGAGGGCTCGAGCAAGGAGTAAGGAATCAACGTTCCTGACAACAAACAGCGTCAGCATGTTTTCGTCGAGGTAAATGAGTGGGAGTTTCAAATCGATTATTCTTGATTTGTGTGAATGTTCTCCAATTGTAGTTCGAGTTCTAATTCGCGAATCGAGAGCAGACTTCTGATCCCGTATGGTGGTACGTTACCTTATGCACAGGTCTACTAATGGATGGAACACAAGCCGGTGATAAAACTCTACAATTAGGTGATAGTGATGAATGATGAGAGAAGACTGATCCCACACAAGAAGACGAAAATGAAACAACTTTCCGAGTAGTTCTGTAGATAGTTTTAATTCCTTTGGTAGTAAGTTTTTAGTTCTTTTCATTATATTGGTCGATTGGCTTATCACTTATACAAATATTCTACTTTGATCATATAATGATAGTGTAGTCTAGACATAAAATTCCTTAATTTACTAACAACTATCCCCTGTCATTGTTGCCTTATATTTTGCATGTTATCGAGAGAAAAGAAATGCGTTGGAGCATACCTTTAACCTCTTTTTGACAATCCTACGTTCCATGAAAATTACTACCAGCAGCCCTTCCCACCGATGATGTTTCTCTAAAATCGACGCAGCAAACTTTTATAGTAAATCTACCTACACTCTACAGCTCCTACAAAAATAATTCCGTAAATTTTTCGGCTACGCCTCGGATTAACAAATTTCACGCGAAAACTACTTTTCAACTATTCCGTTCTTGTGTCGTAATAGTATATTACTTCCGAGGTTCCAAGTTGTGTATTTGATAAGTGGGGTGTTACTTATCAACAACATGGAACCTCGTAAGTACAATGCTTAACGTGATTAGGCAATGTAAATGAAAATGGAACATGCCGTAACACGTAAATATCTATTACTCAACGCATTCTTCTCCTAGGGAGGTAAATAGGACTCTATTTCAAGCTGTCAAAATTGATTACGTTTTGTAGAGTAAAATAGCGTAACGGTACGGTATTATGACAGAAAATGAATTCACTCGGGTGAATGTGTAATTTCGAATACTCGAACGTTGGAGGCATTTCTTTGAACGTTTATTCGAGAAATCTGAATTGGATTCAAATAAACCATCGATCAGAATGATTGGAGGGTTGGAATAGTCCAGCTGCATAAATTATTGTCATTTTTCTTTAAGTGGCAGATCTCCTTTACGCATATGAATGGGACGAAAGGATGACATTTTTAACATGCAAAATATGACGTTAAACGCATTAGGCCCATTTCATATAAAACTAACACGTGAATAATTCACTTCTTTTTCAACTGTTGGTTGCGATTTCAACCAACAATACACAAAATAGTTTAGCTTACAATCTAAATCACTTAAATCTCTACTTAAACTTTGGTATACGCAAAATAGTAAATTTATTGTAACAGCAGTTAGGGCAATCGAATGTGATTGTCGTGATTTATCAATTTTGGTTTACTTTTTTCCTCCTCTTTCCAATCTTTTTGTCTGCTTAGGAGTTAAGTTAAAGGTGGGTGGTATTTATTCCTGCATCTAAGCCCTCTTCGGGCATATGTTGTGCTTCTGCTACACTAACAAATGTGTAGGTCTCTAATGTTTGCCGTCGGCTAGCAACAGGCAATATTAGTTTATGCGTCACGTTTCACACTAAGTAGATTGTCTCTGTGATAAACAAGTCCTGATTCATGTTCTGACAAAATCTATGCAATACACGACCAATGCACTTGCGGAGAAGTTACTGACGTTCGAGTTGCCGGGTGTGAGCAAAAGATGGCGAATCACACACAGGACAAAAAAAAAACAGGCCTCGGTGCTAAGAACTCAGATCTATCAGATTGGTTTATTAGCAAGTTCGCGGAGCACTGACCTGATCCTATATTCTTCCTCCTAAGGTACCGAAAAACCTTTCTCCCCTCTTTTCTTCTCTGTGGCATTGTGATCGTGTATTGGTGATAAATGTAGTAAGTGAGTTGGTTACACAGTTACGTAATGTACTAAGTTCGTGACAAAATTACAGTGGTGGTGGTATGAAAATGGGAACACTACGATATTATGTAGCGTAGTATTAAAGTAAGTTAATGAAAATGGTTTTCGTTTCTTAAATTAAATTATTGTTAAGAAACATCACCTTGCTTGTGATGATAGATTTTTCTTATTTTTTAATAAAAAGATTCTAATAAATTGAACAAAAGTTTTTTTTTTCAATCTAAACTTTCTAGTCGAAGGAGAATTACATGAACCGACCAATTAAATTCTTTACATTCCTTCTATTTGTTCCCCCATCATATGCTATATGGAGTATGCTGTCCAAATGTGGTAACGTTATGTGTGTAATTTAATGAACGATTGGATAAAAAGGGTCGGTTCCTAATAATTCTTTGTCATTTTTCATCTGTTCATTTTAATATCCAGCATCCATTTTACTAGTCTTAAGTTGAAGTTGAACACTAGTCGTATATCTAATCGTTTCTAAATGGCTCAATAAGAAAATAGAATTACAATAATCTTAACCTGTCAGAGACAAAGACATCCATATTATAAGCATAAGTATCATTAGTATCATGATTCTATTGGATCTATGTAAGACATTGATACAATAAATCTTTCACTTCATTCGTTTTGACATAAAATTTACTTTATATGACGGCTCTGTCGAAGCATATTCCAATCATTACAAATTTGAAAAATTCCAGGAATTTAGGGCTGCAAAAGGTTGAATTAAACGTTATTTGTGTGGTTCTTTAGGAGAGTTTATGCATTGCATGAAGGCTCAAAACGATTTATAAGTTCATTGAATTTAATTCGTTTTTTAATTCGACGCAATCTTCAACTTCACTTCAATTGAGAATGAACGTCGGATTAGCTCAATGTGATCTGTTTCACTGCCAAATATTTCTAGATCTCTAGATCAGAGTCATCTTCAGTGGCTACAAAAACATCCCTTTAATTATGCTTTCGGTTTATTGTCAAGTGCCACTTTAGACGCTGAAGGAAAATGAGGTTCAGAGGATTGTCGACATTACATGAGGAGTTTGTTTTCTATATCTCTCGACTCGTAGCATAATTACGTCACATCAATGGAAATTTTTTGGAAAATTGAATGTCTCGAGTTGCCTTTGAAGTTGACGATGAAAATGAGGTGTGATTCATGAATTTGTGAATTGCTCAGCGAAGGAGTTTCAGAACCAGTTTCATTTACATTGCATTTCCACTGACACTAAAGTCAATTTTTAGACCTGCATTAAAACAGTTCCGGGAAAAAGATTGACGTCGGCTATCACTTAACAGACACTTGGCTCTGGAATAGTACTTTCGTTGCAATTTATTCGAACAATTCATTCAAGCTTACATGTGAACATAGTATGATAGTACAGCGCAGCGTTGCCATGTAATAAACAAGATACCGACAGATATATTGAAAATGAATTGAATGTCCGCCGAAATGGAAAAACGAACCAACGAACCTTTATGAACGATTTTATGTTGTGTTGATTTATGAAGTGCAGCAAAATTGTGTGCCTTAAACGTTTTGCGAACGTATCGTCATTTATAATCTATTACTTCATTATTTTGTAATATAAAACCAGGTTCTGAACAACCTTGTATAAAATAGCACACTCGCTTACAAGCCCTAAGATAGTAGACCTAGAGTGTGTTATGAATATATATAAAGCTTCGCCTAATGTCTGACACAAAAATCTTTTACTTCATTAGCTTTAACACATAATTGTTTTCCTACTTAGTCTCGTAAACAAATGAATAAACGTTTCTGATGGGTCTAGGAATCATTATAGGACCCACTTTGACACACTCATTTCATTTCTTTTTCTTTAACATCTTCTTTCTTAATTCTTTTGATTGATTAGTTTGTACATAATTTTCAGATTGTCATGAGGTGGATCAACCTTAAAAATAGGATCACCTTGCTTATCCGTGTACGTATTGTACGAAAGCTCTAGACATGGGCTGAATCCAAAAGATATCGAAACTTTTTGCGAAAATAATCCAGTTGCATCGGCCTTCATCAACTGAATAATTCGTAATTTAATTATTAATCAAACCATTTTGTCAATAAAATGTCATTTTACCTGAAAATTACATTCCGTAGCCATCACTTCGCTCCGTCTCCACAGTTCTTTCGCTAGGCCTTGTCCTCGAAATTTAGCGTCAACCGATAAAATGCGAATTTCGAATATTTTGTCAACGTTGAAACGATGGAACAAATTCAATTTTAAATTTTGATCGTACAACAGTCGAAAGATTTTCTTAGTTCGTTCATCCTTCAATTGGCTGAGATTGATGAGTGCCTCCTCGATATCACCTCTCAGCAATATTCCATTCAATGCAACACCGGCAATCTACAAATTCACATCGACAATAATTTCCATTCAATAAACGAAAATCGTCGTTCGGTAATTTACCTCTTCATTATCATTTATTGCCATAATACTTAGACCGTCCTCCAATGTTGCGATGGAATAATTTTCTAATTCTTCGTTTCCCGTACCGGCTGTACATAGTTTCACCGCTTTATTAAGTGGCTCGTCGAAGAAAAACGAATCTCGTAAATGTACTATGACGTCGTTGTAACGGTCTGGAGTGATTCTTTGGAAAATCATTTCGTGCAATGCTGAAACAACGATAAATAATTTCTTATCAGTTTTTGTTATGCACCTGAGTGAACACATCGGTCTCACGAAACTACGAAAAACGGATGCTCGTCCTATATGACTTCAATAACGTATAAACCTGTCACAAACGGTCAGCAAATCCTCGGAATTATTTTTGAGTTTTTTTTACTTCTATTGTTCTAAATTTGAAGCACAATCTATTACTTCAAATCATTGACTATGCAATTTGCTATATAAGATCTGCTTAACCAGAGATTATCGCTGAGTTTTATAGTCTTCGTCGATAAGACATGGGATAGGTAATTATTGGTAGATGCAGTAGATGAAATGGAACTATGTTCGCAGTGGCATTAAGTCGAACTATCAGAAAACAAATGTATTGTTGGGCGAATATTGATTGTGTACAACAAAACGGGGTACTTATCACATGTATAACGATTACAATTAAAAATTGTTTTATTGAAATAACCATAAACACGAGACTCATTTCAATCCTTGCCAATAAAAGTACAAATTATACAATGCATACCATCAGCAACAATAAACGGTTTTAACGACTTTCTGCTAAACCATATAGACATCTATATTATCAAACCCGTACGAAAGCATCGACGTTTATGCGTTTAGCGTTAACCGCGAAAAATTCATAAAATTGGTCAAGCGTGACGACTATTTGCATCTCTATCACATTTTCAACTATATCTTGAATCTCTTTCGCAGATACTTTATTACCTAACTTGAGAAAATTGTATCCGTTACAAAAAAGTTCTTTGGTTCTTGGCTTATGAAGGTTTGAAAAAACTTTCATTTGTTCACGTTCAAACATATGTGCAAACCTTTGCTTAGACTGTTAGTCTACAAGACTCGAAATTAGGAAAAATTATTTGAATGGGTGAGCTGAAAGAGAACTTTTGAACAGATGACTGACAGAAAATAGTTGTGAATGAAGACAGTGAATGCAAAGTGGTTATTTGAGAAGTATGGCAATTTCGTGAAGTTTTGACATTTCTCTAATATATTTCATGTCAAAAGTTTACGAAATCACCTTACTCCCGAAATTTACGAAACATAATGGTTTACCCCTAATTCCATATTACGTGAATTACACTCATTCAATTAAAAGTGCTTAGACTTAGCTATACGGGTGGAAAATCAGCTGAAGCAAATATCTATCTAAAGATCCATAGAACTTGTGAACATATTTTCAGACGAGACGTTCTTCAAATCTATTTTTACCATGAGCCCCTGATCACCAGTGGAATCAATAAAGGAGTTTTATTTATTTCCCCAGTAACCCCTGATGGTTCTACGACATTTTTTTTTGCATTACAACAAAAATGAGCCATGAAAAATGGTTTAAAGAATGACTCGAACAAACGATAAAGCAAGCGAAAATATTCATCATGTAATGGATCATTCTGGCAAGGAGCGAATTGTTATTTAATAGTCACATTTCGAAAGGGCAGGCAGTAAAATGTGTTGGTAAACTCTTTTGAAAACGACTTCTTTACACCGAAAATGGTTGAGAAGTTGCGATTCTACTACTTCGTTTGTTACAGTTATATCTTTTGATATGACTTCTGGTCTGGTATAAAGAATTCCTTGAAAATATAATAAAGAATCCCTACGTACGGGTCGCCAAGCGCAAACAAAAAGCACATGTCTCATCTCCTCTGCAACAAAACGTATTTGAGACTAACCAATTAGTCAGCTCAGCAGTTATTAATTTTCATCTATTTCATTTATATGTCTCGTGTGAAACAATGTGCTGAAGAATATGACACGAAAGACAGTAAAACGAATGAATATGCCAATAATATTAACGATGTAATACGGCTTTCAGCGGGCAATTTATCTGAACTATAAGTCATTTATCTCAATGAAAGTAGAAAAAATTCGCTCCAATTAATTATTCACGCACCATTTATGTTCTTATGCGCTATGTTGTTGTTAAATGAGATTAAAGTAAAAAGAAGGAATAAAATCCGTCAGCGCTGAAAAGGAAAATAAGTTTGTTGTTAGGCAAGGTTATATTATACTGTCTTGTCCCGGCGAGCGAATGCTACCTATATAATCATGTTTGATCATTGCAACTTGTTACATCGCATCGGTGTATATTATAGTCACGTCTCGTAGTAAATTCTTCGCTCAATAAGAATGCTAGCGTAATGGTTTGATTATAACGTAGCATTCAAGTGGTCGTGTGTCCTGCTACAGCAACAAAATGTACAAGAAAATTGTTCCAGGGTCCATCTAAGGATTCAATTCCACTTCTCTGTTGGTCCGTACATTGTTATTTCCCCGTCTGGCAATTACTTTCTGAGATAAAGCTTTAAGCTCAATTTTACCGCAAACATTATACGCTAGAATTGTATTGTTGAATAGCCTCTGTATTGGTCAAACCGATTTTCGTGGCCTTTTTTTTGCAAATTTTGTCAACGTCAATGACCTTCTGTAAACGCTATTTAAAGATTAAATCTGTCTCGTCTTCGGTTTCAAATCTGAATCCTATACGTATCCTAAGCTTAAACAGAATTGGCATCATTTTCATTGGCAGTCCATTTAATCATTATAATAAAACATGCCACAAGTCAAATCACCTTTAATATCGAAACGACACAAAATCGATAGAACGTATAACAAAAATCAAACAGAAGCTTTAACAGCCACAAAAAAAAACGCTTCTGGGGATTTATTTCACTCACAATGTCCTTGTCGTGTGCGTATAATATATAGTAGTAGCAGCAGTCGTATAATTCAATCACAATCCCCCAACAGCAAATTTTAATCAATTTAACGGAGCGACAAACTTGAAAACTTGTTCGTCCTTATTTAGACGATTTTCTTCTTTTTAATTAAAAACTTTCAAACGTGTCACCGTTCCGCACTTTACCTTCCCTATCAATTTAAAACCAAACCGAAACAATGAACAGGAAAGGATTTCACTTGGCTGTTCAGAGCTTGAATAGAATGAAGCTAATTTACTTCCTCGAAAATGAACGTGTAATCGTTTCGATTCTGGCGTCGACAAGCAACTGAAAAGAAAACACTGTTGAGTGCTTTTCACACACGATTCGTTTGTAAGTTTGTGTGTGACAAATAAACGTACCGCGATAGATGAATATCAAATTGCGCATGTTTATCACATCACGTATCCTGGGGGTATGTGTGATCCACGGCAGCATGGTTTTGGATATTTTTTTTTTGTAATTTAAGACAAGATGATGAATTCCCTTACCAAACGTGTAGTGTTGTTTTTATCCTTGAACCCATTCGGCGTATATGTTATCAATATAGAGATATGTGTATGGGCGCCGGGGTTATTAGATTCGAAAAGATGGGAGAAGAATGGGAATGCGAATAGATTCAGTGAATTGTACTGTTCTAGATACGTATCTCTAGTTGGGAGTTTCCATTGGTCCTTTGGATGATATTGCATGTCATAACCCTATTAAATGTTGAGTTGATGAAATACGATGATTAGACTTACTCACTAGGGACTGTAGCCAGTACCATAATTATATACTCTTCGGTAGTTTCAATTAAAAATGAAAAAGATTTGTGGCTGCTCTCTTTGTTTCTCGCTGTATACGCAATGAGGAACGATGAAATGAATTTTCCATTTATTTAATGACTTTGTAATGGCTTTACTGCATTATAGCGAGAGGTTGAACAAAGCAAATTGGCTAAATACGTTCATTTTAATTGATAGTTTAATGCCACATGCTGTGCCTTAGACGATATTTCTTCCCTTGTTATTTGTCCTTAAAGGTTTCTAATGACACGTAGTGTTATATAAACAATGGGAAGGTAGTTCCACTAAGACCCAAGACCTTTAACACATTTCTTTAATGCTGGAACCAAATTTTTCCGAGGCTCCGTGTAATTTTTAGCTATTTATATCAGAAAGAGGTAGTTTTCGTGAGCATATTTGTGCAGGCTACTTATACGGTTCGGTAATGTATGACGCTACCTTCCTTTATACCCTATATACCTTGGAAATCATTTTCATATAAACTGAACTCTTTATTAGATTTCATTTTCCGTGGGTTTCGTTTGTTTCTTTCGCTCTATTCGTTCCACTTGCATTCCATCACATAGGAGTGGCGCTTGTCTTTACGTTTCTTCAATTCCACACGTACGTGCCTCTCTTTGCGCTTCTGTTGTTGAAAACATGTTTAACGATGTAGGCCGAACTAAGGAACGAAACGCACGAAAATTACAATCGAACAGAGAAATGATAAGTTGTTACGCCTGTGGCGAGATAGACGGGACATATCAATGACAGTTGGCCACTATGGTCACATTCTATCCCATAGAAACCAACTATCCATTCATATGTTCATTCTATCTCGCCACAGGGCCACAGGCGTACTAATTTATCATTTCTCTGCAATCTAGTGATGAGTTCAGTGTATTTCGCTAAATTTTATTATTCATTAACAGAAATCAAAATTCCCAGACTTGAGAGGTTTATAGGGGTCGGGGTCGTTAGTAAGCAATCTGTTTTTGTACTCACTTTTCGCTTTATAAATGAAGAAATAAAATCTATAAAGTAAGTAAATACTAATAGCACAATCTACGATAACCTTTCACAGAAGACGACTTTATCGACGGTACAGTACATAACATATTAGTCATTCTGATTATTTATTAAGAAATACGTCAACGCTAAAATGCACATATACACCGAAAAGGGGTCGTTTTGTATGAACGTTTTTTCCACATTTTTTACAGTGCCGAAATTCGTATGATACACTGATACACTGTCCAGTTTCAGTACTATATTAAGAGTATCACTCAAGCTCGCAATGCGTTGGTATGTTACTTTTTTCTGATATTGAAACATTTTCAACAAAATCTTTTACTTCATTAGTTTTCAACAAACCTTTTGCTATATAAGACCGCATTAGCCGGAGGTCATCAATTATTTTTGCCATTGCTTTCGATAATAGATAGCAAATCCATGAAAGTGTAAAGTTATCTTACTATCTTCCAAATCTTTTACTTCATTGGTTTTTAACAGACATTTTTCCAAATAAGACCGCATTAGCCAGAGATCCTCAATTACCTTTCGATAATAGATGGCAAATCTGTAGAAGTATAAAATTAACTTACGTCATGCCAAATATCTTATTTCATTTTTTTTTAACAGGAAGAAATATTTTTGTATCAAGCAAAGGCGCACATTTCATTAGTTTTTAACAAATCTTTTGCTTTTGATAAAAAATGGCAAATTCGAAGAAGTGTAAAGTTATCTTACTCTCTTCCAAATCTTCTACTTCATTTGTTTTTAACAAAAATTTTACCATATTTTACGACTGCATTAGCCAGAGATCACAAATTATTTTTGTCATTTCGACAACAGAGTGGTTCACCCCTCGGAAATAAGCGACGAAGTCGCGATACTTTAACTATAGTCAGGAAGAGTTCCCTTACTACACATCACTTCAACATTGTATATACCAACGAAAAGACGTACGTTTCCATATGAATTCAATTTTGCATCATCTTGCGATTGCGCATATTCATTTTCCTCTCTTTTAGAGTGTTGTGTTTCTGCTGGCTGGTTGGACTTCGTTTAAATAACAACTCTCTCTGTTTATGTTTATGTTTACATAGCAGTGTATATGTGTTGAGAATCAGCAGTCATAGCGAGTAGGACGCAGGTTTTTCTTTGTTTACAACACTCACCTATTAGTATCGCGGATATGGATTCGTAAAATGTGTATGGATGAACAACTTATGTGTGCACTCACATTAAAGACAGTACGTATAAGTGGGACGTCCTGCTTCTGGAGAATTTGATTTGATAAAAGAGGAAAATTTGAATTTACAAAAAAAAATATTTTCCCTAGCGTCTTCGACAGGGTGAGAAGGGGGTAAAGAAATAAAGGGACTATATTAAATCGGGATTGGTGTCGCATTAAAATGGATCATGTGCGTGATTGTATAATGAGAACCGTTCTTTGTTCTTCGACAATCAGCTGTTGCCTGAACGCCTGACCGGTCCACAAATTTTCCAACTCCATGGTTCATCATATGGTTTCATTGAACACATATATTCACGTTTATAGCCTCAATTCTCTATACATGACATTCATACGAAAAAATCGAATTCAGTCGTCTCAGTCAGTAGTTGTTATTTCGCGTAACAACGCTTTCAGCATTTGACTTTATGTTATTTAACTCTTTTGAGATTAAAATTGACTTGTAGTATATCTATTGCACCATCATCAAAGTGTCTGACTAATAATAGAGTTGAAAGTCGATTAATTAGTGGAAGTCGTTAGTAGTCAATAAATGAAAACGCGAAAACCTTTTAGCAGAAATAGAACGAGAAATGTATGTTCATTAACCAAATTTCTTGTTTGATGAGCGAGCAGTGAGAAAAATGACGTGAAGTTCGTTGTGTGGATTAATATTGTAAAAGAAATAAAAAATTGTTCAATTTTCTATTCATACGAAAAGACTATCTATGTGAAGGTTAACAAAGAGTTATTGTTGTTGTTGGTTTTGTACACATATTCGGTTTTCTTCAAATAAATCATTTCCGAACGCTGGGTAGAAACAATAAAAAAAAAAGTTTTCCTATGATACGACACACACTACCAAACTTCGAACCTTAAGAATTATTAGCGAAAATTGTTAATTGATAATTTCAGCTGATTACGTGCATGAATGGTGCTCATAGTGCTCCGCGACCTAGTGCACATATAATTTGTATAAAATTACAAAAATAAAATTTTGCTGTTTTGTAACGTTCAGCCACACACCGATTTGAAATTGGCTACGTAATAAAAAACAAAAAAAAAAATATTGAAAAGTGAATTGTTTTGTACGGATTGTGAACCACTTTTAACATTTCGAGAACGAAATCATTTCGTCAATGGTTTTGTGGTGCAAAAATAGAGAGAGATCAAATTGGCAATTACGACGATTTTTGCTGTAGACGAGGAATAAGAAATTTGCATTCAAGAAAATCGTTTCCATTGTTCTGGGTGTGCTGGGGTCATTAATATTTATTTGCATTTGATTCAGACAGGGGATTGTACAACACAAGAAAAAATATATATCCGACAGAGAAGTCAACCATCAAAGCCATATGAAGAGGTAAATGGGAATTACGTATTTAGTATTTCGTTGTTTGCACCTATAACCATGGCAAGAGATAAAATGCCGAGGCTATTGCGTACTATAATTTCATTTCGATGTTTTAATCAATTTTACGTTCTAAAATATACTGAAGTATGATTCAGACGACGGCTGAACCCTATACGATATAGTTCTATTGTTGTGTTATGGGTATATATGTGGAGTCCAATGACTTGTTGTTTCATTGAAACTATGGGAAAACTTTTATTGTTTAAAAGTCGAAAGCTAACTGTTTTACGTATGTAATGTCTAAACGTTTCCGAGTCAGACTCGTGGATGCAGTGGAAAATTTATATCGATTTGTGTAAAACAAAATCATTCATAAAAAAAAGTGAAGAAAATAAATTGCGTTGTGCATGTAATATAATATAAACCGATGACGATCATGTTGTGCAGAATAGTAACAGTCATCACTTCGAACAATGAAAGATTTTGATTTATAAAGCAATTCCACATTTTTTTGCGGATTTTTGTTTGAATTTGTCTAAAATAAAAAAAACTCGTCTTGTCTGAATAATTTTCATAATCCAAAACCATTTACCATTGAGCCGACTATTTTTAACCCGGAAGGTCGGAACATGTAACTGGTTGCCATTGGTAGAGTTGTGCGAGTCGAAGATTTTCTTCAATCGCCGACTCGTTCTGATCAAATTGTTTCAAGGTCTGGTTTTACTAAAAACTAAATGAAAAGAAACGCGAAAATTCTTTGCTTTATTTGTGCCAGGTCCGGACTGGCAAAGGCGCATCAGGATTGTTCCGATTAGCCCATATATGGCCAGTACCAGTACGGCCCTGATTTAAGCCAACTGAAGAAATTATTTAGTGTCCTGCATCTGTAAACGACGATGTGTTTTACGTGGATCTGATTCTGCTGATGATTATGGCTACAGTAGATTTAAGGTCTATTCAAATATTAAATTACTGATAGACAGAGATGAGGGTCGAAATTTATTGCAAGCTTTATACCATCCCTTCATCCTGAAGTGGTCATTTAAAAATTACGCGCGCGAATCTTCACAACTCTAAAATTTCAAAAATTTATGAAGTCTTTTTCAGACTCCTTTCTCATGTAGAGCGAGCGTAATTTGTACATGACCCGCACTCTAGGAAACACTACACCTTTCTATTCAATTGTCAGAACATGTACTGAAACGGCATTTTGCTATTTCGCTTTAAGTTCTTTTAAATGGTATCTGCACTTCAAACACCCTTAACCTTTTACAAATGGCAAATGTATCGCAGTGTAAGCATTAAATGTGTTAGTGTTACTTCTGCAGTTCGAAGTGTTGGTAAGTGCTGGTATCAGATTTTCTCCAGCTTAGGGTAAACAGTACTCTTCACTCTATAATGTGCAATATACATGAGGGAGAAAAGAGATGGGCCTGTCCTTTAGCACAACACTAATTGGCTCACTTTCTACTACGTTAGACGACGGCATTTACCTTATACCTGATTTGTAGTCTTATTGTTAACAGATGAAATACTTCGTTAATGCTGTTCAGTCGTTGCCGATAGGCCGATGTTTCACAATTATTTTAGTTGTGGCTCCAGAGAATTCCATGGTCATTAGTAGAGGAAATGTTGCTCTACTGCTAGAACTATTTATTAGCTTCATCCCTCAAGCATCACGTCTCTATGACTGTTTGAAAATCACGTTTTTTCAACTTTAACGTGTCTCTTGCACTTAGGGTATACATTTGTGTACAACTGTTATTAGCATTTCAGGCACTATCGATTGAAACCACAACCAGTTTTCCACCACTCTCTCTGAAGACAGGATGGGCTATGCACATGCACCAATGTCACCGACGGTACGGATGAAAATCATAAATTTTTGTGGAACCTTGTTCAGGGCTCCGAGCTGACTAATAATATCGAAAAATATCAAAAATGCATCGAAATGCTCAGTTAAAATGCATTCATCCGCACCGTGTATTCCGACTTCAGTAGGCGATAAAATCTGGTTGTTGGTCTCTCACACAGCAGTATGTTAACACTAATGAAGTAAAAGATTTTTTTGTCAAATTTTATTGGATAGTTAAAAGAGCGGAATGAATCGATGTAACGGATATGCCATCAAATGCTTGCTTCTGTTTGGTAAAGATCAAAAACATTACCAGCTCGGATTACACAGTTGGAAACGATTAAACTAACGAACACTAGGTACCCTTCTCCATTCACGATATAAGAGGCATGCAGCGAACTGAATATTTACGTGTAGGAAGCAGTGTTTTGTTTGCAAAAAAAATTGTAATGTCGTGACTATGTAATTGTTGATGATGTACCTACGTTTCGAACATTGCTTGTGTACATATGATAGTTTTGTGAACGATGAAATTGTTGTATGAGTGGCTGAAATATTGTTTTTTGATTTTCCGGACCTCTACGCTTTTCAGTGTGATCCGGTTAACTGCGGTATTTCTTTCGTCAATGCCCTCAATTGATAGCTTAGTTTAACCTTTTATGAACAATTAACTTACTTTTGTAGCTTCTGTTATTTGTAACATGTACGAATGTTGGAATGAATTGATTAAAGTCCTCTGTTACCAAAGACGACAAAGAAATGGAATGAGAATGTATGCTACAACAAATGAAGTAACAGATTTTGTGTCAATTTGTTGAAAATACTTGGATCAAATCAGATAACAGATTCTGCAGCATTTCGTTTCTGAAATGTTAACAAGCCGCAAGGTCTACATTGAAAGACTAATTGATAATTTATTGTAAAGCAGTAGACATTGCTTGACTTCACTCTAAATTTTTTGTATTTGAAAATTTTTCCTGAGTTTATGTCACCCGAGAAAAAAATTGTAAAATAAACCTAACCTGCGTGGCTCTGTGATTTGTCTCTGATTAAATTGAATTGAAACTTGTCGTTTCAGGTAAAATTTCGATAAAATGCCAACACTTCTCGAAGCCTTAGAAGAGAAATATGGACTGGGCGATGGACTGGAAGCTCAAGAGTCGCAAGTGTGCATATTCGTTCCGAAATTGCCTCCCAGATTAATGTAAGTCTTCCCATCAGAAACTTTGTAACGCGAGAAACTAACCGAAACGGTTTCCGTAGCGTTCCTGAATTGCTAGTCCTAAATGATTGTGACATCGACAAAGCCGGCGAACCGGATGACATAAAAGAGAAATGTCGCAGTGTCAAGGAACTCGACCTGGCACAGAACAAACTCCAGAACTGGAACGAAGTCTTTAAAATTTTGACGCATTTACCGAAAGTCGAGTTTGTCAATTTGAGCTTAAACCGTCTAATGGGCCCGATTGAACAGCCGCCACTTAACTACAGCGGAATGAACAAGATTCGTAGTTTGGTGCTAAATAACACCCACTTGAATTGGGAGAGTGTGGAATCGTTGATAAGAATGTTGCCGGTGTTGGAGGAACTTCATTTAAGTTTGAACGACTATTCGAATGTGCTGATTGATACGTTGGACGATGATGTGTTTGTGGATGATGAGATGGTAATGAAAGACGATGATCACACGTACACCTGTAACGTTGTACCGAGAACAACCACACGAAGTTTGTCTAATTTCTCCGTAATGCTTAACTCTCTGTGAACTCAAAATAAATCTTTTAACAGGCGACTCTACATGCTCAACGTATAAAAAGACGGACGCTCACGAGGGTGTTAAGAAACTACATTTTACAGGTAATCCAGTATCGGAATGGAATGAAATCTGCCGCTTGGGTAGAGTCTTTCCGAACTTGGAGTCTTTGGTGCTAGCAGACTGTCCATTGAAGTAAGTCGCTGTCGCTGAGTAGGATTTAACATCCAAGAATTACCACAAAAACCTCTTGTGCGTTTTACAGAGCCGTTGAACCAATTCCACGATCCTCATCGTGCGGAAGTGATAGCGATTTGTCAAGTGAACCAAGTGATAATCAAGATCCACCTCATGCACACTTTAGGTAATTCATCTTGTCAGTGACGCAATTCATTTCAATCACATTGCTCCCGTTTTAAATTGTAGAAACCTCGCACTGCTCAACTTAAGCAGCACACACATCAACACATGGGACGATATCGACCGTCTTGCCAAATTCCCCTCCCTACGCAATTTACGTGTGCAGAACTGGCCTTTATGGGAAAAATGTGATTCAACCGAACATGAACGACGGCAACTATTGATTGCCCGTTTGCCATATGTAGAGAAGTTGAACGGCGGTGGTGTCATCAGTTCGGACGAACGTGAAGATGCTGAACGGGCGTTCATTCGATATTATCTGGAGAAACCGGAATTGGACCGGCCAGAACGGTACAATGAGTTGACTCACATTCACGGCAAATTGGACCGTTTGGTTAACATTGATTTGCGACCGGACAAACGGGTTAAGGTCACTTTTACGTACGGTGAAACAAGCGAAGTTCGTCAAGTGGATGTTTACAGGTATGAATGTAATTGGTGTACAACCGCAAAAATGTACAAATTTTTCGTCCTACACAGAACGGTTATCGATTTGAAGAATCGGCTGGAACGATTACTGAATATACCGGCAGCAAAAATGAGACTCTTCTACGTGGACAAAGATCTGCGCGATCAGGGGCCCGAAGAAATGAAGTATCCACATAAGCAGCTATACAGTTACAATATAAGTACTGGTGACGAGATCATTATCGATCTAAAACGTTAGTGCAGCAAACTTTCGTTGTTCAATTTTTTGTTCGATTTTTTTTTGACGAAAGAGTTTGGAATAAATTTTGAAAAAATTTAACGAACTTTTGAGTAAATGATAAGTAATTTTGCGCTGTGTTTTCCGTTTAGTTTTTGTTTTTGGTTTCGTCTTTGGTTCAGTATTTCTTTTACTCTCAATTTTAGTAAAATTTAGTGCTAGAGCAATGCAAAATAGAACTAACATAATGGAAATCTAAACGAAAAATATTTTGTAATTTAGGTTTTAAAACAAATCCAATTCCGTACTAATTTTGATTCAAGATTTTGTTTTTTAAAAATATACGAAAATCTGGAAAATCTAAATTCAATTGAGTTTCATTGGACGCACGAAACCAAATTGAGAGGTCGACATCGAACTAACAGTGAAAATTGTCAATAAGCCAAGAATATTCCCAAGAATTGAAAGAATCCAATCTCACGCGCCATATCAATTACGATAAATACTCACGTGTGTATCGAAAGGAGATAGCGATTTTCATTTATAAGGCTTGATTTCCACTTACAAAAAAACCATTACGTTTTGCCTACGTTTAGCTAAATCACGTTTCTTTTCTATTATTTGAAGTGAAAACGGAGAGAAAATTAAGTGCTTTTTTCATAAACTGATTTTCTTCCATATGTACAGTTAAATGAGAGAGGCAACGTTTTGCATTAGCGAATTATAAGAAAAATGAAAATAAGTTATTTTCGATTCTTTCTTAAAGCTACAGGATGTCAATAGAATGTGATTGATCGAAAATAAATGTCTGTTCGTTAAACCTTTACCGACAGCGGTATAAAATTCAACTTTCATTTTTTTAATAATTCGCTAGTGCGACATGTCAGCTTTCATTTAACTGTTCATATATCTTGTATGAAGAAGCTGCTCATCGTTCAGCCTTTCTCAGATGGTAAGTATATCATCAGTTAGAAAGGGTATGTTACTTCATTGATGTAATAATTTTCAATCTTTTACTTCATTTCTTTGAACATAATCTTTTCCTGTATAAGACTCCATTAGTTAGAAGTCAGAACGTATCGTTGATTCCTGAAGTAATGATTAGATGCTGTAAAACGTAATCTGCTCACTGTTCCACTCAAGCAAGAAAATAGTACATTATAGGTTTGTTACCAGGGCCGAAGGCGAGGCCTACAGAAATAACAATCTCCGAACAATTACGTAAGGTATTTTACTTGCGAAGCCCTGCGACAATGAAAATTATCGCAAGTGTCGATGGTGTGTTCTTGAGAAAACTTCACTTTTGCAGAGTGTTGCAATCTGTTTTGTCATAAAAAGTATGTTTCTTGACGTTTGTGTAAAGTCTAAAATTAATGCACTTTACTCAGCATCATAATATGCAAAATTTGCAAACTTTGGATGCCTCTGCGGCATAAAACATTGTATGCAACTCGATGTAAAGTACTTAATTAGGCTCACGATGTGCATTATGACACACGGCCTTGTGTCGTAATTACAGATCTATGGCTTAATAAAGTACTTTGCACCTCGATTGCATAAATAACTATTGCATGCGTAATACGCATTGCGTATGGTGTGATTAACCATATTTTCTCCACTCAAAAGCCATTAGAAAATGATGTTTTGTTAACGCTTTGTCTGATGACAGTTCGGGGGAGAAAATATGAATTTTCTCTACTCTTGTTGTGACTGAGGTAAAAAATCAACATTTTCTCCACCAAACTGTTTTTTATCTTGAAAAATAGCGAAACGAATTGATGCTTAAGTTTCGTGTAGAAAAATGGTCAACCGCACCTCGTACATATGAGAAACGTTGCATTCACTTCTATGGAAGAAAATGGCTGTAAGACTTCGCCTTTGTTTGAATTTCCTATTTTCTTCCCTTGGTAAACCAATAATTCGTATTTTACTCTTTAAAATGAAAGAATTTTATTTAAAAATAAATTACTCTACAAAAAAATCACTTCTTCCATCTACTTAAAGTGAAATACAGATAAACCAACTATGTTCATCTTTTCAACCAATTTTACCGAGTCAGATTTGTTTTTATTTTCGTCTCTCGTGGAATAATTGCTCTAACCTTGATGTTACTTATTCTGAAATTCGAATTACATTTTTTATTATTTGAATAATTTTAACTCTGTATCCAATACACGGTATACATTCTGTCATTGCGATGGAGTTACGTCATAAATGTTCTACAAAACTAGACAGAAATAATTTGTATATGCTGGATGAGGAATATCATAATTTACATGTTATACAATTAGATAAGTTCAAAGTTTATAGGTCGAGCTGTGAAAGTTTCAAATTACTTTTAAAATGCCTCAACTTGAGGGATGTGGGGTGTATAGTTTGACAGAACGACATTCTCGTGACATTATTCTCCAAACCTTGACAAATCTCACATCACATCGTTATCACTACTTTTTCCGATCACCTCACAGACTAGATTGGTAGAAATCGTTTCCCCAAATTTTTTTTAAGTTTCCCAAGTTTCTTAAGAAAAATTTTAGAAATTTAAAAAAAAATAAGAAAATGGTTTCCCTGTAGCGTAACTTACAGTAAGCGACAGACCTATCGTCATTTATGTATAATCTGTTACTTCTGTTGTTTCATTGCTCCTTTGCTCCAGGGTTTAATTGTTTCACAAATCACTAATATCTGATCTGAAATGTTTTACTTCAACAGTGGATGGCCATAGCTCATCGTTTCGGTTTTCTCTTCGTTGTCAATAACACATGTTCTAATAGATTTAATCTCACATCATGAGTGACTGCACTACATTATATCAAAATCTACACAACGCGTCAATTTTTTATTATCTTTAAATAAATGTGTTCATTAATGTTGTCTCATCTAGTGTTGTGTATACGATATAGAAATACTCGTTTAATGATTAGAATTCATGGAGCATGATATACAAGCAACTACCAACTCGAATTACTGAAACAATCATTTCGAGCGTTTTTTGAAGCTCACAGAACTGTTTGACTTCTTGAGTAATTCCTGGAAATTAAATCCGAAAGCACTGGCAACCTGGTACTTACAAATAAAAGATAAAGGCCTTGACCTCTGATATATAGTTCCAAGTTAAAAGATATTCTGACTGATAAAGAAGACGTCAGTGAAATTTGGACATTAATTTGCTTCAGATGTTTTTCGGCTGGTCCACTCATATAACTAGGCTCATACGTCTATACACTGTTTACCACTATCAACCGCTTGTAACCACTTTGTTTGTATGAGTGGACCAGATGGGAATCAGCTGAAACAAATGCATGTCTAAATTGCCCTAACGTCTGTTGAATGCAGTTTCTTTTGATTATTTTACCGAACAGTGAATTCGGTAGCATATTTCATTTCACTTGGACCTCAACATTGAGGGGTCACCGACTTCCTATTTTGAAGTAGTCCTCGACGTCTCTAACCAAAGGTCATTTGAAAAAAATTCAACGTAATTTACGTCTGTTTGTATCTGGACATGACCTATCACCGAAATAACTCTACATATGGACCACGAATGAAATTGAAGAATTCGTACAGCGATTCTCTTAGAGCGGTTGATACAAAAATAACATTTTATTCGGCGAGACATTCATCAATTTATTTACTTCTCTTTGTTCTGCACAGAGTAAATAAGGAAAGCAAACAACAACTGCACGAAAAAACTTACTTCATCCATTATAGCCATCGTATCGCGATCTCAAACGAGTTTGCTCTTATAAATTGATTTTTAAAGTTGTGTGCAAGTCATCGCATAAACAACACACAAAACAAATTTCGAATTTAAAATTTAGATTACAACATTACTGGCGGTGATTGATTGTGTGTCGGTCCTAGTAACTATCCCACATTCCGATTTCATATTCAAAGAACGAAAAAAATGTCCGGAACAACCGAAATTGCGTCGAGTGCATTAGATCTCATTGGAAACACTCCATTGTTGGCCCTCGATCGTATTTGGCCAGGTTTGTGATTTGAAAACCCTTAATTCATAGAGATGGTAGAGAGTCTGAAACGGATGACGAAATAATTCATGTCGCACAGGACCGGGCAGAATTCTGGCAAAATGTGAATTTTTGAATCCGGGCGGTAGTATCAAAGACAGATCATCCCTTGGAATGATTAGAAGTGCCATTGAAGCTGGTGATCTGAAGCCTGGTGGTCCGGTACTAGAGGGTGAGTCAATTTAATCGATACATTGAATGCGCACTCAGTTTCTGATGAAATTCCAATTTACTAATTAAAGTTACAAGTGGAAATCAAGGTTGTGGTCTTGCATTGGTTACGGCTGTATTGCAACATCCATTAACAACTGTTATGTCAAAGGGTAAACATTTGTGGAATAAAAATCTTCAGGGGCAGTATAACGATCGTTCTGAAATTTTCTCGCAGGCAATAGTCCTCAAAGAGCTACAATGATGCGGGCTTTGGGTGCAAATGCTGTTTTAGTAGATCAAGTAGAGGGAAAACCTGGAAATGTACGACTGTAGCCTGGACAATTTTTTCAATGAATTTGATGTGAAATCGTTTCCGTTAGGTTACATTGGCTGATGTCAGTGCTGCAGAGAGCCACGGACTAAACTTGGTCAAAGAAACCGGAGCCTATTTCGTCAATCAATTCCATAACGACAACAATTGTTCATCGCATGAAAAGACAACCGGCCCGGAAATATGGAGGCAAACTGGCGGAAAAGTCGATGCATTTCTGGCAACGGTATGTCGACTTCTTTCGCTTACCAATTTTTCGGCTAAAATCAAGTTTTCAAAAGGTTGGCACGGCTGGTACATTCATGGGAGTGAGTCGATTCTTGAAGTCAAAAAATCGAGACATTAAGTGCTTTGCAGTCGAACCGAAAGGAGTTGAGCCAATTTCCGGTAAAACCATAACGAAGCCATTGCATCTTCTACAAGGATCGGGCTACGGTTCGGTACCGGATCTATTCAAGTTCGATGTATTGGATGGAACACTGAGGTAAGCCCGATAGCCCAGTTAATATTCCCTGTATCCTCTTAAACACCGTGGGTTCGATTTTTTATTGACCCGAATTTGCATTGCTTCTTTGCGAAGCGTTTCAGATAAAGAGTCCGTTGAATACAAGGAATTACTGGGAACAAAGGAAGGTCTCTATTTGGGCTACACGAGTGGCGCTAATGTTGCTGCTGCCGTGAAACTACTCCGATCCGGTCAACTTCCGCCAGACGCATGGGTTGTGACCGTGTTAAACGATACGGGACTGAAATATCCGGAAGTGGAAGATTACGGTTTCACCGATGACGATTAGTTTCTATGCTGATCAGCTGAAATAATGGCCACGTAATTGTACAGTGAAATCGTTGATTCGTTTTATCGGAGTGTGTATGTTGGTCATTTGTCTGTCAACTTGGTTGAAGTCTTCTCTTTTCATTGGCTTTTTTTATCAGTCACACATTCAGCAAATAAATATTTTTTACAAAAGAAAAACTTATCGTGTCACTCCACTCACTGTAGTTTTATCTGGAGGTGTGTAATCTGATTGATTAACTGTGACTCTTCAAAAATCTGTGTTTTATTGCTTGAAAGTTAGGGTCTTATGTCAGGGTCTGCAGAAGTTCACTTGATGAAGGAGCAACACAAAAAGTTGAAACTTTGTAGGATTGTTGGCCTATCCACGGCCGATAGTTTGAGCCCACTCTGACGTCCGCACTCACCATCAGTCAAAGTATGGTCAACTTTCAAATAGTACTGTACCTCTGCATCTACAGCATCATTGTTCTGATGGGCCGACTACATTTTATGTTAGCAGACCTCAGCCACCATCAAATACCAAAATTTGACCTCAGAAGTTTTGTGTTGCAGGATTTGCGGACCATTTGAAAAAAAGTTGACCTTTACGGCTGGAATAAAAGAGTAAAATTCAACCAAATTCACGTCCAAAATCGTTTTTTTTTATTAGTAACGTGTCTGGGAGACAATTCTAGCCCATAACCGATCGATTCGGAGGGCCACGTTCTGAAAAAAACACTATTTTTTGTCTATCTTGAAAACATTGCTAGGCACCCCAGAACTACATACATGCTGTATCTGTTGCAATTCAACTGATTTAAGAGGTTTTGCGATCATGTGCATATCGAATATTTCACCTAAGGCGTAGTATAGATCGGTCAAAAGCCCTTAAAAAAGTAAAAAGTGACGCAAGTCCTTGTGTATACTTCCAAAACAACTGATATCGTTGTAGGTGACGCTTTCTGCGCTTGTACGCAAAAATTGTGAAACAAATTGTACCGAAAAAATTCTTTTACAATTACAATTAAGCAAAATCGCGCTAAAATGAGGTTAAAAAGATGTCAAACAAAAAATACAATCGAAGCAATACTCTCCCTAGCATCCAAACTCTCTCAAAAAATCGATTTAGGGGGGAAAATGAGTTTGAGAAACGCTGATTTTTAATATGGCTTAAAAACAACAACAATAACACGAGCGAACAAAGTAGCAGTGATTCATAAACGTAGTTACCACCTTAATAATTGTAGTTTGGTTGCTAGGGACAATGTCTCAAGAATTTGACAAGTTGGTATTTTTAATCGCTGTTTCACAGTTACTTTTCCACATCGTCCGTAATAAACCAGTATGGTTCGTAAAGTTCGTGAGTATGACGGATAATAGAGGATGCCAGCTTTTTTGGACAAAAACGATAATGCCCCACAATAACAGTAATTCCCAACAATAATGCCCCGTCAAAAATGGCGACCATTGTGAATACATTCACATGGACAAGTCAATTTTCTATTTATTTTTGATTTTTATTCTAAAAGTTCGTCCGGATCTATATTTTATCACAGCAATCCGTAGATCTAATTTGTAGCGAGCTAGCGACAATGAGCTGGAAAAAAACTATTCACTTTACAACGCGCTGTTCGACGACAAACATCATCCACTACACAACAAACACGTGCTTAACCTGCAAGCGGAACACATGATGTTTGTTGTCGTACAGCGCGTTGTAAAGTGAATAGATTTTTTCCAGCTCAAAGTCGCTAGCTCGCTACAGATTAGATCTACGGATTGCTGTGATAAAATATAGATCCGGACGAACTTTTAGCATAAAAATCAAAAATAAATAGAAAATTGACTTGTCCATGTGAATGCATTCACAATGGTCGCCATTTTTGACGGGGCATTATTGTTGGGAATTACTGTTATTGTGGGGCATTATCGTTTTCGTCGAAAAATGCTGGCGTCCTCCAATGTGAAAAGTTACGACGAACTTTACGAACCATGATGGTTTACCCCTATTGTCTACTTTAATGTCGTTTTTTTGTAAGCACAAACGAGCTGTAATGCAGAGCCTGTAAGCATGAAAACGATTTTTGGAATATTATTAATGTTTTGTTACAATTTTTTCGATTTTCACAATTTTTGAAATACACTTTTTTACGACAATATCTCTGCTGCAATGAGTTAAAAACGACCTTAACAAGAAACTTCTAATGATATTTAATTGGAACAATTGCTTATAGGAAATTATAGGCGTTTACGAAAGCGCTGGTCTGTTAAAATGCCCATTTCTATGTCTTTGACAAATCGGATGTTATTTCTTCATCCCAGAGTTTTCGTCCCTTTTCTATATAAACGCCGCTACATCATACGACGAAGTATCACTCTCAATTAGAGGTCATTCACGAATTACACACTTGCAGAATGCAACAGAGCATGCGTTATTTGTGAATAGCCTCTTAAACATGTAGAACTTCGTAGAGCCCAAAGGCAGTTTTAAAATTACGTCCTTGACTTTTCTCCAAAATTTCATGATCCATTTCGAAGGTAAAAAGATAATAGACGTACAAAGATACAGGCATACTGCCAATTTTTATCATCGGTTATTGTTGTTGTCAATACAATAAATGTTGGTCTCTAGCCAGAATTCTCTTATATTGTAGCAAAGTATTCGGTTAAACTAAAGAAGTACAAGATTTGAAGTTGCAGACATTAGGAAAAGGTTGAAACAAAAGAGTCAACAGATTGAATGAGTGATGATATGTTTCCCTTATAAATGGTGAAAGACCTCGACCAAGGCGTCATAGTAATATTTACAGTGCAACGAGTGCAACCGCTTGGGGCATTGATAACTTATCTTTATCTCTGTTAAATCATCGGTGGTGTTAATGATTTCAACTCATAAACGTTACTCAACACTACGATCTGACGGAAAAATATGTGAAACCAAACTGTGTCACACTCGTACAAGTTCGTGCAAAATTGATGAAACCTACGACATTTATATACGTACAATTACTCGGCCCTTGCATACTCAGTCTCATTTACATAATGGTAAAAAAAAATTGTTTTACTTTCCGTCGCAATGCGTACACATTTTAATTATAAATGAGACGCTGGCGATATCTGAGAGCGAATTAAATACACCAACGAAATCTTTTACATTTTACAATATTCTGGCGTTTAAAAATACATTTGTAGGTCAAACAGTAATTTATGAATTCGGAGAGTGGCGAATGATGTTAAACATATTCTGTTATTAAGTTGTAAAGATAATATGCCAATTTGTTAGAAGCATTTAATTTGGAGCATTCATATCTGATCGATGCAAGTGTGTATAATGCGGTTCGATTGTTGTTTTTCATTTTCTATTTTCAGTTTTGTTTTTCTTCTTTTTTGAGTTGCATGAGTCCTGGCTTTAGGATGAAGAATCTAACTTTTATTGGGTATTTGAAGGGTGATAGTCGGAGAGACTGAGGTACATTACGCTAATTATTATGCAAAAAATCTTTAAGGAACATCCATTAATCGCATCAGAGCTTATTGACGATTAAGACTGAAATGATTAATTCATGTTCCACTGAGAAGATATCCATAAATGACGTCCGCAATTCAGTGTTGACAGACATAGTTATCACAGTTGAATTCGGAAAAACGAACTTCTTAAAGACCATCTTTTTGCCATTTTTTTTTGACAGCGCCTCGAAGTATACAATTACTGTCTAGGGATATTGGTATCTCGCCTAAATGTAGACTAGGCACTCCTTTGTCGGTCTAAACAAAATCATTCAACATTTTACGAAATAAAATCCCCAAGTAAATTCGTAAAATCATTGAAAATCCTTTTAAAGGCTCAACAAAATGAAATTGAAAGAAAATCGTTTGAAAATCCCTCCAGAATCATTAAAAAAAATCTTGGGAAACGAAAGGAAAATCCTCAGAGGATTACCTTTTTGATCTGCACAGAAATTCGTCGTATTTGGGTGACGTCATAAAAATTATGAAGCTTGGGTGAACTATAGGACTTAAGAGCGCTCACCCCTTGGCAATTTTCTAGCCTACATTTGTGCGCAAAAATATTCGTTTTTGATGATTTCTCTGAACCAAAATCTTTTTTTGAAAAAGTAAAACCATTAAAGCAAGCAAAAATGTGTTACTTTTAAGGGAAAAATTGGTTTGTGGATGATAACTTATTCCACTTGGAGAAACCTTTGCAAATGTGTAAATTTATGTGTTTTGCAAAGGTTTCTCCAAGTGGGTTAAGTTCTCGGCCACAAACCAATTTTTCCCTTAAAAGTAAGAAATTTTTGCATGCTTTAATGGTTTTACTTTTTCAAAAAAAAAAATGGTTCAGAGAAATCATCAAAAACGAATATTTTTGCGCACAGATGTAGGCTAGAAAATTGCCAGGGGGTGAGCGCTCTTAACGCTGCGACCAATCGCAAGGAAATGTGGAATTGTCTGGTAGAAGTGTTCTTTTGTGGCGCTGATTCGAGCTACTTGATCTCTCAATAATGATAAACAAATGTTGGTTCATAATTGCAAATATTTCATCGCCTCTCTAATGTGTATAAGTTTATTCAATTTGATAATAAAACATTCAATTACATTTAATAATTCTAATAAAATGCATGCATAACATACGTCTCATCAACTACAATTTTAATTGTATTAACCCCGCCCCACAAAATTTACATTTTCCATTCGAATTAGAATTTTAATGTTAACTCTATTTGCTTGCAGGTAGACAAATTTTTTATTTAAATTTTTCATTCTCTCTTCTTCCTAATATTTTACCGATAGCTTGTGTGCATTTCAGTCGATCGTAAGGTCACGGTTTGAAACCTAAGCGATATTGAGACATTGCCCGAAACGAAAAACCTTTCCTGTTCGACGACTTTTGTGTCTTAGCGATAGAAGGGCTTTAAAGAGGGTATTCCAGTAGCCCTAGCGTTTACCTTGATAGAATAGTATAATAGAAAATCGAGTAGAAATACCAAATTGAGGTCAAGTGACCAGTCAGTCACATATTTTACTCGTCAGGCACGTCCGACCTGCAAACGAAAATATAATTTTTGACAGTAATTTGGATTTTCCAGCGCTAGAAAACGAAATTCGTCAAATAGAAATATTTTTCGGACCGGGTAATATAATGGTATAGGTTTCGAACCGTGGCCTTATTAGGGACTGTTACTCCATATGGGCTATCAGTCTAGAAGTTTATAAATTACTTTATGTACAAAATTATTTCAATGACCAACAAATTGAGATTTTTTCTAAGGTTCTGTGTGCGACCAGGAAGTCAAATGGACAACAAAAGTAAAATAATTTTGCCAAGGTAATGGGGTGACTACGAACACAATCTTATTCATTTGCATCACAAGAAAAGGAATTCAACTATGTGCGCAGTTTTCAGTCGTATATAGAACTACTTTTGTTTATACAAAATACGAATACCGTAAATTTCGTTAACTCAATGGCTGAGAGGAGAGTTTCGATTCTAATTCGGAAAGCACCAAGTTAAAATTATCGTTGTTGGTGTAATAAAAATGAATTGCTCACTGCATTCCGGGCTTCAGATCTTGAATACTTCTACAGAGTCTCAGAGGCTATCAGATTAGGGCGCTTGTACTGATTCAATCTTTCTTTTTAAATAGAAATTGCTCAGTTTTTCACGTAATCGTGAGTAGTTGACGTTTTGAAGAAACGTTGTTGATTAGAAAGTCTTGATGATGTAGTCGTTTCTGAGTAAAAGCTTTGTTGAGCTAGAAAACCATAAGTTATGAGACTTGAAAGAGAAGACTCTGTATGAAGGAAAAATGTTGTGTATTGTCAAAATACTGAAGAGAGAAACACAGTCACTGTGTTTACAAACAAGCAACGAAAATTCCTTCCACTTTTTATTGTCGTAAACCGCCAATTAAAGGACGGTATAAGTGCGATTACAGCTCTGCCGTTTTATTGAAAAGGTAAGAGTGGACAGTGCTTTAGAATTGATACAAAAAACTCTTAGTCAACCAAATATAGGCCGAAAACACACGTTCAATTTTGAACGTCAATTATACTGCGTTTGTTTAAGAATCAAGCCATTTGATGACCCTAGTCGCACTAGATCATAAATTTATACTCGAGAAATTGGATATAAGTCTACGGATTGTAAAAAAAGACGATCGAACCGGTGTCTTACAATTTAATTGACTTAGTAAAAATCATCAGCTCCGCAATGAGGGATTTCTTTTATTTTAAAGCCTACCGAAATCGGACGCATTTTCCAGCGGACTTCTTTTTTAAGTTTTTAGAAAGGTGTGTGTCTCTAGAAGCTAAAACTATTTTAAAATAAATTTGGCTGGTGGTAGGTTATCAAAAACCGAACACATGCACTTTTCTAATGGAAATTTCTCTAGGTACATGAAACATGAAAGACAGTGTGGGGTGTCATTTGAAAGGTAATTGAATATTCTTTCAGGGCAAGGGTCTAAAATTAAAATCCATACACTGAGAGATGGGCAGTTGAAGAATAGGGTAACAATTAGTCTATTTCGGCGAATTTCCAGCGGTGTTTCCACAGCCGAAACTATCACAAAACCATCAAAAAATCTTCCCTGAGCACGGATATATTCCAGTATAGGAGGAACTGAGTCCCAAATTTATACTTCAAAGGTACATTCATCTAGTGCTATTGTAAATCTGAGACCATTAGCGACCAGGGAAACAGTTTTTTGATGTTTACGTAGCCTTACGGATGCAAAGGTAGGAAATAGTCAAATTACCAATATTTTCAACTACTCATATATCAGTGTGAGTGAATTTTAAAGACTCCACCGTCCGAAAGTACATATAACCTTTCTAATGACACCCCCCGCACGACCTTTACGTTTCATGTACTTGGAGAAATTGCCGTGGGAAAATTACATGTTTTCGATCACCTGCTACTAGCCACAGAGGCGTCAAGGAATTTTTTGAAAGTGGTCACGGTGCAACTGAATAAATTTTAACTGAACATTTCGATGCACTTTTGATATTTTTGGATATTATTAGTCAGCTTGGAACCCTGAACAAGGTTCCACAAAAATTTTTGATTATCATCCGTACCGTCGGTGACATTGGTGCATAGCCCATCCTGTCTACAGAGAGAGTGATGGAAAACTGGTTATGGTTTCAATCAATAGTGCCTGAAATTCTAATAACAATTGTACAAAAATTTGGTACCCTAAGTGCAAGTGCTAAAGTTGAACAAACGTGATTTTCAAACAGTCATAGAGGCGTGGATACTTGAGGAATGAAGCTAATAAATAGCTCTAGCAGTAGAGCTACATTTCCTCTGCCAATGACCAAAAAATTATTTTTGAAGACCAACTACGTAGAGACCGACAGTAGCTCAAAGTTTTTCTCTCATATTTGGTAAAATTTGCAGGTTTCAAAGGCACCTGAGACGCACTTATTAAAAAAACGAGCCATCAGAACAGTCGGAGCGTTTGCTGCGACTGAGCCCCGTACAAACCCGTATATCTATTGCGTACGTGACCCTAGTGCGTCTGTCACCCTACTTTGACCGTAAGCCTATGCGCCGGTTAAAGTAGTTAAAGTAAAATTATTATGTAATGTGTACATCTTAGAAATTGCGCATAGCGCAATTACGAAGCCCCGTACGACGTTCCTTTCAAATAAAACAAAACTTTCAAATAGCCCTAAAATTTTAATTTATTGAGTATAAATACACATAGGCCTAGTATCGGCCTCAGTCCGAGGATCCAAATTTATTTTTTTTCAACTACATTCTATTCGGCCTTTGATTACCTACCAAATGAAACAAAAAATACGAAAAACGTATGAAATTTGCTCGAGTTATATGTAAAATACACATAGGGCCCTAGTAGCGGCCTTAGTCCGAGGACCCAAATTTAATTTTTTTCAACAACATTCTATTCGGCCTTTGATTACCTACCAAATGAAACAAAAAATACGAAAAACGTATGAAATTTGCTCGAGTTATATGTAAAATACACATAGGGCCCTAGTAGCGGCCTTAGTCCGAGGACCCAAATTTAATTTTTTTCAACAACATTCTATTCGGCCTTTGATTACCTTCCAAATGAAACAAAAATTACGAAAAACGGATGAAATTTGCTCGAGTTATATGTAAAATACACATAGGGCCCTAGTAACGGCCTTAGTCCAAGGACCCAAATTTAATTTTTTTTTTCAACAACATTCTATTCGGTGTTCGATAATCTTTCAAATGAAACAAAAATTACGAAAAACGGATGAAATTTACCCGAGTTGTATTTAAAATACACATAGGGCCCTAGTAGCGGCCTTAGTCCAAGGACCCAAATTTAATTTTTTTTTTCAACAACATTCTATTCGGTGTTCGATTACCTTCCAAATGACACAAAAATTACGAAAAACGAATGAAATTTACTCGAGTTCAATGTAAAATACACATAGGGCCCTAATAGTGGCCTTAGTCCAAGGACCCAAATTTAATTTTTTTTCAACAACTTTCTATTCGGCGTTCGATTACCTTCCAAATGACACAAAAATTACGAAAAACGAATGAAATTTACTCGAGTTCTATGTAAAATACACATAGGGCCCTAGTAGTGGCCTTAGTCCAAGGACCCAAATTTAATTTTTTTTTTCAACAACTTTCTATTCGGCGTTCGATTACCTTCCAAATGACACAAAAATTACGAAAAACGAATGAAATTTACTCGAGTTGTATGTAAAATACACATAGGGCCCTAGTAGCGGCCTTAGTCCGAGGACCCAAATTTAATTTTTTTTCAACAAAATTCTATTCGGCCTTTGATTACCTTCCAAATGAAACAAAAATTACGAAAAACGGATGAAATTTGCTCGAGTTATATGTAAAATACACATAGGGCCCTAGTAGCGGCCTTAGTCCAAGGTCCCAAATTTAATTTTTTTTCAACAACATTCTATTCGGTGTTCGATTATCTTTCAAATGAAACAAAAATTACGAAAAACGGATGAAATTTACTCGAGTTATATGTAAAATACACATAGGGCCCTAGTAGCTTTTCACTTCTAAGGCCCTAACTCACGGTCCACTCACCCGATTTTAAAAAACTTTTTTTTCCTGGATTGGTATTGACAATACCTATCATTTGCCGTGTACATTTCCATCGTTTATTTTGCCATAAATATCACCAAAAGACCTTAAATCACTTAGGTGGCCCTAACTCACGAAGGGCCGACCCGAATATGCCCATCTTCGAACTTAGCCTCACTATTTTGACTATCTTTCAGGGAAAAAAAAATTTTTGAAATCGGATTTGATTTACTCAAGATATCGACGTGACGGACAGACGGACAGACGGCCCAAATTTTTATTGCGGATTCGTCATCTATGAACATAGGCAAACACTTTGCCCTTACCGTCTGCTTCGAATTCCATCAATTACACACGGCATCGTAATCCTATAAGCCCCTTCGTACTTCGTACGGGGCTAAAAATTAATAAAAATGGTAAATTCTGAAATGCTGTAGGTCTCAGCTGTCCATCGACACCACACATGCAATGACTCATGTCAACAGTGCTGATATTTTGGATGAATAAGTGAAATGAGTCCTTTGACAGTGAAATTTCGTGCATGATTCACTTGCACTTAGGGTACCAAATTTTTGTACAATTGTTGTTAGAATTTAAAGGCACTATCGATTGAAACCACAACCAGTTTTCCACCACTCTCTCTGTAGACAGGATGGGCGGTGCACCAATGTCAACGACGGTACGGATGAAAATCTAAAATTTTTGTGGAACCTTGTTGAGGGCTCCAAGCTGACTAAAAATATCGAAAGTGCATCGAAATGCTCAGTTAAAATTCATTCAACCGCACCGTGTGGTATTACCTTTTTGGGCGTAAAATGTATAAAAAAAGTCCACTGGAAATGCGTCCGCTTTCGGTATACTATTTTTCATCGATACAAGTTTCAACAACCGTTTCAGTCGTAAATTGAGATTTAATTTTTATTTTTTTTTTTTCGAACATTTTGAACTTTTTGTTCGTTTTTCACATTTATAAAATTTCTAGAAAAGAAAATTTTTTTGTTAGAAAATTCCTAATAAATCCACATATAGGACGATGGATGGAATATTAAATTTTTGTTTTTTTTCTTGTTATTTTTCACTGTTTCAATTTTAAATTTATGCTTAAGATCTACCCCACGGAACGTTTTTTTTTCTCATTTTATTTAATTATTTTATTTGAGTAAAAACAGAAATGTTGTTGACGATATTTGGCTTGGCGACCGTTTTCTTCTTCCATAATCTTCTTTGAGTTATTTTATCGTTCAGTTATACTTTGTCGATCGATTCGATTGACGTCTTATCATTTAACAGATTTATTTTGTAAAATCACACAAATTGTCCTAAGTCAAAGGACTAAAAACTGGAAAGTCTCTGGCGTCGGTTCCGACTATGCTTAATACATAATAATGTGTTACGAGATTATTGGATGACCGGTGTAAATATTTCGAATACTTCATTCATTTTACGGTAAATTGACGCGACCTTGTCGTTCAAATGCCAGCGCCGAATTTACAACAAAAAAACTTACATTCATGACGACCAACGACTCTTCTGCAAATCAATTTGACCCTCCAACGTTTTAGCCAAATAAATCACTAACAATTGACTGAGCGCAGCACCAAGAGCTATTCCCGCTATGAAATACAAATTTCGTTCAGCCCACACCCGAACAATTTCTATGCATCCGTTGGTCCATATTTTCTTACTGGCTGCTGCCACCGATTGCTGTTGCACTCCATAACCGCACATTATGTTCACCAGTCCCGACGAAATGTCCGTGGCATTTATGCAGCACGAATATGGAACACCACCTCGTTCGACACTCGGTGACGAACAATTGAAATACTCATTCTTGCCCCAGTCCAAGTAGCCGGCATTGCTCAATCCGCAACATTTGAATTCTTGTTGCGCGAAATCGATGAAATTTTGCAGATCCGGGTCGTCGCGGTACGTGTGAATTATCTTGTCCGTAAATGAATCTTCGAGGAAACTGTTCATGTTGTGCGGAAATACGAAGCCAACGATGGCCACGGCCATTTCCAATAGGAAGAACAGCAGCAAGCACATCGAATAGAATTTTAGGAGACAAGTATTTTCCCGCAAGGCCCCCAAACAGCCTGCAAAACTGACAATAAAAATGACCGATCCCGATATGATGAGAACTAGTGAAATATTGAGCACAACGTCGTAGATTGTCTCGACTCGAACCAGACCAGTTGCTTGCCATTTGTCATAGAAAGCGTAGAATCCGATGCCGATTAGTAGACCACCAAACAGCCAAAATACAAAATTCAGCAAGAAAATCATGTATTTTACGCAGCTGGACACATATGTGAAATTGTGTGCAATTCGTCGATGCATATTGTGGTGATGCATTTTGCTAATATTTGGTATATTTGGTTTGGTAATTGAAAATGTTCTTCGTCTGGTTAACACGCACTTGCACTTTTGTTAAAACATTGCTTTTTCGGTCACAAAGATAAACTTAGATGTAATCGGAATGACTAATTTTTATTTCCCTTCTATTTTGTTGGCACAAAACAATAATGGCTCGTCGAGAAGTTATACGTTTTGATTGAGGAGAAAATGGTATAAATTTGACATAACTTTCATATTCTTCTTAAAATGTCAATGATTTGGAGTTTAAGACAATTTAGTACATATGGACGGTGATGTGAGCGAAAAGAAATCAGTCAAAAAACCCTTAAAGCCCTTATTTACAAAATAACTGATATCGCTGAGGGTGACGCATTGTGCGCATTGTGACTCAAAAAATTTGTGAAAGAAAATTTTACAACAAGAAATTTGCGTCACAAGTGACAAATGATTCGGTTTTCTTTCGTTTAAATTCTTTCAGCAGTACATTTTTCAACCATTTTCCTAACAATACGTTCCTCAACATCTGCAACATGTGACACAAATTTCTTCTTGTAAAATTTTTTTAGGAAGTGCTAGAGGAATCATCTTTCATCCCAAAATTTAGGAACCAACCTTGGAACACCTCAATCATGTCGAAAATAACCCAAATCCATCGAAAAATCCGATGGAAGTTAGGAAGTGCCAGAGGAATCTTCTGTCATCCCAAAATTTATAGAACCAACCTTGAAACACTTCACTAATGTCGAATATAACTCAAATCAGAGGAATCATCTGTCATCCCAAAATTTAGGAACCAACCTCGGGACATCTCACTCATGCCAAATATATAACTCAAATCCATCAAAAAATCCGATGAAAGTTAGGTAGTGTGAGAGGAATCATCTGCCATCCCAAAAATTATAGAACCAACCTTGAAACACTTCATTAATGTCGAATATAACTCAAATCCTACGGAAGTTAGGAAGTGCCAGATAAATCATATGTCATCCCAAAATTTAGGAACCAATATTGGAACACCTCAATTATGTCGAAAATAACCCAAATCCATCGAAAAATCCGGTAGAAGTTAGGTAGTGCCAGAAGAATCATCTGTCATCCCAAAATTTAGGAACCAACCTGGGAACATCTCACTCATGTCTAAAATAACCCAAATCCATCAAAAAATCCGATGGAAGTTAGGAAGTGCCAGAGGAATCAGCTGTCATCCCAAAATTTAGGAACCAACCTGGGAACATCTCACTCATGTCTAAAATAACCAAAATCCATCAAAAAATCCGATGGAAGTTAGGAAGTGCCAGAGGAATCATCTGTCATCCCAAAATTTAGGAACCAACCTGGGAACATCTCACTCATGTCTAAAATAACCCAAATCCATCAAAAAATCCGATGGAAGTTAGGAAGTGCCAGAGGAATCATCTGTCATCCCAAAATTTAGGAACCGACCTAGTGGAAGTTTTACTTAATGATCCCAAGAAGTTTCTACAAGAAATACATCCCAAAACAACATACACAATTCACCACATTACCATCCATATCATGCACCAAAAATACAACTCACTCTCACACACACACAAATTGGCTTTTATATGGCATTTGTATGGAGACTTCGGGGAGCTCCAGCTCCCAAGATATGGGTTTTTTCCAACTTTTGAAAATTCCATTTTTATTTTTGGGCCATTATTAGCCTATAACCAAAATTTCAGGAAAATCTATAGAAACGTTTAGGAGTTGCTGGATCCACTTTTCCATAGGAACTAACTAACTAACGATTTCAGTTATCTGAAAAAACGAAATTTTGCTTATTTTCACACAAACATCAATGTTTCGAAGTTCAATATCTCGGCCAATTTTGAAGCTGCAGTAACGTATGATAACTCGTATGGATTCCTTGATTTCAGATATCCTAGTTTGGGGGCTGTTGGAGTTAAGGGGGAGAAGTCAAAAAGTTGCTGTAAATATGCTCCGCCGTCCTCAAAACATTTTCGTTAAAACATTTTTGGTAGTGGACTTACTAACGTGCGGGCATGATAGACAAAGTAAATATATAGGCACATATACCTTGGAAATAGAATGCCGTAGGCAAGGTAGAAATATTCCTCCAACGCACTCCAAGAACAGGCACGAGAAAAGAATTAAATAAGAGGGCTCCATGACGCAGTAGTCTAATTCAACTCGTCAAAATAAACATTTGGACGGCACATATGTTAACGGTCGCGAATTCACGATGTTGACCACTTCCCAGAGGTGTATATCATTTTTTGAACTCAACTCAATTTAAGTTTGCAATTGGTTAGCATTCTACATTGTTCCACATCGTTCTACATGTTGTCAACAAAAGAAGAGTAAAGAGTGTCGCTCCACTCACACGTATACGTGTGGAATTGAAGAAACCACGGCAGAGTAAAAGTAACCCAGGCAGGAGCGCTTGTTTGACTAGGGACCTGAATAATCTAGTAGGCCTATGTTTTTTGCGAATTAAATTTTTCAACTTATGTCAGTTTTCATTTGAGTTCATTTTCATACAAAGGATTAGGTCCCTCATTTGACATTTCCATAATGAACCGCTCCTGCCAGGGTTACTTTTACTCTGCCGTGAAGAAACGTAAAGACAAACGCTACTTCTATGTGGTGGGATACATGTGGAACAAATAAAACGAAAGAAACAAACGAAACCCACCACATTCCTATGATGAGATCAGTTTATGTGTCGATGCAAAGATAAACCTAAACCTAAACGCGTATCTGCATCTTTAACTTTTTGAATTGTCACAACACTGTTCCTAGCATCAACACAGTGATAAGAGCTGACGCTTAGGATTGTTTGTATTTTAAGTTTTAACTCATACAACAAAAAAAGTAATCTATCTTTACAATAGAAACGCAGTGCCTACTGTGATTTCATCAGCCTCCGAATATTTTGTATGTTCATGCTAGAAGGTGCTGTGGAATTGTACAACCTGACAAGCAGTAATGTTTGTGTTACTGCCCTAGTGAAAAACACCGGTCTGCATAAACTGGCTTGGAAGACTTTCTTGCCCATGATCTATCACAGCTAAGAACAGAATGGGAAACTCAAAGTCACAGTATTGAGTAAAAACGAAAACAATGTACAAATAAATGTCCTCTAGTCTTGTCCACACGACGCAATTATGAAAACTAAATAAATGTCCAAAAGCTTCGTTAACTGATTTTCTACTTCCTGTTTATGACTAAGCAGTTTAAAAAGTGTTGATTTGGCAAAAATGTAATTTTCTATCCGATAATTAGTGTGTCAAAACTTAATTGCACATCTAAACGATTTTTAATTAGTTTTAAAAAGATCTTCCAACTCATAACTTGCTAAGATACGAATAAATGATTTAGCATGATCGGCAATCGAGTCACATTGAGTGTGTCTTGCGTTCCGTTCAACAGACAAAGATTTTCCTCTGTACAAGAAATAACATTTGCATCAACATGAGACGAATGTGGTTCGGATTGCCAATAAGCCTAGTGTTGCTTCTCAATATTATTGGCGTATCATTTTGTGCTGTAACTAAAATCTTATTCGACCTCTTCACTAAATTTGCCTTTTGCTGATTGGTATTTCAATTTGTAGATGACACGCGATCAAATGATAAAATCCTTCGATACGATAAGGAATCTATGCACTCCAAAATTCAAACTTAGTGCAGGTAAGTGGGTAGAGTGTGATTTGTGGATAGATTGCAAATATTAGAAGATCGGGTAGTTATTTGTAGTAATTTAATAATTTCATAAGGTATGCCAAGACTGTGAAATTTTCAAAATTCCACACGCTTAACAGAATTTCAAAATTTCACATACCACTTAGTTAGAAACCATTCCTAACTAGCAACATTTCAGGGCCTATTTTCGTGAATTCTCTTTCTCCAAAATTATGGAAAATTCTCGAACTTCGTAAAGTCTCTAAATTTCAAAAATAATTAATAATCTCTTGAGAGAATTCTTGAAAATAGACCTTGTGTTATTTGGAAGATTTGTTACGCTTCTCCTACAAATTGATTGACTTTTCAGATCAGTTAAACGCATTACGATTTGGGAACTTCGACAATGACGACAAAGAAGTGAAAGTGAGAATTGAAATGATATCGAAGAAAATTTTGAATTTTGTTTGTTTTCGTGTTCTAATAACTTTCAGTGCTATTTGCATTGCACCGCCCAAATGGCAGGCGTTTTGACCAAGAAAAACGAATTACACTTGGAGAAAACCTTAAAGCAAATCGACGCCATGTATCAATCGGAGAATAAGCAATCGGCCATTGATGCAGCTCATCACTGTAAAGATATCCGTAAGTATCTATCTGACAGTCCGTCCAACTGTCTTTTTCATAAACTTTTATTGCACACAGAAAAAACTTATAAGGACCCGTGCGACAAGGTATTTTTCACCGCAAAGTGTAGCGCTGAACAAATGGGAAAGCTTTTTGTGTGGCCCTAACACTGGCCTGATGGTAAAATGTCTACAGCGTGCTTTATTCTTATTTTAACTTAAAAATACGGTCGGCCACAAGCAAAACGTTAAACTATAAACGCATAATAAATGCTGAAAAAAAAATCGTCAGAAGAGAGACAAGTTTTCACTAACCTATACTATTACAGCCTTGGATTTATCGGCTCATAAGAATACTTTAAGCTCTAAGTTTAATTTGTTAAAATTGGTTGAATTAAAGGTTAATCTGACTACCTTCCTCATGAAAACTATAATAAAAATTACGAAATTAACCTACAATTTCTTGTTTATGCGTCTAATCATTAGATTAGATTAGATTAGATGGGAGGGTGTAAGCCCAGCACCTAAGCCTCAGATGGGCCTGTTGTGCTATTGTACAAGTCTCTTGATCATATGGACTGTGATTTTACATCATATCTCTCCCGACTTAGATTGTTCACAAATCGACCGTGTGTTAACGTCCCATACGTTGTGAATTCTCCAAGCCGTGGGTGGTATGCGAATACCACAACCATCACTAATTGACCTGTACATTTTCCCAAAGATGGCGCTATCAACATTGTCATGTTGTAGCTCTTTCTACTATTGACATTATGTCGATATGGTTTCTTTTATGGAGAAAGCGAATGTTGGGTTTTTTGATATTTCCGACTTTGTTACGGTTACGGCTATTAGTTTTAGGTAATAGCAAGTGTCTAATCACCATAGGCCATGAGTTGCCTCTTCGTATAAATCGCCATGCCACCATGTGACTGAACTCGTTCTGGCGTTGCAGGTTGTAGCGTCTGAATGATTCGTATTTCGTCATATCCCTTGACATCCATACAACGTATCAATCAATAGATCTGTTAAACCTCGCGGTCATTTTGGAGTACAAGATAGTTTCTGTATCTTGGGATTGTACCACAGCAAATTTGTAAAAATTTGCTATGTGGTTTTGGGGTGTCAAATGAGAACCCGAAGCGTTTGTACCTTACCTGCACTAAAATTGACTGCCAGATGCCATACGGCAATGTGTCATTTTCGTACATTAATCGAGCACGTAATTTAGCATTAGCTTCTGGTAGAGTCGATTGTTAATCCGTAAACCGACGCCACGAAGCACATGTTAAATAACAAAGGAAATAACACAATTGTTGATATCGCACAATGAGGCGAGAACGACTTTATTGATCAAAGAGAAAATGACCTACGAGAACAACACTTTGACTTCGTTAATAAAACCTTTAAAATAATTTCACCATTTAAACATTACAGCAAAATAAAAACACCAAAGCCGTAAAAGTTGGCACAGAAATTAGACAAAATCGAAAATGAATTCACACACAGCCACACAAAAGAAACACTTTTAGAGAGCAACGCATAAACACGTCCGTTCTCTGTGACTGCCGTTGTCCAACCTGCGTCCATGCGTCTAATCATAGTGTTGAATGTTATGCGTTAGACCAAAGCACTGTCGCTTGACAGTGCTATAGTCTAACGCATAACATTCAACGCTGCATGAAACCGATAAACAAAGAAAAACAACGCAATAGATGACACGATGTGAATTGCAGGCTCATCGAGACCTCGTGCAAAACATTTTAACGTGCACATCAGCAGATCACCGAGAGTTATATTGTTTGTTCACATGATTGGTCATGATATAATTTCTGTGGCTTTGGCGAATATTTTAGGTCAACCGTTAAGTGTACTGTTAAAAAATGACTTCTATGAAGGGCAATGAGGTGAATACTGACGACCAACAAACGTTGCTGGGTCGATGGGTCTCGCCGCTACAAGTAAAAAATCATGTCTAACACCAATACCAAACAAACTCCGTTCTGACAGGTCAAAATACCACCTTATTCCTTTGTTTGCAAACACATACACTGTTAACTAATTTCTTATTTTACCTTACTAGGAAAGTATTAAGGCCATTACTGCCCTAGAGCAAAGCCTTTACCGACCTCGTAAGGTAAAACACCATACTATAACTGGCAGGGCCTATTTTTTAGAAATATGTTTTCAAAAGTTTTTTAAACTTCTCAAAAATTTTTCAAAGTTTCTAAAGTTTCTGAAGTTTCCACGAAACTTAAGAAACTTTGAAAAACTTTTGAGAAACTTGAGAAACTTTTAGAAACATGTTTCCAAAAAATAGGCCCTGATAACTGGGAAGTAACTAGTTATCTCGTATCACGGTGAGTAAAAGTACCTCGAGCTGCCGCCCTCAGATACTTTTACCAAGGTAAATATAGTGAGGAGGTAATGCCATTCAGACGGGCGACCTAGCACATAAGTTCGATGCCAATGACATCTTTTTTTAAAATGGTTGACTACGATTTACTTGTATTTCACAAAAATATTTTCGCCATCTCATAACAGATGGCCCGACGGCTGCGTTGCTTTTTTACTACCTTGATAAATGTATTTAGGTTGCTACTATTTACCATGAGTGCGAATAGAAATACAGTGCAAATAGTGCTCAATAGAGTGCAACTGGCAGCGGACATTAATCAATTCTCGGTGGTTAGTGATGACCTTGAAAAATCAGCTTTTCTTTTCCTCACACAGGTTCAAGTAATTTGACGTAATTTTTCGAGGGTCTTTTATGACACAAGCCCACAAGCGACTCATACCTCACCAATTATTTTGCACATTCAAACTCATGGGTTTCATTAACGTGCAATTAAAATAACAAACAATAAAATTATCAGTTGTGGACAGAACGTAGCAATTAAGTTTAATAATTATCTCAACCGGACAATTCAATTTCGTATTTTATGATAAGTTAGAAAAACGTGTATACAGTGCACTGTATGTCGTAATGTCATCTTATGTAATCAAAAATTTTGTTTGATTTCTATAGGCAACTGGAATTTGTGTTTCACCGCCTTCGTGATCAACTCAGCTGTAAATGCGCTTAAAATTTGAATTTTTAGTGAACCATTCGATGAAAAAGTGAACCGAAAAATACATTTCAACGCTTCATTGTATGAAAATGATGCTACGTTAGAAAGACCTCCGCACTTTCCAATTTGAATTTCGACCGCACTTACGGCATGAATTGACAACGTATAGTGTCACAATTTAAGTATAGTTTCCACTTAAAAGAGCACTTCGTTTAGCCTCCGGCTACATGACAGTTGTAAAATAGAACAAAAGAACTGTCACGCAAACGAAGTGGAAATTGAATTTATTTCAATTTTTTCCTTCTTATTAAGTGGAATAGTTATTTACGTATCGATTGAGGAGGCCGAAAGAGTTACGTATTAAGTTTTATATGCTGCCTACTGGAGACGAAAGTTGAAAAATGTAAGCCCAAGGGCCGAAAGTGACAGAAAAATGTAAGCCGAAAGGGCGAAAGCGAAGTGGAAACTATACTTTATATGCTTTACCGCGGGACGAAAGAAAAAAATGTAAACGCACGGGTCGAAAGTGATAGATATGTAAGCATACGCGGCGAAAGCTTCGCTTTCGCCCCTTCGGTTTACATTTTTCAACTTTCGTCCCAAGTAGGCAGCATATAAAACTTAATACGTAACTCTTTCGGCCTATTCAATCGATACGTAATAGTTATTTAAAAGTAAAAGTAAAGTGTCGAAATTGGAAATAGAACTGTAATAGTTATTTTCATGTGTCGGGGCCGAAAATGAGGGAGTTTCGAGATTTTTCTCGGGTTTTCGACCCCTTACATGAAAAATTTTTTGAGTATCTGTTTGGGACGATTGATTTTAGGCACTTCGTTCGGGCTACAACAAGCGAAATTGCCTAAAAACAATCGTCCAAAACAGATACACAAATAACTATTACAGTTCTATTGCCAATTTCGACACTTTACTTTTACTTTACTCTTCGCTTTTAGAGAGTTATAACTTTGCAGCGAATATGCTTCGCAAGCATTGTTTTAGTTTTTTTAATTAAAAATCGGAAATTTGTAGAATCGCACTTAAATCTACTGACTTTTTTGTAGCGTCAAAGTCAAATTGAAAAACTCTTTAAAAAACCAAGAAATCTCTTTATTCTGTTTCTTTACACGACAAAGCGTTTGCAAGCCCCCGTTGCACAGTAATCGTTGAGTGCCTGATTGATATCGTCTTGAATGGTCACTTTCCAAGTTTCTTCCGATCCCCATTCTTTGTTTGGAATGACAGCTTTGAATGCTTTTATTTCTGCACAAGATAACGAGCTTCCAGCTAAAATAGCATTCCGGTAAATTTTCTCACCAGAAGCAGCAGCATCTTTCGCTTCCTCTTCGTCAAATACGATGTCCGAGTCCCGGGCTATTGCATGCATTAACTCTTTGATATTGATGCCAACATCTTTCGTCAATGCATCCAAACAATCTGCATGGATTCGGGATGTTTTGTTGTCCCTGGTTGCTTCCGGGTTAATACTCTCCATAATTGTGATTCTGGTGTAAAATCAGATTTTAAAGAAAATTCCTAACTTCACGAGTAAGAGTCAGTTGTTGCTCGAATTAGATTCAAACGTCAAATGAAAGAATTACAACAGATTGAAAAATCAATAAAAGAAAAATTAGTTTCATACAGTCATTTGGCTGTAAACTTTGGGGAGGTCACGCAGGTCTCCATTTTTATAAAAAACGCGGGAACAATACTCTCTCTAGCAAACAACCTCCCAGCTCTCTGTGTCAAATTCACAGCCTATGCCTTTGTATTCTGCACACACTATTATACTATTTACGACTTGCAAATAAATTAAAAGATTTTTCGAACAGAACGGCACAATTAATCTCAATGATCAAATACTGACGGTTTTCATTGAAGCCATAAAACGCCTTTTAAATTGTACCAAAAGTTTCGATCAACTATGTGATCATTTTCAAGTTGATGTTTTCTCAACTTGCAAATACATTGATTAATAGGACCAAGACCTATTTTCGCGATAAATTTTAAATTAATCGAAAATAGACCCTGATCAGACCAATTTCTTTTCAAACTGCCACCTGTGCCGGGTCTACATGTATGTATTCGATTCCACAGACGATATTCGATTTTAAATATTCTCATGCAGCCAAGCAGTTTTGCTGACTTGTCCGTAGTTCACGTAAAACGACGTGCAATCCAAACACTTTTAAAATCACTCATATCAATCAGCATCGATTTTTTCGGTGCTGATAAAAAACAACACTTGAACAAATGACCGCAAATCGAGTGGACGATATACTTAGTTTCATCAGAACTATACTGGCCCCGTCAGTACGTTGGAAGAGCTGTTCCGGGTTCGTTGCAATTACTTTCAAAGGAAAACTTAGAATTGTAGAAAGAAAATGGGCCGAGAAGTTAGTACTTGGGAGGTGACTGTAAACGCTGTAAACACATTGACTCATGTTATGGTCGGATTTGTCAGTGTTTACATGTGCTATGTGGCTTACGAACGTGGCTACAGTAACATATCTATGCATGTCCTTCTTTGCGCTTTGGGAGTATGTTTCTATAGTTTGATCAGTAAGAGCTTTCTTTAATAATTTCATTTCTTTCTTAGTATCAGCTTCTGATGGCCGAAGGTAAATGAGATGCATAAATTGTGTGGGACATATCATGCAAATGTTAGAGGATTTTCAATTACAGGAATCTTAGCTTTGGCTCCATTTAATGTTTGGACGATATTTTTTACCAGACGCACAAAAACTATAATCCACTGGTCTATGCAGGCATTTGGTGGTGCTTTTGCTATTATAGGTATGGCATACGAGTACTGGGGTAGAACATCACACTTCCGCAGCATTCACTCAAAACTGGGTAAAGTTTTTAACTGAAATTTAAGACTCTTTGTACGAACATTGACGACAACAATTGATCTGCTAGGCCTAGCATCGTTTGCCTTTCTCATCTTAACAATGCTGAACGGCGTAACGAATTTGTTTTCAAGGGAAATGCGATCATTGGTCAAACCGGTGTACCAACGATTCTTTCACAACTTAATGGCTCTGGTCACTTTCGTATTGGGAATGGCTGCATTGTATTACGGCTTCGAGAAGCGAACTATTCGAGAATATGCAACCGAGGAAGTCAGATGGATTCTGAAAATATTCCTGTGCATCACAATCGTAACTTCTTCGATCGCTGCGCTTAAGAGTGGCTATCAACAATTTAAAGACGTTATTGGAACCACTAGGGAAAGTATTCTGCCGGAGAAATCATGAAAAGGTTCTGATTGAGTGTCATTGCTGTGAAATTTAATGTAAAGATAAGAATGAGCTGGCATTAATATACTGAGAGATTTTGCAAACAGCGAAGAAGTGTTAGCCCGTACGAATTACAGTCAGTTATTACGTTTCACAATGACTTTCGATCTCAGGAAAACTTTTGTAGATGTCGAGTTCTTAGAGACACCAAGCGAAGGTTGGTTAGGGTTTTTTGTTTTTAATCTGTTAAGGCTGTGTAAAGTTATAGGTAGATCACGTGGATGATGCTGCATGTCTGCGAAGAACCTGCGAACTTCGACTTGCGGATTTTCCGTTAAATTCTTTGGTCTTTTAGGCATAAAGGCTAAGAGTGAATAATAGATAGGGATCTGTTATCATCTCTCTGTTCAACAACGATTTATTTTGCATTCTATAGTGGATTATTTGACGCATAAAAACTATATATTTACTTGTATAAATACATAGCACAGAAGCAAGTACTAGATTTTTCAAGAGGAGCCTTCGTATACAACACTAATATGCTGCCGTTATATGCTTGGCTATGATTTACTTGTGTTTCACCATAGTATATTTTAACATAGTCGAATCATCACAATGTGTGTATGTACGCACACCGAGGGTGACGCCAGAGGGGAGTATTAGGCTCTTTTAAACATAGTTTTATTGTAATAGATTAGAGTGTGTTGATGAAAACGTCACAACCGATTCATTATTCCACATTTTATGATGTTGAGTTGCATAAATTGATCTTTAATCGGTAGATAGACCTAAATCCAAAGAATTTTTTGGTCATTATAACCGACCGAAAAATTTACCATGTTGCAAAGATAACAATAAAAATAGTCATTTACATTACTAGGGATAAAAAGATGAAAATTAGAGTTTTCGTGTGAATTTTGTTGATCCGAAGTGTAGCCGAGTAAAAAAAAATCGAAATGACAAAAAAATGTTTTTGTCGATATTTTACGGGAAAGCCTTGGGGAAGGGTTTTTTTGGTGAGACTTTTTACATTTCCCATTCCGGTCGGGCAAACGTCCTCGCTCGTCAAAATAAAATTTGTGAACCATGGACGTGATGAGGTAATATATGTTACATGCTAGCTAAGAGGCTTCTGTAATCCTTTTAAACACATAGGGTGTTCAACTTAAAAACTGTACTGAATACTGATACATATGAACGGCCTTGAATCTAATACATCTTTTGTGTTTTTGCACCTCCTGGGATAAGTGAATTTCTTTGTACTGTTCCTTGGCGACCATAATAGGTAGGATCGCATTTTCAACGATAAATCCCACTCGTCTGACGCGTTCATAATAGTTATTTATGTAACAAGAATCGTATGGAGGCATACCAGCATACGATTCGTGTTGCATACAACGTTTCATGCAACGAAAAAAATCGAATAAATACCTTTATCCACTAGTACGATAAAAGACGTTCATTCGACATTACACACAGGCTGCGTAAGTTACAAATATCATCACTGAATTGCATAATAGTTATTTATGCAACAAGTTGCGAAAAGTGATTGTTTTAGTCACTAGATGATAACCACATCGTGTGACGAAAACAACCGCTTTCGTAACGTTTTACATACAACGTTTTCTGCAAGAGGCGCGAAAAGTGAACTTTTGAAATGCAAACCTAATACAAATTTTTACCAAAGTTTTAATTTCCAGTCACCGACTAATTGATTCAATATCATAATAGAGTCATTATTATGTCATTGAATTGATTAGACAAACACCAAATTTACACAAAATGATGCATTTTAATGCAAAATGATTGAAAATTTAACAAATATCTTGTAGCAATGCACCACACGGTGTACAACATACTCTAGTTTTCACTTATACACTTACTGTAATGAGATTTTTTCAGCACACTACCCAATTTTCCATACTCGCTCCACTCGAAAGGAAAAATTGGATGTAGTGCTGAAAAAATCAACATTAATCAATACTTGTAACATAACTTACTATTTCGACACTAGTTGCAAAAAGAGTTTTCGCAACAAGCAGTGCCGCCTTTTCCATATGGCCAAATGGGCAAATGCCCGTGGCGCCCGAAGTGGAGCAGAAGAAAATGGCGCCCGAGATCCAAAAGCTAAAAGCGGCACTGAACAAGTAAAAAAAGACCCCCATTACGCTCATCAAAGTAGGCATGAAAAAGTTCACTTTTCGCAGCGCAGTTGCAGAATCTATAATTCGATTTATTAATGAAGTCAAATTGATGTGTTTAATCGTCGTGTTAAAATGCATGTTCAATTTATTAATTACAAATTGATAAAAATCTCGAATTGATAACCGAACCTTAAGTAAATAAATAAGTTGTCGCCAAATTTAGAAGACAACACCGAAGCTTATTACAGTACAACGATACGATTCCATAATTAATGATGTTAATTAATTATTTAACAAAAAGATGTGAATTTTTCGTACACAATAATTATTTCATAGAATAACTGAACGAACCATTTAAATAATGCAACAACGAAGCTAATTGCACAAATAATATACGTTCTGTATGATGTCCGCCCACATTCTAAATTATGAAGAGAAAATCATATTAATAATCGAGAACTTCAGCCGTGTTATTACATAAAGCAAGTGTTATTTATGCTAACTCTTGTTCGACGACCCTTATATTATTCCGCACAATATAAGCTTTTGGCCCATTGGGTACCATGGAGCGAGTAGTTTTTATGACGAAACCTTTGAATTTTTTTATAACCCTTTAAGCTGCATACAGACTAATATATGTTGACTTATCATTAGCCAATTGCGACACGCCATGTTTCAATTAGAGGTTAGCGGTCATTTCGCGAGCGGTTAACTTCAAGGACACTTGGTATCAATCTTTCTTAGAAAAATCTAACTTTCGTCAAATTGGATCTTCTTCCAAAATTTCCAAGTGTCCCAAAAGTTTCAACATTTGTGCGAAGAGGACTGTGCAAAAAATTAGCCAAATGGTTAATGAGTGAACTGAACATGTCATAAATCGTAGATCTTTTCAGCTGATGAAAAACTTCGAGTTCGTTGTGGTAAGCTAATAAGAGGAAATTCTTCCAAACGAGATAGCAGCCAACCAAAGCTGGGTACGCTTTAACAATCTATTGTGATTGCATAATTGCATAGTTTGGTGACAAGTATTAGACCCGTCCGTTCATGGGTGCAAAAAGAGTGATATGAGTTGTGCTGCTTCGTACTCAGATTCATTAATGTCTAGTACAGTCATCACCTTCCTTCATTTGCTTCAGTTTGAGACAAGAAGCTTCATGACATTATCAGATGTCTAGAGCCGAGATTGACAGGAATTAGAGCATCTAGTTAAATTTAATGGTGGGCTTGGACGCTCATCGTTAAACTTGCAGGGTCGTCGGGTGTCCGACAGAAACTAATGCTAATGCATACGAAAACTTATTTGATTGAGAAATCTACGACAACGATAAAGAGATGCTTGAAGTTTTACGCTAAATAGACAGCATGAACACTGAATTGACAAGATTCAAATTTGGAGGCTTTAGTGATACAAGCTACCGCTTAGGATTGTTTGTAATGTATGTTTTAACTCATACAACGAAAACAAGTCATCTATATGTATAACAGAAACTCAGTACCTACTGTCATTTCATCACCTTCGAATATTTTCTATGTTCGTGCTAGTAGCAGTGCTGTGCTAAATATCATAAAGTCGTGCGAGTACCTATATTGATCGGTGTAGACGAGGCATAAGTTATCAGTTAACTAATTATTGTCGTTACGCATTCATCTATCAATGGAGACATTCGTACAAAATTTGTGAATAAATCAATGGAAAAACGAAATAGAATTTTCCGATATAAATAGAGGATGTACCAGAATGCTTCCGATTAGTTTTGCAACGATAACCGGTCGATAAGTAGAATACAATAAGTTTCAATCGATTTTCCCATTTCGTATATATCTTCAACAAAACGTTTTCATTTTCGGTTTGCTTTTTGATTTAATTTTCTAAATAAAAATGGTTTACGACAGAAGTGATCGTTGGTTGTACAAGCCACTCGTTAGTTACGAAACTGATCGATTGTGTAGGCGATTAGCTTCAACTAAAGCGGAAGTTAAATTTGCTCCCGATACAAAGGAATCCGGAAGTCGATCAGTGTCGATATCTCATCGATCCGACGGTGTAAGTGTAAAATCATTTTTTCTAACGTGAAAGAGAGGATGGTCTCTAAAATTTTGTTTGCAGAAAAATTCGTGTGACTACTACTATTCACGTGCCAACAATAGTGGACCACAAAAGAATAAAACCGTCATCGAAAAGCATTGCAGCATTGTCGACGATGGAACAATGCCATATGGGTGGAAGAGTTCATTTTACGACGATGAAATTTGGAAACTACGCAGCCCCTTCTTGCGGGTTAGTACAACATCAATCCGGTTCTAAAATTACGTAACGCCAAGAGCATCGGGTTCGGAGATATAATGAAATGATAGGAAAATTCTATTAGAGAGCCAAGAGCCTGCAACTGTGAAAAGGTTTTCCCGAATTTCGTGAATCTCACAATTAGTGAAAATCATGAAAATCACTGAAATTATTAAAAATTCACGAAAATTCGGGAAAACGTATTCACAGGCTTTATAGTGTAGTTTGTAGCGATGATGCTCAGCACCTGATAAACTAGAGGACTAGAAGACTATTGTGTCTATGCAACAGCTGTTCTATATCATCATTCAAAACTTTTACATCCTGACCCTGAGTATCGACGCCACTATTTTTTGAGAAAACATTTTTCCAATTTTCCAAAATTTTTCCATATTTCAAAAAAACTTTTCAGAAAATACAGTCAGAGGCAGTGAAATTTCTGCATGAATTTGCTTCAGCTGTTTTTCAGCTGATCCACACAAACAATCAAAACTATTTATGCTGGTTTTACTTGCGTGGTAGTGTTAAAACCGCATAAAGACGTGTGAACAGATTTGATTGTTTGTGTGGATCAGCTGAAAAACCACTGAAGCCAATTCATGCTGAAATTTCACTACATTTTACTTTAAGGTGTGAGCGGAGAGATTAACTATCGAAATGTCAATCCGATTTGACCAGAAATAACGCACTTCAAGCATGAGTGGTTCTGTAAATAAGATACTGAACCTTGACAGTGTGTCACACAACTGTGAAATAGAGTACTTGCTTGCCTGAAATAAAATTAACTGACCTGACTATACGTAAAACCTGATTCCACCTGAAATAGAATAACTGCACATATTGTCAGACTACTGCGAGGATGATTACATAACTGTCATTTTCTATTTTATTCTGGATAAAGTTCAGATCTAGTTCAGGTTTATAAACGACCTAAATCACCTAGGCAAGTCTCATTTTTCAGGTTTCTGTTGACCCATTTACTGTTGAGAGCTCACATTCTCCTTATATATTCTTCAGACTCAATTTACAGCTACCTCACTTATTAAACAGACTGTGTCCTTGTCACGTTCCGATCAAAATTCAATGTAAACTTTTAGATGCAATTGGACAGGAATCTGAGGGAAATCTGATTGATTTCGGGTTCAACTGCCCGAGAATAATTTTTGCAGTCTAATGATCGAGAATATTTTCATATGCGAACACGAGCCAAGCGTTACGTAATTAATGAACTAAATTTGTACTAAAAAAAATAATTGTTTGTTGCTAGGCTCATCAACTGTCAATCAAGCCATGGTGAAAGCGAAGCGAGTTGTAATCGTTTTCTTCTTTTTTTCAACAACCCTAACCGTTTTTTCATATTTACACTTTTGTATACTTGTTTATTGATTTATTGACTTTGTTGTTGCAATTTTAATACGAAAATAAATAACTACTCTAATTCAAAGAAAAAAAAATTATATTGGTTAATACCAATGTACTGTCAAGCACCGAAGCTGTCTTTGACATCACTCAATTCACGCCATAAGTGTGCCTAAAATTTGAATTTTAAGTGAACGATTCGATGAAAAAGTGAACCGAAAAATACATTTCAACGCTTTCCGCACTTTCCATTTTGAACTCGTTCACTTAAAATTCAAATTTTAGGCACACTTACGGCGTGAATTCTTGTGACTAATGTTGTTGTACCTGCTTAGTCTGTATGGAATCTGTGGAATCGAATTCACCTCAACACTAGATGCAACTTGAAGAAAACGAATGCAATAAGTGTGCAACATAAAGTAACTAAATTCACCTGAAAGTAGAGATCCGTGCGTATTTACACCTGGAAAGGCTGTCCCTTTATCAAATAATTGAAACACAGAAGACTTTACTGGACGAATATTTATTGCGTGTTGACTCGAGTGCCGGTAATGGAATGAATCTCTATTTACAAGTTTAGGGATAAGATGAGCGTACAAACATTTACATATGTGATTTGTGATTGTGATTCATTATAGAGTAGGAGGCGAGCTCTTACACATCACCTTCAGTGCTTATATACTCTTATATACTCATCATCTACAACCTTACCCTCTATACCGTCTGCATCAAGTTCTATGTGTTACAAATGGCATATTGATCGTAACAAATGATTCCCTAAAAATCATTTGGATCTTATTGTGGCGGATATTTTAATTGATTTTCTGGCTTGAAACCTTGACTTTCAGCAAAGGGAACAAAGAAGCCAAAATCGTAAGTCTCAAGTAACAAATTTTCAAGTAGAAAAGCTTCAGACAGGTAATTTCATGTGGAATACTTACTTAGAATGGATTGTAGAATAAGATTCAATTCGTACAATTTGCATCATCGACTTTTGTGTTTTTGCATTACCTTCAGTGTTTATATGCTTTTGTTAAATGTGGACAATAAACGCCCCTTCCTTCATGGATGTCCACATACGTTAGTACTCCTCTAATGAATAGGACAATGTTTTAAGTTTATTGAGTCTGTGAGTAGTTTATTCATTCTTTTTGAAAATCCTTAGTTAACGAAATTTACAAATGCCCAAGGTTCTGAAAGAACCCTGCCAATACCAACCCCTTGATATACATATTAAGTTGCGCTTAAAATAAAGTCTTTACAAGAAATGAAAAAGTTACCTTTAGATTTGTTTAAGATACAAAGCCTTCACAATGGACGTTGATACGCTGCACTTCCTTGTCGGTGGTGGCATAGATGGATCGTTGACAAAACTTAGTGGGACATCTTTCATCAGATCGCTTGTATCCGCAGTACCAATTACTGTGTTAGGCAAGGTACCGTTGAAACCGTCGGTAGCAATACTAATTCGGTAGACTGTATTAGGTTTGATTAGGACGACTTTCGTGAGAGATAACTTCGGCCCGACCGAATTGAATGAACCGTACGTTACCGATCCATGGAACAAAACTTTCGGCACATTGTTCTCGGTTAATGTTATGCTGAACTTCAAAGATGTTAGTTCGAGTATAGCCAAAAAATGAATTTCGTTCAATAAAGCCGGAACGTTAGATTGAAAAAAAACTTCGCTTTCTTTCCGAATAATTTCGACGTGACATTCGCCACCTCTACAAATCAGTACCGGACTTCTGTTCAGTTGAAACGATAGAATGGCTCGTGTTTTTGGACAGAAAGTTTCACACTTAAAATCAGCCACGTTTCTCAAGCACAACACCTCAACAAGTTCTTTATGGCTAAACAGTCCAGCATAAAATTTATTGGTCATGATCTGTACGATCTCTTCACCAATCATAGCACGGAACCGTATCAAATATATACTGTCCCCGAGTTGTTGTCTCAAATTCTGCGCTTCACTCTCGTCCAATTCATTTTTGCGGCAGGAATTTTTAGCCCATTCAATGCAAGCATCAAATAAATGAGACTCGGTACACGCCAATCCGTCCATCAGTAAAATGCTGTTCAACACTTCCTTGGTATAGTCCAAAAATGCAGACGATTTTAGCATTTCCAACGTCGAATACTGGATCTTATCCTCACAAAGCGTTGTCAGTCTGGAAATATTGAACGTTTCGGCCAGTTGATAGATCAAAAACAGGTTAGCGAACGTCAACTGGCCCTCCAAAAACGTGACACATATATCCAAACACTCGGTCACGTCATACTTATCAGCCAAACGAACAACACCTTCAATATTTGTCATGGTCAATGCTACTTCCTCTCGGTAAAAGAATTGCAGAAATTCTTCGAATTCACTGTAAGATGCGTCGACAATGTTAATAGTGACCTCTGTTTCGGGCACTGAACTATTGAACATATTGCGAAACACTGAGCTATTCTGTGCCAAGATGCATTGATGTGCCGGTAATATTTTTGTTACATTTTCTACCACGAAAGCGAATTTCAGGTCGGACAAATCACCTTCCAAAAACATACTGGTCGTTGCTTTCCGTGGGATCGGATTGATAAACTTGGTAGTCATTCTTTAACTGCACTGACTGATTTAGCAAAAAATTAAATTCAACGACCGACACACGAAATGCAAAGTAAAAGATAGAATAGAAAATCGGTCCTGAACTGGTAAAAGATGTACGTGAACTGAATCATTACTCCTCTTTGCACACCTGAAAAAAAAATAAAAATGAAGAGAACGACAAAGACACCGTTACATAAAGGGTCTTTAAGGTACAGTTTTTTTTTCATTTTTGAATTTTATATTTTGCCTGTTATGTTTTGAGCGGTTATAAAAGGGACTTCACTGTGTGACTCATGATCTTTCGGGAAAATGCATCTAGGGGTATTAGTGTAATAATGTTCGCTGTAATAGAGATCAGCATTTCCCTTATATATAAAATAATGGAAAATTCATCCATAGATACAGGCGCACCCATAGAAATAAAATTTTATATAATTAGAGCGCAGCGAGTATATAACATACCCTTAAACTATGACGAAAATTTTTAGCGAAGGCTAAAATAACTAGAAAGGAATTGTTTAGTCAAACACTCAGCGGTGCATTTTGGGGGCTTAGATTAGGTCGATTGAATAAAACTTTGTGAAAACTTCTATATAATCTCAATCAGTAATTCACACTAACTCGTATCATCAAAGCCTTCAAATCTGACGTTTGGCAAATCAGTGTTAATGCTTGAAGTGCTGCTCAGAAAACACAGTAACTTATTTAGAGATAAAGGGAATGAAGAACATAATAGGAAAGAATTTTTTCACAAATTAAATTTTTAAAGTTTTTTATGAAAAGAGAATTGCGAAGGTAGAACAAAAATGAAAAATATTGAAAAGGTTGAGGTATAACTATACTTGTTCTTCATACACTGATGTAATTTATTATTTCACGTTTAGACGATTGCATAGTCAATATCAGCACACACAGATCCATGCTGTGTTCAGAGAATAGAAAAGTGAAGAGAGCGACAACAATAAACGAATAGATTTTGTATATATAAATTAACGATCTAGTGAAAAAAAAAACCAACGACAGGTGTACACAATATATTTGTTACATGTTGTGCAGTATTTAATGGTTTAAGTTTTACCTGAAGCAATTGTATATTGTTCAGTATACTTCAATGCTTTCAATACACATAAGAGTACGTATTGCATATTTTCCTTTACTAGGTAGGGAAAATGGACTTTCCGTCCCTAGGGAAAAGTCTTTCCCTCCTTCGTAATGGAAAACGTCATACTACACTCGGGAAATAATTTGATATTTCATATCACGATGAGTTAAAGTACCTCGGATACAAAATATCAGATTCCTTCTCTTGTACAGTACCAATACTCTCCCTAGCAACCAAACTACAATTATTAAGGTGGTAGATACGTTTATGAATCACTGCTACTTTGTTCGCTCGTGTTGTTGTTGTTGGTTTTAAGTCATATTAAAAATCAGCGTTTCTCAAACTTATTTTCCCCCCTACATCGATTTTTTGAGAGAGTTTTGATGCTAGAGAGAGTATTGACAGTACACACTTGTCACGAAGAAGTCGAGACTTGTCGAGACTGATAGTAACAAGTGTGTACTCTATTTTATCACATAAGCGAAAACGAGACAACAACATTGACCTGAAGTGATTGACATCCGAATACCGCGTGTATGGGATAATATTACTTTATTTTCATGTTTGTGTCCTCTCAAATGTTTTGAAAAGTTGATGTTATCCTCTAAATAAGAGTATCCCAACAAAAATCTCTTCGAGAAAAGTGTGACGCAGTCTTTGAAAAACAATTTCTAAAATGAATGATATCGCTAGAGTTGACGCTTTCAGCTTCGTTACGCAAAAATTAAATTTTACACCCAATTAGTTGAAACAAGCTGGCTTAGGTTTTCTCATCATCTGCCAAATAATTTTTACAAAAAAAAATTAGACTGGAAACAACCAAAATTTTGCCAAAAAAATCTGCGTCGCAAAGTTTCAGATGTTCAGGAACAGACCAGCAAGAAAATTTATCTGCCACATGCGACGCAGATTTTTTTGGTAAAATTTTGGTTGTTTCCAGTCTAATTTTTTTTTTGTAAAAATTATTTGGCAGATGATGAGAAAACCTAAGCCAGCTTGTTTGAACTAATTGGGTGTAAAATTTAATTTTTGCGTAACGAAGCTGAAAGCGTCAACTCTAGCGATATCATTCATTTTAGAAATTGTTTTTTAAAGACTGCGTCACACTTTTCTCGAAGAGATTTTTGTTGGGATACTCTTATTTAGACTCAACACTGCTTTTTATAACAGTTTACAGTTTTAATTCAAAAATTTTTACGAAATTCGAAAATTTGACGAAATTTGGCGAAATTCAAAAATTTGGCGAAAATCGAAAATTTGACGAAATTCCAAAATCTGACGAAATTCAGAAAATTTGACGAAAATCGAAAATTTGACGAAAGTAATTCTCTATCTGCCACCATTCAAGAAATATCTCCAAAACCCCAATTGACCCACCCATTTCCAACTTTCGACATTTTTCACATATGCCCCTCTGTTCTACTCGTAAAACTCTGAGACTTTGCCGAAGAAAGTAATTATTTTTTTGTTCGAATCGTGTTACGAATACACGGTGAGCTTGAAAATTTTTTTATTCGACCTCTCGTGGACATGAAATGTTTTTAATGGTTTTTGTAGAGGGCGGCACCACGAGTAAGAATAACATAACAAGAAAATATTTCGATGGGAAAATTTTTAACTAGATCCATTTTTCGTTTTTCTGTGCCCTGCAGGAAGCTTCGAAAACTGTTTGGACCCTACTGGTGACTTGTTTGATCACAAAAATATAGTTACTGTTTAGCCTGAGGTCTAAGCTTTACAGCGATACCAATCATGACATTCATGACTACCAACAAACATCTTTTATGAAGGAAAGTCATTCTGCTATGTCGATGTGAATTTTAAAGGCTGTATCATACGTGGATTACTTTTATTTTCTCTTATAAATTATTTTTAGTTATTTTACATAATTTAAGGGGTTAATAAAAGGTCAAAGGATGAGCTTGGATTTCATTCTGACAAAATCTTTGTTGGTACACCTGAACGACCACCCAAATTTCTTCGTATAATGTCTCATTTTTTAGTGGAAACAACTAAAATGTTGCAGAATTAGCTTAGAATGACTATTGGAGAAACTACGAACGAAACAAAAGAAAGGTTTGTTAATTTTTGACTCGAGATAATGCAGTTTACTCATGGGTGCAATTTACAAAGAAACCTATTTCGAGTTAAAAATCTTCTTTCGACCTTTTATTAACCCCTTAAATTATGTAAAATAACTAAAAATAATTTATAAGAGAAAATAAAAGTAATCCACGTATGATACAGCCTTTAAAATTCACATCGACATAGCAGAATGACTTTCCTTCATAAAAGATGTTTGTTGGTAGTCATGAATGTCATGATTGGTATCGCTGTAAAGCTTAGACCTCAGGCTAAACAGTAACTATATTTTTGTGATCAAACAAGTCACCAGTAGGGTCCAAACAGTTTTCGAAGCTTCCTGCAGGGCACAGAAAAACGAAAAATGGATCTAGTTAAAAATTTTCCCATCGAAATATTTTCTTGTTATGTTATTCTTACTCGTGGTGCCGCCCTCTACAAAAACCATTAAAAACATTTCATGTCCACGAGAGGTCGAATAAAAAATTTTTCAAGCTCACCGTGAATACCTTTCATTTGATGGGTCACACGCCTCTGTAGGTTTCAATACAGCTAAGCTACAACCGAAAACGCGTTCCCGACCCTCGAAAACCTCACTCAGAAACCACTTCGAAGCCAATAAAACAAAATTCTGGTTTTTCCTGGGGTAATGGCGTATCACATTTTCATTTTTATGCCCACCCTGAGGTTCCTGCAAAATTTCATGGAGATTGGATGACTAGTTTCCGAGATCGACCGTCGATAGATAGACAGATAGAAACATACAGAGTAAGTTGAAAGATTTTGATTGTTTGGAAAACGTTAATTTGGTGCATTTTCTAACAAAATGACCAACTTCAAAACGATGTATCTCCGGCAATTTTAAAGTTACATAGTCGAGTGATAGCTCGTTTTGCTCGTATTTGAAGCGCGAATAAGATAGAATAGGATTTGTGGTGATACAGGTCAAAGGAAAGAAACTTAAATTCTCGCCTATATATAGTTGCCGCGTCTCAAAAAATTTTCTTCGTTCTTTTTTTGGAAGTTAGACTGCGTCAAGTCCTCCGCTATCGCTCCGGACATGATTGACAATTCAGATGACAAAGTCTTTAAGCTTAAAACAGACGAAGCATTGAGAACCTCTGTTTCGATCAAATTTTTCATTGTTCTAACGTCGCTTTTGACGCTTACGAAATTAAAACAATGAAAAATTTGAACGAAACCGAGCTCTCTAGCAACCGCACATGAGTTGTCGTCAAAATTTGGAGGCAAAAAATCACACAGTGTACCTTTCAATTGGACTCGAATATGGAACAAATCGATTAAGACAAGCAGCTTTATGTGACAATTTCGGAAGTGAGAGTTTCGAAAGCCTGAACGATGAAGATGGAAATCTGGACAATTTTGACGTTAGTTTCGAGCTAGATAATGTGACAGTCAATTCACCTATGGATTGCTCAATGGATACTTTTGACAATCTTGACAATCGTCGTGAGCATCTGGATAAGGACATCAGACCCTGCATGAACTATTTTGTGACTGAGTCGACTTTGGACGTACCGCGAAATGAGCCCATCACTTCTCAATCTATCCGGATTTCGTTACGGAAAATCATCATATACTATCAGAACGTGCGGGGTCTTCGGACAAAAACGAAGAATTTCAAGCTGTCATCTACATGCTGTTCCAATGACGTTGTGGCATTAACCGAAACTGGATTGAACGCGGCTATTTTTGATGTTGGCAGTTCTCACGTCAATTGCGTTGGAACGACATTGTGGAGCCGTGTGATATGCGTCATTCGATTTCTGTGGACGTCTTTAATTTAACCAACTTTCATTGGTGGCATACAAGGCAGAGGGCAGATGAGGTTCCGACGGGTCGACTGGGCCAACATGGCTGCTTCCGGTTCTGCCTTTTCAGTCATTTCACCGTAATGCTGTGACTGAGCTGTAATGTTATTGACGAACTACCGAGATGATATGTACGAATATTGTTGTGACTTGAGCCAGTAGGTTTTTGTCTACCGTTGGCTTTTGTATAATTAAATTAAATTAAATTAAATTTCATTAAGTGTTATACGTTGTTACACATTTGTAATAGACCTTTTAAGTTCGAAAAAAGACTAGATGGTCTGGAGGGATGAATTGACAGCTAACAAATGTAACTGGTTCGTTTTTGATGACTTTCGTTCACTTTTTACTTTTTATTCAACTAAAGTGAACGAAAGTAATCAAAAGCGAACCGGTTACACCTGTCAGCTGTCAATTCATCCCTCCAGACCATCTAGTCTTTTTTCGAACTTAAAAGATCTATAGGAGAATGATGTTTAGAAACTAAGAAGAAATGTAATAGAGTTTTCCCATATTTTAGTACATTCTGTCATAAAACTACTGCTGTCACTGCGCTTATTTTCATGTACAGAATGTACTAAAATGTGGACAAACTCTATTACATTTCCTTTCATAGCTGAATACGGTCGTTTAGTGCCGTTCAACAAAAAACATTCGTCTTGTTCTGAGCTTTAGAATAATATAAAGACGTGGTTAAACAGAGACAAAACAGAAAATTTTTAATTCTCAACATTCCTAGAAATCAAGGTTTTCGCGAAGTGGATGTGAAGACCTCCATAAAAACTCGTTAGAGCGAGCAGGATTCCGAGGACTATTATTATTATTATTATTCACGCCGTAAGTGCGGTCGAAATTCAAATTCTTTCTCACGCAAATCGTTTTAACGCGTGTCATTTTCTTATAAGGATATTTGATTAAATGATAGATTTTTCACAGTTTCCAACGAAAAAAGCTATTCTTTAAGACGTTTACTGCTGTTGGACCTAGGAATGCATGAAGTTTTTTTTATAAACAACTGAAACAATAAGCGTTATCGCACGCCATCAGAATCACAGCAGTGACATAACCTAAACATGCCGACACACCAATTTAACATTGACATTACGTTTTTCATAACTGTGGACGATGTTTGCCAAGTGCTCACAGAATTAGAAGTCCAATCGCGAAATCATCACTCAGGCATTGGACCTATCGAAAGATCTCTCAGTGAGCGTAACAATCTACAAAAACACAAACTTGACTTCCATTTCGTATGATATTTACAAGAACTTATCGTCACATCACAAGCTTTCAAAAAAAATAAGTAAGCGAGAAATTTTTAACTTTTCTCAAAACGCTCCTGTGGTATTTTTTGAGACGTTTGGTAGATATCCTCAAGAACTAACAATCCCAATAGGATTGCTTTTGTCACGATCTTTTTTATACGAACACAAGGATTCTCATACACTCTTAATAACCAGCCACGCCTTAAACTGTCACATACGGATAGTATCATCTGTTATCGATAACAACGACAAAAATAATGACAAGCTGTGGGTAATATATATAGTCCTTTATATAGTAAAATGATGCATGTTAAAAAACGAAGTACAAGATTTGAAATCAATCGATTAAAAATATTTAAATCGATGGAAGTAATAGACCTGATAATAATGGTATATGAATATTTACGAAATCGTAGAGATATCGCTGATATTGTGTTCACTTATTCCTGAAGGGATGCTTGCCGTCTGAAGCAGGTGAAACAGGTTGTTTAGTTGTTGCCATAACGCGTACATTTATGGATTCGCTGGATTTTTCGATTTGCAGAAGACTATTTTAGTACGTCGTATAAAACGTGTCGCTCAAAATGTCATCTGGTGTCAATTTGCATCTACTGTCAATCTTGTACGGAATTTAAAAAAAATTTAAAGAAAACATCAACCGAATAAATTAAACCGCTTCCAAGGCTATGTTTTAACAGCAGTTTTGTTACGGGAAATACCCCAAATGACTAATGAGAAGTGCTCGATAAGTGAGAGAAAAACGAACCTCTGACTGGTGCCCTTCAATCAAATCGAAAATATTTTTCGAGCGTTCCCAATCGACGGCTTTTGAAAACTGCAGATCATCCAATTAAAAATAGATTTTTTTCGGGAACGTATAAAAGCTACGCGGCGTTGAAGTTGCACACAGTTCGCAGATGTATATTGAAGGATTGAGTACTGTTGAAGGGCGTTCGGACAAAATAACCCCGGACGAAATAAATCCGGACATAATGTCCCCTGGACAAAATAACCCCGGACAAAATAACCCGGACAAAATAACTCCGGACAGAATAACTCCCAAATAAAAAAAACGATATAGTTACTCGAATATTTTCAATACACTCAATATATTCGAATATTCATGAGTACATGGTCGATATGTTCGAATATAGTCGAGTACATAGTGGATGTATTCGAATATATTCGAGTATCTTGTCGAATATATTTGATATATGCGAATATAGTCGATATATTCGAATATAATCGATCATGTTTGCTATATGCGAATATAGGCGATACATACATACTAGTATGTAGTCGATATATTCGAATATAGTCTAGTTCTTAGTCGATATATTCGAATATAGTGGAGTGGAATGTACTTGAGTATATAGTCGATATGTTCGAATATACTCAAGTATATAATTGATATAATTTAATAGATTATATGCTGCGCCGCAGGCCGTGGAAAATAAAAAAAAAAAAAAAAGCGGGGTCGAGGGGCGGCAGCCCCCGCAGAGGGGGGTGAAGGGGGGAGTATCCCCCCTTCAATGTCGTCATCATTTAGTCCAGGGGTTATTTTGTCCTGACCTGATCGGGGTTATTTTGACCGGGTTATTTTGTCCGGGTTATTTTGTCCGGAGTTATTTTGTCCGGGGTTAATAAGTCCTAGAGCCCAACAGGGCTCTAGGACTTATTAACCCCGGACAAAATAACTCCGGACAAAATAACCCGGACAAAATAAGAAGACTTCAACACTAAAGTATGAAAAGTCTAATTGGACTTTCCATCGCTATCATATTTGGATGCTTCGGCAACACGACAAATGGTGAAGATTTAAGAATATTTTTTTAAAACTTTGCTTTGGTGGACTTGTAAAAAGATGAATACAATCTTGTGTGCATCCATATCCACTCCTTCGCCTATTCGTGGATGATTTTGCACTGAAACGGAATTGGATAAGAATAAAATTGTTTGTTTTTTGTTGCTTCCAGCGTTCACATGCACCGCATGGGGTTTGTTCGCGAACACCGACGCGAATGACTGCAAAACATTTGTAAGTTGCAACTACAATATGCAGCCACAAGTTCATAGTTGTCCTGAAAATTCATTTTTCTGGCCCGCCAAACAAGGATGCTTCAGTCAATACAATTGCGCTGAAGATTATTTTCCAGGCAATGAGAATCCCTGCAAAGGGTACGATTATTATGATATACCCGATTCGAACTCCGCAGACTGTTCAAAGTATTTTAAATGCGAAGTGGCTAATGTCTACAACAACTAAGCATACAATGCGACGCTGGAAGTGCTTTCAGACCGGATGTGGGATGTGTGAGTGGTTATAAGTGTGCCAATTATCCATGCGTCAGCGAAGGTGTCTTTCCGAACCCAAACGGCGTTGAATGTTTGACTTTTGTTGAATGCTGGAAACGTGAAATGTGGCTTGACAACGGTCCTATCACCACATTGCACTCGAATGTGATTTCATGTCCATCTAATTCAAGATTCAATCCGCAATTTAACAAATGTGACTCGTTCTACAATTGTGATCAAAATGATCCTCACGACGGGGTGGATCCGTGTGAAGAGTTAAATTTTCCAATTATTCCAAATCCCTTTGACAGCACCCAGAAGTCGTATTTATCGTGTCGGTACGAAGATCATGATGGTTATAGTTATGGTAATTACGTTAACAGAGACGGCATTTTGAAGCAGGAATGTCCCGCCAAAACATTCTTTTCATCGCATCTGAGAAAATGCTACGGTGCACATGTTACCAATGAAAACTGTTCAAAGGATCCGTGCAGCAGTGGACCTGGTCGATACGTTAATTATCCATCCGATAGTTGTCGGAGTTTCATTGAATGCCAAGACGATACTACTGAGCGCATACTGTACGAACCGAGTTACGAAATTCGTTATTGTCCACCGGGAACACTTTTCTCACCAACAGCAGGTAAGGCAACAGGTAAATGTCAACCAGATTACGTTTGTCCGTCGTTCCCGGCAAACTATTGCTATCTGGCAGTTGAGCCCGTCACTACAACGACCACTACAACTACAACAACAACAGCATCACCATAAATGGTGTAAGTATTGTTACAAAATGTTTCGAGTTTCAATAAAAAATTGTTTTACCCAATCGATCCTAAGTGTACGCCAAATACTTTTCGTCTGCGGTTGTTACACTTTATAAATCGTAGCGTGTGACACAGGGCCTAGTATTTGGGAATTAATTCCCAAAATTCCCAAATATTCCCAAATATTCCCAAAAATTCCCAAATATTGAACAGAATTGAAGAAGTCGTCTGTAGAGACGGAGATGTCTTTTCACTCAGGAGCTACTCTTTAAATATTTGAACGATCAGTGGATATTATCCTAATAAACTTTTTAATACACAAAATGACCTGTTTTAAGCCGATGGAGGAACCCCAAAAGATTTAACTGTTAAGTGCAATGAAAATAACACTTTGTTCATAAGGAATATGTATTGACATTGCCTAATCACGTCAAGCACATTACGTCCGAAATTCCAAATTTTTGGGTATATTTGGGAATATTTGGAAATATTTGGGAATTTTTGGGAATATTTGGGAATTTTTGGGAATATTTGGGAATATTTGGGAATATTTGGGAATTTTTGGGAATATTTGGGAATATTTGGAAATATTTGGGAATATTTGGGAATTTTTGGGAATATTTGGGAATATTTGGGAAGTAGAAGATTGAAGAAATGTATACGATAGAAAATACCTGCTGTAATGTCGCTGTATATTCCTAAGTCACTCGTAAACAGCTAATCTTAGCTTTCTTTTGAATTTCGACTGACCGAAATCAGCGCTATTTTTTCCGGGACTTTCTACCACTATATATGAGAAAGTTCCGAAAAAAATGGGGCTGATTTCGGTCAGTCGAAATTCAAAAGAATACCCTCTAAAAAAAACTTCTGATGGATGTCATTAAATGTCAGTGGCATTTAGACACGACTCGTAAAGCCTGGTTGATAACAATACAAAAAAAGAAACCTAACATTTTGGCAGAATATATTCAAAATGATCAATTTTTTGGAATTAATTCCCAAAATTCCCAAATATTTTTAAATATTCCCAAATATTCCCAAATATTCTCAAATATTCCCAAATATTCTCAAATATTCCCAAATATTCCCAAAATTCCCGAATATTCCCAAATATTCCCAAATAATAGGCCCTGGACGAAAAACTTCAGAACAAAGAAATTTTCAGAGTATATCGGATTTGTATATGTTTTGATATTCTGTACTAAGTCCATAAGTGTGTCCATAAAAGGCGGAATATAAATCTAGTTGAGTAATATATATTATGCACCTGTTGCCAAGATTGATATTTTGACGTGTAGGACATTATTGCCCTAGCCGAAGGCGTGGGCCATAATGCCTACACGTCAAAATAACAGTCTGGCAATAGGTGCATATCATATTTTATCTGTCGAGAACAGATATATCGAGATAAACAAAAACTCCCTAGAGGGATAAGCTCGAGATTATCGTTCTAGACAGATAAAAATAAATTTTTCCGCTTACAGCTCCATAAAAAAAATTTATTCAAAAGAATGAACTCTGAAAACGACAATTTTAGAAACGTGATCTAAATCTAGTTCTTCAACAGAATTTAAATAAGAGGCCTCCACGATGCAGTAGTCCAAAATTCTCATATGAATTCAGTTTTCTATGTTGGTATAGATCACTAAAATGATCGCTGGCGTGACGATCGACGGTTCGGTTTTGTGTGCAAACTAATGACAACCAACTTTGCTTCTAAGGGAATTCCCCGTATTTAGTTCATTTGCATTCATTTCAAAGAATTGGACCCACTCACTTATTCATTACTTTGTGAAATTGTGAAGTTGGTTTCGATTAGTTTGCACACTTTTCCCCACCATTCCTCACGTTTCCGTCATCAGTTTCACCAAACGAAGAGATCTATAGGCCACTGCTTTACGTACGTTGCAATGGAACGTCATTCCATACAAAATAAGAGGCCAAATGACCGGATAAAAAAAATCTGTTTTGGAGTAAACATGTTCTATCAAAGCAGTTTTCTAGCAACCGCACGCACACACATTGTCTTCAAAATTAGAAGGTCTAAAATAAGTCACGAAATTTGCATGTGGACTGGACACTGTCAGTTCTAAAGCCTGCTAATTTTGTAAACAAGGTGTATTCGGTTGCTAGAGAGCTGTCTTGTTTATTACATGGACAGGTAAATCGTCTAAACACCGAAAACATGTACCTTTCCTGCATGTATTTTCGGGGCGAATAGGGTCCTATTAGGTTTAAACCTTGGTTTAAACTGGTTGTAGCGGTTCATCTACATGATGTACCTACATCCAAAACGCAACTAACATCAAAAAACTGTTTTTCATTATCGCTACTGGTCTCAGCTTTGCCATGACCAAACATGTGCAGGTAGTGTCACGATCACTGATCGCTTGCAGACTCGGTGTAAATTGTAGCGGTGCAACTTAAAATCTTTTTTGAGGATCTCTTCCTAGACTATATGTATATATGGACAATATGGGTAGCTATGTTATACCCAATTTAATAGTTATTTACATAACAAGGGATAAGAAGTTAAAAAGTCGTGAAGTTGTGTGAATTTTGTTAGTCCGAGGCGAAGCCGAGGTCATTAAACACACGAAAACCAGGCAACTAACGACTACACCTTCTAGGACAACGTATAATTTTGAATAATTTATGAACACTGAATTGACAAGAGTCAAATTTGGAAGAGCTACCGCTTAGGATTGTTTGTATTGTATGTTTTAACTCATCATATTCAACGAAAACAAGTTATCGATCTTTACAATCGCAGTGCCCACAGTTATTTCATTCACCTCCGAATATTTTCAATGTTATTGCTAGTAACAGCGCTGTGGTGATTCCTATTTTCGGTGAGAGGCTCAATGTTGTGATATCACAACATTTGCTTCGGTACATCGGTATATAGACGCTATTAAAATGTTCACAAGCTGCCCAAACACAACAAATAATCCTACATTCAACACTTCCCATTTTTTTTGCACAACAATTTTCTTGGTATAACAACGTACCACATTTCAATGCTACTTGTTGTGTTGTGCTATATCTATATCTCATTTTCTTTATTTAACAATGCTGTGTCTGTATTTGATTTTCGATAATTTAATGTTCTTTGCTATATATTTTCTGTTCATTTGTTCTGATGTGCCGGCTGGGTATTATTTGAAAAAAAATTGTGTTTTTTGTATACACACCCTGATGTCAGCTATTCGTCTATAATAAAACCAAGGTTGTATGGGTTGTATATACCTTCATTAATAGTATGTTTGGTCTTCGACTGGGTGTCAAGACCAAAAGTTTCAGACCATACTTCAAACCCTCAAACTAAATTCTAGTTAATTGCAAAGTCAGCCTTGAAGAGAACAAATCAAACGCAAAAGAAAATATAAAACGAAAAAGAAAAATTAAAATGTTTTCAACTCATACACAATCCACTCATTGGGATACCCAAGTCGATTCTCAGCAACTGGAACCAAATGCAAAGTTCGTCAATGTAAGTAGTAGTCGAATCGGCTTTTTTTCCATTTATTGGTTTTGACCATCTGTTCTATGAAATGCTCAAATCATCGACATTTAAACAGATGTCGAATCGTCCAACCAGCTCAATGCCGACAAATGAATCGGAATTGGTTAATGATTGTAGACGTGCACTGACTGATGGCAAATTGAAGAACCCAATGGATCGCATTCGCTTGTTGTGTTTGTCTCGCGGTGCATCCGGAATTTACAATTTGGGAAGGTACAACTGGAAAAGAGGGTGTGACTCAATTGGAAAACTTACCAAATTCATTTTTCTTCCATTCAGATCATTCAGACGTTTGGCCAGTCAAGGTGATAAGTTGTCAAAGGATGGATTTATTGAGGCACTGCAAGATGTCGAAATTGATTGCACTCCAGAAGAGGCAGATGAAATTTTTACCGCCTTTGACACTGAAGGAACTGGACATGTTGACACGAAGGAGTTCTTGTTTCAGCTCAGACTGATGAGTTTGGTAAAAATTCAAATCGACTAACACAGACCCAGACTGACTATGCAAGGGCGGATTGGGCTGATCCTCTGAAAATTTAATCCTAAATTGACACCCTAAGTGCTATCGCTCGAACCGACTTTGGATAGCCAGTCCAGTACTTATCAATAAAAACCAAAAATTAATTTCTTTCTCGATTCCCTCAGGCACGAGAAGCACTCGTTCACAGATGTTTTAAGAAAACTGACAGAGACAATGATGATGTTATCACAGTTGACGATCTAAGGTTGGCTAGTTCTACCTTTCCTTATTTTCAGTAAATTGCTAACTGTTCGTTCCAATCTTCCCTTAGACGATCATATTCCGTCAAACATCACCCGTTGTACGTGAATGGTGACGAGGACAAGGAAACCATAATGAAGCGATTTTTGGCTACATTCGAGGAGGGAGGAGATCTTCGGGCTGAGGTATGTCGGAGTTATGTTTTCGTAGTCGGTTTTTCAAATTTACCCGGTTGAATGATTCATGCGGGTTGGTAGTCATCAATGTTAATCAATTTTGACACTTATTGTGACGCAGAGGGAATGGAGATAAAATAGCGTGACGTAATTTGTGTACAACCTCTCATCTGTACTCGTACACATTGATGATATACTAACGTTTTGCTTCTTCAACCAGACTGTCTTGAATTAATTATAAATCTACGCGAAACCAATAATCATTTTTCATTCAATTACAGATTACTATCGAAGAATTTCTCAATTACTATGCCGGAATAAGCGCCACCATTGAGGAGGATGGATATTTCGATCTGTTGCTCAGAGAGGAGTACAATCTTTAAATGCTTAAACATTTCGAATTTAATATTTATAATTGTTTGTAAAATCAAAGAGTGTAGATGGCTCGTTTAACTCATTGTAACTGGCACTGTCTGCGATATTTTTAACGGAAACTCACACTTGTTTGCAACCAAAGAGTGTAGCTTGCTTTTTTAACTCAGTGTAAACTGGCGCTACCAGTCTTGTAGTAAAATCATCACAAATAAATTTTAGCTCACATTTGAACGACGGTGTTTTCAGTAGTATTTGACGTGTAAGTAGCCCCTGAACTTTAACCTGTAGCCTAGTGGCTTGTACTTAATACTTTTGTTAGCCTGAGCTGCAAAAGATTTATTTGAACATGGATGCAACGAAACAATGATATGCAAAATTTCCTGTTATTTTGTTGTGATGAGAATCCGCCAAAAAACCCTAAAGGGTAAAAGTGTGACGCAAGTCCCTGTTTCTACTTACAAAATAACTGATATCGCTGAGGGTGACGCTTTCTGAGGCGAAACTTTTATCAACAAAAAATTGTTACAAAAAATTTAAGAAAGAAAATTTTAGAAAAAATTGAGTCACATGTGGCAGATGATTCAGGACATATTTTTCCCTGTTTTAACTATTTTCCTAACATTAGTTTCCTCAACATCTGCCACTTGTGACGCAATTTTTTCTAAAAATTTTCTTTCTTAAATTTTTTGGGTCAATTTTTTGTTGAAAAAAAAAATTCTTCTGACACACACACACACAAAACACGATGTTATATGGCATTGTATGGAAACTTCCTGGAGTCCTAGCTCCCAAAAACGCTTGCATACCCTTATTTTTTAAAATCTTATTTTAATCTGGGGCCCGAGATTGACCTATAACCAAAATTTCAGGAAAATCGTAAGAAACGTTTAGGAGTTACGAAATCGTCCTTTTTCAAAGGAACTAACTAACTAACGTAGCCAATTTAAGTTATCTAAAAATACGAAATTTTGCTTATTTTCATACAAACATCAATATTTCAAAGTTCAATATCTCGCCCAATTTTGAAGCTGCAGTAACGTGTGATAGCTCGTTGAACTCGTATGGATTCCTAGATATCTTAGTTTGGGGCCATTGAAGCCAAGAAGAAAAGTCAAAAAGTTGCTGTAAATATGCTCCGCCGTCCCCAAAATTTTTTTTGTAAAACATTTTTGGTAGTGAACTTGCGTCACGCCCGCTTACTAACGTACACTCTAAATTTTAAGGTACTCTCTCAAAATACCAATTATTTCGAAAAGTCATTACCCTTTGATTGCGTCATACCTACCAATTACCTACAAACATAAATCAATAACAATCGACCTTGATCAACACGATTTCCGAATTTAGTTCATTCCTTGGACGAACTAATAATTCGTCTAAGATTCATTCACGCTACGTTTACCATTCGAAACCATCACACATACCAATAAAATCACAAACAGATGGTGCCTAAATACGAAAAGTAATCGAAAAATTGAAATAAACAAAGTCAAGTGGCACCAGTGGTGGCCACAGTCACTAAACATATTTTAAAATCGCCAACGATTTTACCAAGGTTCTGAAAGAACAGGTTAAGACACTTACGAAGGCGGGTGAAACACAAATCTTGACAATTCAGACATGTATATTGTTTGAAAAGTCAACTTGAAAACAGATTTTGTTTTTGTTAAGTTGAAATCGTCATATAAAAGTTTCCAAACCTAGTTTTCCTGCTACAGGAAAATTTTGATCACACCGCCTTCGTGATCAACTCGAAAGTGTCTTAACCTGTTCTTTCAGAACCTTGGACCACAGACAAATGGGAAATGTTTTGCAACTAGCTACATACCGTAATGGAATAAACTTTATGATATCATTGTGTGTGGTGGCGTACCGGCTGGAATGTCAATGGCCTGTTATTCAGGTAAATTTTAATGGATATCATCATTCAAATCAATAGTTATTTTCATCATAAGGAGAGAAACCACGAAATTACAGTATACGTGTGAATTCGTATGTCGAGAGAATTATTTTGCATCGACTTCGTCTCGACGAAACATACATACGTCTGCAAAATAATTCTCGTGGGATTCGAATTCACACACATACTGTGATTGAGTGTGTTCTCTCCATACGATGAACACAATTTTATACGCTTTATGACACGAAAAACAGAAAAAATAGGGCAAAAGAAAGTGAGAGAGTTAGCTCCGCCTTCGTTTACGTCAATTCAAAACAGGTCGCATGTGAGTAAAACTTCATCTATATCCCTAGACCTGTTTACAAGGTCTGCTCAGAGAGAACTAAAAAACTATGGTTTCGCAAATTTACCTATCATAATCCGGATGAACTCGTACAGTCCTTGTTTTTCAGATCTTTGGTTGTCTTTTTTCGACTGAGTACTTGAAATGAAATGACTTTTGTTAGAATTTCGTTTTCGTTTATTTTTTCATTAAATGTGCGCACATCATAATTATGATAAAAGTCCTGCGTATGGACTTACTACAATTAACGAGAGATATACATGAACCGAAAAAAAAAATTATTTGGGAAAAGTCTTTTTGTAACTGTTAGTGCATAGCTCTCCTCAATCATTACCGAAAAGCACTTGCTTTACGAATTTAATTTTTGAGTGTTCTACTGGTTTACAAGATTTTGTTTGCCCTTTTTTTTAACAAAGTCAAAAAACCCCGTCTTGGCGAGTGCGTGCTAGATATTGAATAATTTCCTGTTTAACATAATTTCAAGCTTTCTTCGAGGACCGATCATTTTTGATCGAGCATCGACAAGTTCAGCGTTCGTTTTGTCGTCAATTTCGAAATCTGGGAACATATAAATGTGAAATTTTTCTAAATTGGTTAAACGACTGACCATATAGACTAGGTTTAAATTAGCTATTTTTCCATGACTCGATGATATGAGCAAATCTTTCAACCGGTCCATTTTCGCGAGTGGGGTAAAATCTACGCATTTGTCGCTACAAAAAAAATGTAGCATTTCCAGCGTTTTCAGCTGAGATAGAGCAGACATGAACCTACTGCTACCACATTTACTTTCGAATATAAGTTCCTTCAACGATTCCAAATGATGTAGCTGTTGTATGCATTCCAACGGATTCTGAACGTAAGCAATTTGTAGAAATTCCAAGTGTTTTAAAGACGCAATGCGAGTGACCGGCATTTTATACCTAATAGGATAATAATGAGAGTTCCCCTGCTGAACAGGATAAGAATCGAATCTTCCCGTACATATCACCAATATCTTCAGCTCACTGCAATTGTCAGCGATTGTTGGCAATAGGTCTGAGTGATCTTGTAATGACAAACTTAATGTTTTTAGCTTTTTGTGTCGTGAAATGAAATTTTTTAATTTGTAGCTTGTCGTGTCCCCGGTGAAGACCTCCAAATTAGGAAACGTATGTTGGAATAAAGCTTCGTAGACTGTTTTGTCGTGATGGCCCATGAAACCGTCATCAGAAAGGTCTATTTCAACCAATGACTCACAGTGGGCCAATAAATCCATTGCATCGCGTTCGAAATGGCAAAAATACAAAGCGAGTTTTTCTAGATTGTTAAACAGAACTTTCAAAGCCTTTGCATCAGTTTTATCAAATGTATATGATACAAGACAAAGTGATGTCACCGTTCCACTACAGAATTGTCCTATCGATTTCACTGCATGAGACATAGTTTTGTCTGCTGCGTAATATTCTGCTGTCACCAAATTCGATATCAATGGTCCGAAGTTGGCTAATAGTCGGTGTGCTTTATCCACTGTAGGCGCACATTGATTCAGTTGGCAGGTTTTGTATTTTCGTGCAAATGTTTCGATGGTGATTGCCTTCAAACGATTGTTCTTACAGTTCTCCGACAATTCAAGTAAAGAACACAATGTCATGGGTGCTGCGCGGGCTAATATTTCACGCAAGCAATCATCATTGAGATCCATCAACATTGTCCCAGTGAGATTGGTCGACTCTAATGGTAAATCGTCTTTCGCTGTCGACGATACATTGTGATGCCATGTACGTGCGATCTCGACATGTACCTTGTGACCATCGATTAAATGATGTTTAATTCTCAATACTTTTGCAGTCACTTCGGCTTCCTGAAATTGAACAAATCCAGACGAATCCGTCGCATGAATGTAAGTTCGTACGCTTCGGACATTGCCGAATGTAGAAAAATGGTTGAAGAGGTCGTCGTCTCTCATCTAAACGCAGAAGAAAAACAAAATGGATGCAAACACATGTACAATGAGTAACCAAATGCGAGTCTTACATCTTTCGGCAAGGATTTCAGGAACAGTGTATCGACTGGGAACCCATACTCCGTGTAGAAAATTTGACCGTTCATATTCACACAGGTTTCAATGCAAACAATAAAAAACTTCTGAACGTTCTGAACTCACGCGATGTATCTTTCTATAAAGATGCCTTGTTTACTACAATATGACACATGTCCGACTGTCAAAGTAGTTTATGACATTTCGATATTTTGATTGTCAAGTGTGTACTAAATCGAATCACATGACATCTGCTTGCTTCGTAAATGGTGGGTTTCCTGCAAGGTTCCACACAAGGTTGTATATGAGGAGTCTACGCCGACTGCTGGGACAAAAAAATCCACTTTGCTGTTATTTTCAGACAAAATTGTAGCGTAATTTCAGTTAAGTTGACATTTTGTATGAAATGAAGTTTAAGTTACTGATAGGAGAAATACTTTTTTTAGTACAATTTCAGTTCAGTTGACATTTCGTATTGAAGTTAGAGCCACCGACATTGTTACCGCGAGCTATGTTAACTTAACACTGTTAAGGTTCTGAAAGAACAGGTTATGACGCAAATGCCAACTAGGTTTGTGAAAGTCTGACGATTTCAACCATAGAGTTATACTCTATGATTTCAACTTAATTTAAAAAAAAAAAATGTATTTCTACACAGTTTTCTGTCTTAACCAAGGTTCTGTAAAAAACAGTTTAAGATACCTTGGTGGGTGTCTCAACCAGTTCTTTCGGAACCTTTCAAACTTTGTGTAACCTTCCCTCAAAACTTTTGTTTATTTCAAAGTTCGAATAACTTCTCACACACTCGCATAACGACAATATGAAAGACGATCCATCCCATTCATCCATACCATAGAGTTGTACTCGAGAAGTGGCATGGGGACGCTGTCGATCAAATGAAACCACAAGAATATATGGTAAATCAGGCATGCTCAAACAATGCCAGCGCCACCATGACACATCTCGAGTATAAAACTCAATCATCTACACCATCTACCTATACACATTTTTTATACAAATTTTCATTGTGCTCTAATGTGTTATGATCAGAGCGAGAAAACCGAAGACTAGTTATTATAACTTGCCTTGGGGTACTTGTCTAAGTATTTACTTAACTTTCAACATGTTACGTTGAGAGCGAGAGGACCTAAGACCAGTTTATTATAACTTGCCTTGAGGTACTTGTCAAAATATCTCTTTCTCTTTCATCATAACACTCTATACTCTATCTATAGATCAAGTCCAAGTCCAAGTCCAACCGTTTAATTTTGAGTAATGTTCGGAACAACAAAAATGTTAAAATTCAGATTAAATTATAATTTTTCTGATACGACGCAAGTCTTTAATGCTCATTATTTTACATAAAAAGTATGAAAACCAATTAATCCTTTGGGTTTATTTTCAAACGCGCCTGCACATATTTTCAGGTTTTCTTCTTTGTGGATGATTTTTAACGTCTCGAATAACTTTGAAACTTGATCTGTTTATGATAACTTGACATTTATATATTGGTAGGTGTGAGATTGTCTAGGATTATAGTCTGATCGTGTGCTGGACTTTGACTTACCGATTCTATAAATTATTGGTTGAGTTCTTTCTTGCATTGTACATGTGTGCGTGCGATGTTGTGTTTAATTGTGATTTGACAGTTCGATTGACAACAAAAATATAAAATGACTGTAACATCAGTTCAGCAACAAAAAATAAAATTATAAATTAGATTTCAACCAAAACGTAGAATCTTTTCCGAGTTTTTCGTAGATATTATGAATACATTCTGTTGTGAGTAATCGAAATAATTGGTTGATGGTTATCAGACGTTTTTTTTTTATTACTTTAACCTTATTTTTAGATCGACTCTTTAGAAGCGCTTCTTTTACTCTTATCACACCCCAAAAAAAATTTTTGTTTTGTTTCTTTCAATTTTAATTTACAAAAATTGGTTTACAGAGTTTTTCCACTTTTAGTTTAATTTTCTTTAATTTTGTATTTTTGTCCCGATTAACTGATTAAATTTTTTGTACATACAATTTTCTAGTTCACAACAACTCTCCACTTCGAACATTTTTATTTTGTTTCCCTTCAACATTATCTATAAATCTTATGAATACGCACCACCCACATTACACATAAATTCAGACACTAAACTACCGACTCTACAGTTAAATTGAACCTTTTCCTTAAATTATTATTATACAAACACACAATACAATGGCTAGTAAAGTGTATGGGAAAGGTAAAAGTAAGTAAAGAATTTTGCATTTTTATTTTTTTCTTGTTTTTGTTATTTTCATCATTTTTCCTTTTTCTTTTTATTCGTATCATTTGCTCACTTCTTATCACAAAACAACTAATCGACACACATTTTGATAAACGAAAAAATCAGAACTTTTTCAGACATATGAGACGTGAGGGCTGTTGAAAAAATGCCGAGACTGTGACTAGCCGAAATTAAGTTTCGGTGGTAGTCTGCTACACACAGCTGAAATAATAATCGGGGGGAAATGCCAATTGTCGAGTGAGTTTTGTTGATCCGAGGCGAAGAAATGTGTACACGATGACGTGGCTTTTCATTGTTATCCTCGAGTTATGTAATTGTAGACTAAGTCGTTGTTTCGACGAATGTGAAGACAAAGGAAGACAAAGGGTTGATATGGTCAAACTAGTCAAACTAATAGCTTTCAAGCAAGGACGAGTATTAGGAATGAAAATTCGAAAATTTTAATTTTCGTGTGAATTTTGTTGTTTCTTGGAGAAATGTGACCTTTAAGTTTTTATCTGATTTTTGTAATCCTGGATTGTATATCTTAAGAACGATTTTCGACGGGCAAGCATGTAAAGTAACCTATCTGGAAATTGTTATTTTGACTAGTTGGATTAAAGCCTTTGCCTCGGCTTCGTCTTGAAACAACAAATTTCACACTCATCAATATAAAAAGGTTTAAATTTGCTACAGTCAAAGGCAGTCAATTTTCAGCATAAATTAGCTTCAGCTGTTTTTCAGCTGATCCATATAAACAATCACAACCGTTTATACGTCTTTTTCGGTTTTACCACTATCATGCGCGTGCGTGTAGCAGCTTCAACCGTATGAACAAGGAAAACCAGTTTTGATTGTATGTGTGGATCAGCTGAAAAACAGCTGAAGCAAATTTATGATGAAAATTGACTGTCTTTGACTGTATTGTAATTGAATTCGGTTTCAAAAAAGAGTTTCTCATTTTTTTGGGAACTAGTGCCGATAAGAACACTCCGTGTCAGCACTTGAATCGTAATGAATTTGAATTCAGAAACACTTGTACGGGAAAGTATATCATTTCGGTACTACAGTGACACACCGTTCAAGGCAAGAAACCAGGCACAAACCACTTATGAGCGGTCGTAACAACCGCACTGAACACGCTAAATTGTTTAGACTTTCGTTCCTTAAAATTGCTATTTATCAAAAAGCGTCCGGGTCACAAAATTTTCAGTTTCCACACTGCTAGAACAGCGGCTGATTTTCGGACAGCTTTTACGTCTCTCAGAAGTTACTGGCTGAACCGTTGCACATAATTAAATTCAAAATGCAATTTTTCAGTACCAGCCGAAAATGAGGAACAGCAACGATTACGATTCCAAGTCGAATTGGAGTTTGTGCAGTGTCTGGCAAATCCGAATTACCTTCACTGTAAGTATTCGACCACAAACTTCTACACACTTTTTACGCTGCTTTAATGCCAGCAACATCCGACCTTATTAGTAAGACATTGTTTGAGTAATGGAAGGTGCACCCATGGGTCTTACGGCAGCTGCTTTTCTATTAATCCAAATCAGGCTTCAGAGAGAGAGAAAGAGACAGAGAAGATAATACTGAACGGAGTGCGTGAACATGGAAGCATCAATACTTCCTCCGTAGTTACAAAATGTTTTATAGGGCGACACGCCCGATTTTCGGGAAAAAGAAATTCTTCCAAGCTGAATTGAGACATTACCTGAATGGTGATGGACAATGGTTGATACCGAGAGTTATCGAAATTAAGAGGATAAAGCAATCCTGGGATTGGTGCTCCGTTTGGTTTTGAAGCTTTCCCGAATCTTCATGAATTTTCCCAAATTTCTTTCATACCCTTGGAGGTCTAAAGGTCGAAACGTAATAATGATTCAAAGTACTTGCTGGCACTACTAATCTACTACTCCCACGACTTACCGTTTCTAACGTTTCTCTTCTCCCTTTCAGTCATCGCTCAGCGCGGCTTCTTCAAAGACTCGGCCTTCATCAACTATTTGAAATATTTACTGTACTGGAAGGAGCCGGAATACGCCCGTTATCTAAAATATCCGATGTGTTTGTATTTCTTGGATTTGCTGCAGTACGAACACTTCCGGCGCGAGATAGTCAATTCACAGTGCTGTAAATTCATCGATGATCAAGCGATATTACTGTGGCAACACTACACACGGCGACGAACGAAATTGTTCTCCATTCACAATGGGGTCATTCAGATGGAACGGGAAACGACAAGCTCCAATCAAAATGGCACCAATGGCATCGGCGGCAGTCAAAAGGTCACTTGAACGAATTTCAATGGAAATGCAGGGTTGGACCAAAGTCTTTTTTTGACTGAAATTTATTGAATAAAAATCGGAAATTTCTTATAACAAACGGTGGACGATTTGCTTTTGTCGGTACAATCATTGCAGTGCATTGGCGTATTGAAATTCTGGACTGTTTTCGTATTCACACATATCTAGAGCAACAACACAACTCTCCTTCACAACACGCTTGTCGTCGTTCAAATACTCGTTCAGTATCTGGACGCATTCCTCGCTAGCGATAGCACCCAAGGCCTCAGCACATTCATGTCGAACCATTTCGTTTTCGTTGATGTCTCGTAAACTTGCGGCCAAAAACGGAATGCTACACTCTTCCTGCAACTGGCCCAAAACGAACGCCACCTCATGCCGAAACAAAGCACTGCCACATCGCAGTCCTTCGCTCAACGCCAAAACACTTTCGTTCGTACGCAAATTGCGCAAACTGAACATGGCTCGGTAGCGATCGAACAGCTTGGCATCTTCGTTCAATAATGTTGCCTTCAGTTCGGAAATATTGTTCGTACTCGATGGTGGCGATGGATCAACGGATGCATATGGGTTATTGTCTACGACACGATCGTTATTATTGGCCAGCCAATTGATTCGGTCCAATGCGATTTCACATGTTTCCGCCACCTCGACAACCGGGTCTTTTGCAAATCGTTCCAAAATTTCTTTGACTTCAATGTTTCCAATCGCTCCTAATGCTTCAGCTAAAAGGGAATTGTTTTGGGTTAGTAATATGGACAATAAGAGAGATCTTTAGACAACAGTGAATCGTCGTACAATTGCTTTGGAGGCTAAAGTTCCGTGCAACTGTTGTGGAAATGTCAGTAAGTTATTGGAAGATTGCAGAGCAGTTACAAGGAGTCACTCTCAGAAGATGTTCAAATTTACAAGGTCTGGTGGCTTGTAAGCAAAGGCTTATGGCCTTCAAGGATTCGTCACTTGCAAAGATTAGTGGCATGTAAGGACTCAGGGCTTATAAGGATTTGGGGTTTATAAGGATTCAGGGCTTGCAAGGATTCAAGGCTTACAGACATTCGTAGCTTTCAAGGATTCCTAAGAACGCAAAAAATTCTCTGTTCTTTGTTTGACAGCTAGACGTGTCACAGGAACAAAATCCTGACAATGACAATACTAAAAGCGACAGATCATTTAAGGAGCAAATTCATTTACATACCAGCTTCATGTCGTACCATCGGCTCCTGGTTAACATCTTCCAATACGGCTATCAGACACGGTATTGCGGCAACATCCTGCATTTGACCCAGACAGTAGGCCAGTTCATGTTTCAACAGAGCTGATTCATCCCGGAAACATTCCGCTATCGATTTGATGGATTGATGTCCGCCAATATTTTTCAACGTGAAAAGGGCACGAAATCGTTCTTTTAGCGGTCGATTGGGATCGTTTAGCACGTTGCCAATTGATTGCAATTTACTGTCGTCCACTTTAACCATATTTTTCAGACTCGATTCTGTTTAGTCAACAAAAACTGCGTGCGGATTTTTTTGTGTTGAGTGAATCTTTGACATAAAACACACATAACCTCACTGCTGTAAAAATGACGGCAATGATGGCTGCGTACTTATTAATGACTGCATAATGTAAACAAATAGTGTTATGTACCCGGTTCGCGCATTTGTATCGGGGGGGACATCAATTCTAGTCGTTAGTGATGGATTGTTTAGTCTGTGAGTAATGCTATAGTCCCCTCTCATTAGAGCTTTCCTCATTTTCGCAATGGAAACCGTTCAAGGTTTTCATGGTGTGTACATGTTGTGTAGTAAAAGTGAAATTCCAAAGTATCGAAACCGGACTTACATTGGCTACACCGTAAATCCTAACCGACGAATCAATCAACACAACAAAGGTCGCAAATTCGGCGGAGCAAAGAAGACAAGCGATCGTGGACCATGGTAAGTGTTTGAAGAGTATGGTCTTGTTGTGATGTTGTTATGGAAACAAATGTATTGTGCAGCACAATTTGTGCTTCACCACTTGTCTGGCTGGTCTATGAGACATTACGATTGAAATACATCGGTCGCTGGGTGTAGTGAAGTCGGAGGTGGAAACAAACGTAATTTTCGTTGAAATATGAACATCTATTTCTTCTAGTCCTATTGCATCTACAAGAATCCAAGGCTACAGATTGTTGAATCAACTGTGGCGTGAATTTGATTTTTAATTCTTGTAATCCCACCTTTAAGAAGTCAGGTCAGTAGTGTAGGTCAGGTAGTGATGAAACATTGGAAAATCAATTGAATCGGTGTCTTGTTACCTGTGGTAAACACTGTATTTCATTTCAAAATAATGAGGATGGCGTGTGACCTGTTTAAGTTCATGTTGGTTAAGGCTGACCTGCGACCTGTTCAATTTCATGTTCACTTGAATTGAAGGTTTCACGTTCTCAGGTTCCTTTCAGGATCAAGTCAAGATCAGGTTCAGACAACTTGGAATTTTCTAAGCGTTACCTGACTTTGTCAACTCAGAAGCGATAAATTGAGAGGTCTGGTTCCACGAGCATTCAGCATTTTTCGATATGAAATCTTTCAGTGAAGACCAATTTATCTCTTGATCAGCCTACGGGGCATTGTAGGGGTTAGGTTTCCATCACAACTTTTTTTTAAGTTTCTCATGGTCGGTCGGCTCCTGAACCACTGTTCAACACAATGTAATTATTGGTGGATGGAAAAAATTGCTCATGACCATTGCCTGACGATACCAATGATATAGTTATTTGCTGGACCGACCTATTTACTTGTCTGGAACCTCTTCTTTGATTAAGATTAAATCATGGAGTGGAAGTTCTTACCTGATTGACTGTTTGAATGACTTTATAAATGATGTCGGAATTTCCCATGAAAAAGAATTAATTTGGCGAAGAAAATGTTTTAATATACAATTCGGTAATGCTGACAGCGGAGCTATGTACAGAGAAATAAAATTAAAAAAGGTTCTGCGTCCCATTGCTAACAAACGAAAAGTAAGGAGACATAATTTAGTCGACCTTCTTTCCGGCGATTAGTTTTTGTTTCGTGTCTTTCTTTGCTAACGATCTCTGAATGCTTGGTATCACCTCCGTAAATATAATAGTGCCGACGAACACTAAAATCGTTCCGATCCAATGGTAGATCGTAAACGGATTGCTGAAATAAACGATGGAAAATAGCAACGAAACGAATTTCCGTAGCGTCACCACCAGTGTGACCACTAACGATGAACATTCCGTTGTTAGCACATAAACGGAACTAATGCACATGTACTGCGTGATCACATTGCCAATGGTCCACACCCATTGGCTGGGTAATGAAAATCCAATCAATGGCAAAGCCATTGGTTCGCTAGCCGAGCTGATGAGCAAGTGTTGCCAGATATTTTGATACAGTAACAGGAATCCGGGTAGAGGAAGAAGATGCTGAAATGGAAATATTTTTTGTTGGAATCGCAGGATGAACTTTGATTACATGCAAATCAAACCGTATAGTAGAGAGCTTCTTGGGGATGTTTTCCGTGTTTCTTGTAGAGAACTTCCTGATAAATTCCCATTCGTGCCGAAACGAAGAGTGCGACTGTGAGTAATGTGATACCTGCAAGTGATTAGATACGAAATTTTGAGAAATTGAAAACGATTTTCTGTGAGGGATAGGTGTCTTAATATATGGGAATTGTGAGTGACTGCTTACCTAAGACCCACCAAAATAATACGGAAAACTGACTGGGCTCGTCACCATCTTTTACTAGATCTGGATTCGCCGTACTTTTCTATGATAGAAAATGTTACGAAAATCAGTCAAAGAATCACAACCTGAATATTATCAGGTCACACTTACCACTTCTGTACCAGAGACTATTGTGCACGTCACAATTCCCGCCGTTATCATCACCACCGACAAATATTTCGAAAATTCGTATTTCTTCTTCAAAATCAATATTCCCATTATCATGTTGGCAATGAGTGAACCCTGCAAAATTTGAAGAAAAAAAAAAACAAATTTTCAACTCCACGTTCCACAAAAAAATGAATGGACCATACCGCTCGGAATATCATGTGCAACGGCATCGGAATATTAAAGTCGAACGCATAGTTGTTGCAAACGCTCACTAGAAAGAACATCGCCACCAAGGTGGTGTAGTTTTTGAACGCAATTTTCGGCTTTGCAGTTCCACATTTGGCGGTGAATAGGAAGCCCTCGAGTGCGATGAATAGAAACTGCAAGAATGTTATTAGGTTGCCACAGCCGGGGTCGGCTCTGCGGAAAGAAGTTTGAAAAGGGATTTCATTAATACATTGGATGTAGGTTGTGGAACATCGAGTTTACTGTGTCGTGCAATAGTGGCGGTTGACACTATTTTACGGAAATTAGGGCTAAAATTCACCCAAATTTGTTAGAAACGTCACTTTTTCTTGTAAATCCCACACGTTGCGATCATGACGTCATTTATGAACGGCAAAAGCTGTAACACCATATTCTTCCTGGTTTCTACTACCTCCCACCATTCACATTTTTTTCTTTATCTACCACTCTACCCTTCGTATCACTTTCGAGATTCCAGAAAAATTATTCCCGCCGCTTCTCGACTCACCCGTTCTCTTAAATATATTTAACTTCTATTTAGGAGGAATACCTTACCACCTATGACAGATATGGTCTGACCTGAAGTCAAAAGTTATTTCAAAGTTCTCTGACTCTTCCATTTTCTTCAAAGAAAAATTAGAATTGGGAAAGAAATTTCGTATAATTCGACCCAAACGATTTTCATGCGTTGGAGTCCTTGCACCCAACCAAAATTACTTAGATTTTTTTCACTTTTTAACCGTTCTTCAGCCCACAAATACAATCCATCTATTATTACATTGAAACATATACAGTACCGGTACCGTCTGTTTAACAGACTCTGTTACGTGTCGCCTGTTACACGAGTCAATGTATTCGTGTCATGTACAAAAAGTGTGCATGGAAAAATGGCTTAAACGAAATCTCTAACAATTTAATTTTGGTTTTTATAATGAGCAAAAAACTTTCTAAGTAACACGAATTCGGCACCATTTTATTTGAGGAAAATATTAATTACAAAAGATGAAGTTGACACAGTAATTACTAGAAGTTACGTCTGCACTTAGAACCTCAAAAATGGGATATGAGGTTAAGGAGAGGTATGCATGAACCAAATTTTTATTTTTATTTGGGAAATGTCTTTTTGTGACGGTCAGCGCATAACATAACTCATTTCTGGTTAAAGGCCAGATGATCAGTATAGAAACTAAAGATTACCACCAAAATTACTAGTGTAACGGGTACGAGGCCCGAATTGATCCTATGGGCGATGGTCGATGCTCTTTTTGATTTTTAGTATGAGATAAGAGCCTTTTCATCATTCATCGCTTTTTAGTATTAGTATCCAGTCTGGCCCAGAAAAGGGTACCCTATTCTACTATTTATTGAACTGTTTTTAGGCTTTATACAGTCTCACACATCGAATATTTTAATCTAATTTCACATTATCGACAGCAAAACTTTAATGACCTAACAATAAAATCAGACAAGGTGTAATAACACGTCACAGTAGCAAAGACAAGCGTTCGCTATACCATGTAGTTTGATACGAAAAAAAAAATTGAAAGTCATTATGATTATCAACGAACATAGGTATGTCGCGTCGTAGGTTCCGAACACTTATGATAGTCGATTTTGTCCACTTGGCACTCACTTTACAAGAAATTCCATAAACACAACATTCGTACAGCATCCGACGAACACCATTAAAATTGCAGTAGCTGCTTTGTAATTCATTTTTGTCTTAAATCCTAGAAATTATTTGAAAGGAACTTTTAGTGATACGAGTCGGAATGCTTCCTTGAACAATGTATCAACTTACCTACAAATTAACTGTAATAATACTATCTACTGCAGCTGTTAATATTCACTAGTCTAACACTAATACCGTTTCACATAAATTTAATTGAAACAAACAAAAAAGACGAAAATTTAAACAATCTTCGTCTAAATGTTAACCTAAACAGGAAAAGTTTTTGTTGTTTGATATTATATTTTGGGTATAAACTAGCTCAAGGTTGCTGTCACAAGTGTCACAATCAGCTGTGTGTTACAGTAACGCAATGTGACTTAAGAAATGAGTAAAAGATGGAGCTGAGGAAGTCAAAGAAACCAATTTTTTTCGTGTTTTAGCGCTGAAACATGAAGAAGTGCTTTTGCATCGCTTGTATCTGGTGAAACAGTTGATATTTGAAAAAAATTATTGGTTTACCGAGGGATAAAACAAAAAATTCCAACAAGACTATGTTTGTGGCCAGAGAAGCGAGGGCCGCATTTTTGATTGAGGTGGAATTTCACATTTTTCAGAGAGGTGAACACAGCGTTTCCCATATTTTCAAGGTGTGATTTATTGTTTTTCTACACAAAACAAAAAACATCAATTCGCCATAACATTTTTAAAAACATAGACAAAGTGACAGTTGAAGTGAGAAAAGTTCTATTTTCTCCCCACGGGAGGGAAAGTGGTGCTCTTTTCTGGCTGGAAATGTCATTCGACCAATCGTCAACAAATAGCATCTTGATCATTGATGGGAGAAAATAAGGTAAATAACACCGCTCATACGAAAATTAATTTTTCAATTGAAGCTTCCGTTGTTCTGAAAAACGATGTTCGAATTTTCCAATAAATGATGAAAGTTATATGTAGCTGTTGGAGTTGCGGGAAATGTCAATTTTTGCCTCACGGCGGTTAGGAAATATTTTCTTAATTAGAAAACGGTATGAGGAAAATTTCCGACAGTATTTTCTACGAAACCATCCAACAGTAATTCACACAAACTATAGCAGACACATCAGGCTTTCAACTTCAATTCTGTTAATTTCCAGGGAAATGGTAATGACAATTCATGGATTCCCTAATAACATATCAGCTCTTCGGGTATAGTTTACGCTTTGTGCTCATTAGAAAAACCAGCATCATAGAATGATCGTGTACATCCACTTCCAGTTTGAATGGGCCTGGCAGCAGCCAAATGAATCAAGACGGCTGAAAGTGGTCCCCGATATTCAAAGGCGAAAACCGCGCGAGAGCCATTTCGACTATAATTTTCGTGTACTTGCTGTAATGCTTCGGATAGGACCGTGGAATCGTCTGCCACTCACGATTAGATGGTTATCGGATGATTATGCACGGACATTTCCGGTGAGTTGATTTAATTTTTCTTTTTCAATTTTTTTCGAAAACGGACGAAAATTGTTTACGCATTCAGATTGGTAGATCACCGCCAGTACATATGCCAATTTGTCACGGTCGGGTTAAAATAAAAAAGATTCCAAAACTGAGCGCGACCGATCAACTTGCCAACGATGCCACGGCAATGACCACCCTCTGTAAAATATGTTACGACTATTGTAGACCGGACAATGTTGTACGCTGCATTTCGCCGGGCTGCTGTTTTGTTGGGCATCTGATATGTTTGGCGAAATTATTTTTGGAGCCGGGCCAGTATGTTCCAATCCAAGGGACATGTCCTAGTTGTAAGAAAACTGTGTTGTGGGGTGATTTGATGCGTAAGAAAAATGGATGCTCGGATTTGGAAAAGTGTTCGGAATTCGAGAGTGAGGAGGATGGTGACAGTGACGATAATGATATTTTGTAGAATTATAGCAGGTCCATCAGGGCTCTCTTTAAGACAAAAATTTTTGTTTAAATTAAAAACGAAAGCGAAAACAATCAAAATTTCCAAATTTATTTATCTAAATGTTCGCAATTTGGTTTACATCGAGCATAACCGAAAAGGTATCTCTAAGTGGATCTGGTCGTTTGGATTCTGTAAAAGCAAAGAATTTTTTTTTGAATAATCAGCCTGCTCTTAAGTAACATATTGTTTTACCTTCTCCTCGCGACATTCAAAATCACTGCTCCTTCGCGTATATTCTTAAACAACGATATCGCCTCGCTGTGACTCATCTCTTGAACCAATGTTCCGTTGACGGCAAGAATTTGATCGCCTTGGAGAAAATGAACAATGTGACACAGTTAGTTCAATGAACTTAACAGCAAAATTACTTGCTTACTGCTAATGTTTTCAAAGTGAAAGTTAGAACGAAAAGAGCTCATTCATGATCTTCATATTAAACTCATAATTTTGACTCTACCCCATCGTTCACAATTAATCAAATTCTCAAACCCATTCCCTTGGGAACGTAAAAAATGGAAGATCATCTCTCCCTCCTAACTCGAACAAAATCTTAAATTTTTTCAAAAACTTTTTTTTTTAACAAATTCCGGAAACATGAATGGGTTGCACAATGCACACAACTCACCTGCCATTAGCGTTCCTTCATCAGCAGCTTGACCACTCGGAAATATAGTTTTCACATAAATTCCCATTTGACCTTTCGGCGAGTCCCTACCACCCACAATACTAAAGCCAAGGGACTTCATGCCGTATCCTTTTGTGTATTGCACCGTTAATTCAATGCCCTTGTTGACATCTGAAAGTTTAAATGCAACAACTGCAGTTATTTTACCACGAAAGTAGAAGAAAAAATTGTCCATACCGTCGCCAGCAGTATTGGTGTCGCTTGATGCATTGTCTTTCACTTCACCGACAATTTGATTATCAAATGTGGAAGTTGCATACGGCTCGTTTCGTTTGGCCTGGCATTTCGGGAAAATTCCCATCCCGTCGATTGTACAATTAGACGGTCGGTAAAGAGCGTACATTGAATCGTTCAGAACTCTATCACTAATTTCTTTGGAATTGAAATCATTGTTACCAGGCGCATCATCACTGAAGCTCTCGATGTGAATCGTATTTCGGTCCGATTTCTTTTTCGAATCGTCGTTGATTGCATTTGTTACACGATTGGCATACACCGGCTTGTATTCGGTGGAATGTTGGAGCGGTGTAAGCGACAAAGATTTATTCAGTGAACTTCGTCTAGACAATAATTGACCATCGTGCCTCATCTTCTTAAACCTTTGTAGTACGATTCCGTTTTCGAGTCCTGTTGGGATCTCGGAAGCGACTCGATCCCAGTTATCATCGTACGTATTTTCCACATCACCACGACTGTTGAAACCATTCGTTTTGTCTAGGTTGTGATAGGAAGATTGTGCTAGTGGTTTTGAGGACTGGCAATCATACGCTACAACTAGTTCTATGCTGCCATTGATAAACGTTTGCAGAACTTTATGAGCAGCATCAAGGGATAGACTTCCACGCAAATGATGCCCATTTACGTTGACGATTTCGTCATCGACACGCAGGCGACCGTCACTGTAAAGGTTTTAAAATTTTAGATTTCTTTCAAATAACTTTTCCTGCTGTAGTTACCTGTATGCCAGACCTTCAGGAGCCATTTCACCTATAAGATATCGCCTCTCCTTTTCGGAATGTACATTACCCCATTTGTAAACTTGCAGTTTCAACGTTATTCCGACTCGGTCATCACTACGTCTCATTGTCAACTGAATTTGTTTGAATTTCCGTTGAATCGTACCATAATCGAAGTTTTCCTCCATCAGGTCGCTGTCACGGAACGACATAGAGTGTCTCTTATCCGAGTGAAACCTGAACGGATGCTGATTCACGAAACTTATTTCGGGAACGTCGAGCTTAACATTTTCTTCGGTACATCGACTGTCGCTATCATAGCCAGATTCGTTAGAACTTAGGCAACTATTGACTCTTTGGTATGGTGCTGCATAAGTCATTCTTTGACTGGACTCATTCAATCTTTCATTCCTGTTAAATGTAGTTGTTGACCTGTCCTGCAATTCGTTGGACAGTTGTTTCGGTTTCAGTACAGATCCACCATTTTCCTCCGGCAGAACGGACAGTTTGGATCGTAGAAACGCATAGGGAAATCCTCGTTTTTGATTGCCATCACCAACCTGAGCGATATCATCACAGCTGGACGACTTAATTTGTGCATCGAACGAGGATTTCTTTTTCAAATTCAGTCCATCGGATGGATCTTCGCATTTAACGTACGAATTGAGCTGACTGGTTGAACTACTTCGATACAGCGGACTCGGATCGATTGGTTTGTTCGATTTGTGCGAACGATGGTACAGCATGCCAGTGGAACCGATGCGATGGAAAAAGGTTTTAATTGTTTTCGGTTGTGTGTTGGGCTCATCGTTGAACACAGATACGGGGCGGTTGTTTTCGATGGTGTGCGACGATTTGTTTTTGATTTTCGGTTTCGCTTTTTGGCTATTTGTTCGTTGTAGTTGTTCCAGCTTCTTACTCATGCGACGTCCCCATGTAAACACTGGAATGGAAAGGGTAGGGTGATAAGTTAAATCGGGTTGAACGGTTGAAGTTTAAAAATGTTGCTATTGAGAGGTAAGAACTAAGATTAAGTCCAAATTCATATTTTGAAGGGTAACGTTAGTTGAAGAGTCTTAATTTTCGAAAGTCAAAATCTCCGCAATTAATCGGAAAGATTTCTGGTTGCAACATTGCATTCATTAATCAATCCGAAATGTGAGATCTTGTGCAAAGTGACGGTACTTTCAGTCGTACAAAGATTTTTTTAATTTGAAGATGTTGCTGTTGTTACGTAGGCATGCATGATGGTTAGTGTATATCAGACTTAAGACATAACATGTCCATATTATGGAAGGTCACTTGCGCTATAACTTATACCATATTCAATAACGGTGAAGTGAATGTGTAATGTATACGTCTACTTTAACCATCCATTTATACATTTTCAAGCCCGTACGAGAAACAGTGGGTATATTAGGTCAGTTTGGCAGTTGGAAACATTGTGAAATAGGACCATGGAGCTAGCATGGTCACTCTCTTCCTCTACACTGAAGAGAATCGTATACGATTTAATACTCAGTTAGGCACCTTATCATGATTAACAGTGGAAGTTATCGCAGACAATATTGTAATAGGATTCTATTCGGTCTAGGGAGTGATTACTCCATGTTCACCAGAAATGACCATCTGATTACTCATACCAAACTGTTTCTTTCGAATCTGTTCTCGAACTGGAATATTAAGAAGTAAGAGTCAACTGAACTTAAAACATCATAGATATAACAGATGCGCTTGCAGATCATTTACAACATCAACCAGCAACAGGATTAATCTGTTCTTATTGCATTAAAATGTCATTTAATAACTGATCATGCTATGCAAGTCTCTTATGTCATCCGATACTAGGCGATGTGGAAAATCAGAAGAGGTTCATTCATCGTGTCACTACCCATGCATGTTTATCCATTTGGTGTCGTTGGGAAGCTGAGGCTAGTAGCAGCCAGGGAAAACTATTTTTCGGTGTTTCTGTTGCTTTTAGGTTACAGAGGAACCGTTACAATTTTGCCGAATGTCTGTGTAGGTGAATTTAAAACACAATGAGATCATATCTGTCCCGAAAGTACTCGCATTTACTTTCCAACAACACCAGAACTCCACAAACAAGTGCATTTTTTCGGTTTTTGATTGTCTCCTACTAGCATCGAGGATTTTTTTTTATAGTTTTGGCTCCTAGGGACCAATACCTTTCAAGGCACTTATCAAAAAGTCCGCTGAAACATGTGTCTGATTTCGGTTTCAAAACGCTTTCACGCTTTCAAAAGAATCACTCAAAGTTACAAATATCTAGGGATTCATACAAACGTGCAAACACGTTTGTTAGAGTTCAAACATCCCGTGCTGTTTCCCTCTAACCCGTGTATTCATAGTTTTGAAAGAATCCACTGCTCCCGACCTCTGAAATATTTTTTAAAATTCCAGGGAAATATATGGATAAGGACAGAATTGCTCACATAACCGCCCTTCTGTCGAGATATACACTAATTTCCGATTCGGTCCAATCTATATATAAAAATCGCCCAATATGGCAAGGATGGGTCCCTAAACTTTTTAAACTCTCCCTATACGAACATACCAGATGACCATTAACTAAAATACTTGGTGAGTACTTTAACATCATACTGAATTCACGGTAAATTACAGTAAATAAGCGATCCATAGAGCACAATTGGATGCAAGGTGTAGGTGCACAGTTTTTCAGAAGCACCATTGTGTAGGTTCTTCAAGACTTTTGTGGAAAAATGTTTGCAATTAAAAGGTATTCGTACCAAGCCATAATGTATACATTTATCGTGCGGGGTCTCCCTACGTCGCTCGTTTATAATTCTTTTTTTAGTTCGTCTCGATCACTTGATTCGATTTTAATGAAAAATTTTCCTTTTTTGTTTGTAATTAAAAAATCCAAACGAAACAAAAACTTAATTCCGCAAACCAGTACAGTCATCGAGTTTTTTGTTTTGCGCCATAATTATGATTTAACAAAAATTAAGGTTTTTTTAATGAACAAAACAAGACATAAGATATGCCTACAAAAGTGTTACCGAAAAAGTCGAAAAAGCAATAACAACAAAAGTGAGTCAACAGTTTGAGCTAACTGTGGCCCTTTGATTTATCACTAAAATGCTTCACATATCCACCACCCACCCAGAACGTATAATATTTGTAGCAAATAAAATGGATGTAAAGCCGACTTAGGCGTTCCACATTGGATTATGCATTCCGGTTTCAGTTTTTACACAAATTCAAATATAGTAAACGAACACGACAATTTTTCTCCGATGGACAAAAATGAATCGATAAATTTATTGACTTCTAACAAGACAAAATCAAGGTTAAGCCAATTCGTTTTTTTTTCTGCGCTCGTTGTCGCCGTGTCATGCAAATTTTATTTGAAAGATCAACTATAACAGTTTTTAGGTATACATTACCACGGAATAACAAAAGTGTCGATTACGCGAGCAGATAATCATATTCAATTCCCACACGTCGTCACACACAAAAATGCGATCAATTGATTTTGAACGACATAAAATAATCCGAGGGAACGGTAGCTTCATTTAGAGAATGAATTGTAAATTAATTGATTTTATGGCGAGTGGTAACGTGAATGCTCTTGTAAATCGTTGCTAAGATTGCCATATTTAATAACTCTGATAAATTCGTAATGTGGGAAATGTTTTGGGAACAACAAATGAATAAATTTAACTTTGCTACGGTTATCTCAGACGCACAATTTTTCGTTCAGGTTTGGTAAGACAATGTTTGCTAAATATAGACTCAGGTTACAAAGAATTTACCCCACACAATTCTTGGTAATCTCAGGCTGAGAGTCTCGGTAAAAGAATTGTTGCGATTCTTTTTAACTTTTCCAACAATTATTTATAAAGCATCGACGTCGTCGGCTAGCAGAAAAATATTGGCGGCTAAAGACAACTTTAAAGGTTAGACAACGTTAGACATGAGATGGGGTTAAGGGACTGTCCATAATCGACGTACACCTTTCGGTGACAAAAATATGAGAAGAGCACTAAGTCGAAAGCCGCATGTCAACAAATGTAGTAAAAGATTTTAAACTGCAACGGTTTTCAACGTATGTTCTCACATTTGCGCGATAGCTTCCTAAGCTGCAACTTTTCCCAAGTTCTCCCATTGATTAAAAGAATGCAATCAAACAAACATCTACTGTACGACCCACCTACCGCTCAAATTGCCCTCTATCATTTCCACTCACCATTTTTATCCATCGGATGTTCTCCACCGCCAATTTTCTTCTTTTGCTGACTCCTATCCTCATTTTTTGCCACTTTCTCGTTCGATCGGTCAGCCTCTATGGTGCCTGTTTCCGATGATGTGTTACGGTTATTTGCATCAACATTTGAATTTCCATTAATTAATTCGTTATCGTCTTCATCGTTATATTCGTGTGCCGTTATTATCGCACCATTTTTCGCTGCATGTGACACGGACACATGCTGATTATGAGTTGCTTTCCCTTTGAACAGTCTCATAATTTCAATTACAAGTCGTCAGTCATCTAAACAGAAATTGAATTGAGGCGTTCATTAGATCATTACAATGATAATAATTTCTGTGCTAAAAAGATTAAATTTAAATGGGGAGATGCATTATGTAAGAGTACGACTTCAATTTTAAAATATTTTTGTGTGGTACGTATACAAAAGTTTATTTATTTCTGGTTAAAATACAATGTTTTGCTTAATTTTATGCAAAGTAATGGTATATGGTACGGTATTATATACGTTCGTACATACCCCGCAGCAATATTGCTAAAATGAATAAATAAATAAATTTATTGTTTGTATTAAAATATAAGATTTTAGTATGGTCCGCGAACAGGTTGATTTTTGAAACGATAGGTTTGAGAAGCCTTTCGTTTTTCATTTTATAATTTTTACTGTACTCTGGATATGTACGTCTTTTTCGAACTAGTGCGGTAAAGTGATTTTTTTTTTCGATTGCGATTAAAAAAAATTTTACAAAAGTTAGGAACAACGTCTTTCCTAAACGACGTTGGAAGTACACGACGGACGAAGTCGCGATATTTCAACACTAGTTAGGAAAAATACCTTCATACGATTCTTGTTACATAATAGTATGTTGTGTTACAAGTATTGTAATGTTGATTTTTTCAGCACTAGACCCAAGTTAAAAAAAAATTGGGTCTTGTGCTGAAAAAATCTTATTACAATACGTGTAACACATCACATCATGCTTTGTGCCAACCGAGAATTGAAATAGACAAGAGAACAAAAAATCATAATTTTCATTGTAAACAATCACTCTTCAAATTTGATCGATCACATTGCTTTGCATTTTCTGAAACGAATGCAGTAACAACTCATACAAATTCCATATCAACACTGCTTTGAGTGTTGTAATATCACATCAAACGGGTGCTGAAATAAGTCACTTTACAACACTAAAATGAGTGCTGAAAAGAGTCGTATTTCAATTCTCGGTGGCACAAACTATTTTGATTCGAAATTCGCCTCCGGCTCGTCCTGGAAACATCTCATTCGCTAAAAAAAGCCCCTTAGCATGAGTTAGGAAAAATAGTTCGAAGTTTCGGTACCCACAACGAGCCGTAGTCATGTAATTCACAATGTTCATGTATTTTGAGCACTGGTTGTATTTGCAGAGTACTTTCAAAAATTAATCGAAACATTTATTTGCTTTTGTTGGTTATCGACATATCGTTAAAAAGTTAATACGAAGGGAAATCAGTGCAATTAAAACCAGGTCCGGATTTGATGCATATGGCAACTTCCCCGGCACAATACAAGGCGTAGAAAAAGTAGAAAATTAAAGAAAAAGTGGAATAGATCGGAAAAATCTGGTTAAAAATTGAATAGTATTTTTGTGGGCCTCGTTGCCCAGGGTTCATTTTTGTAGGGCACTGTAAGGTTTATTGTTGAGGGTCCTGACTAAAATCTGAAAAGTCGTACCTATTCCTCTTAAAAATATTCAGTCGTTTAAAAAATGATAAATGGGAGAATTTGTGCAGAAAATGTGCAATTTCTTCTTCAACCGTTTGTGTAATATCTTCGTTTTAATTTTTGATTTTTCATATTTTACTAAAACCTAAAAGCATAACTAGGCATCGACGCTCATAAACAGCGAATATATTATTGTATTAAATCCGTAAGAAAGCAACACTTTCACTAATAAAATTCAGAATATGTTATGAGACTTGCTATAAAAAAGGTACACGATTTTATGCGATTTGATTGCTTTTAATATTTGCGCGATTATTATTGAGAAATTATTCGATTTGTAAACATTGTTAGTGGTATGGTATGATATGCCGTTATGAGCAAACATATAAAATACTGGATATACAATGAAAGTACATCTATCTCAGAGGTATTAGGCCGTGAGTGACATAAGAAATTAAGAGCTTTCGTCGAGAATGCGCACGCCAATAGATTGCTCTTTTGTAATTTTGATTAGAAACTGGAATATTGTCGAAGTCAATGTCCGATCAATGAAAGGTTAATCTGGTTAACGATGATGAGAAACTTTTGCGAATTTCATCGAAAACACTCTAACCATCAACACGATCACAATTTATTACAATCGTCCAGTTGAAAACAGATAAGAGAAACATTCAACAGAATCGTTAACGAAAGATTGATGAGCCAGAATCGAATGGACGGTGAACGATGGAAATCGAACTGTTGTGTACAAAAATGTTAAAAGATTTTGACCTTTGAAATGGTTTGATGCTGTTTACCTTCACAACTAGCCATACATTATTTCGGTTGACAGAGTTCTTCACTTCATCTATCTTCGTGTTTCCATTTTAAAATCAGTTAATTTCTCAAACCTTTACCGTGAATAATTTCATGTGACGGAAAGAACATGTAAGAATGTCCTTTGTTTTGAATTCAACTTACTATATTGAAGTCAGGGCTGGATTGGTTGCCAATTGGTTCTATGATAGAAAAAGATCATATCGTATCCACACTGGTACCAACTCTGTTACTTCTTTTGAAATAGAAGGGAGAAGGGTTGAAGTAGAGATTGATACCAAATCTTTTACTTCATTAGTTTAATAAGCAAACATCTGGCCACATAAAAACATATTTGTCAGAGCTATTCACTGTACAGTCGATGAAAGATTAGTTAGCCGTTTGTGAAAGGTTCACTCATCTATTCATAACAGAAGTTGTCTTCACAATGCAAGAGAATAGTTATTTGTTCACCTTAGCTGAAATGTCGGAAGCCTCCGTTCTGTTGACCTTAGTAAAAAAGTAAGAAATTTCATACTCAAAGTGACAGTTTACGTGAGAAAAGTTCTATTTTCTCCCCACGAGAGAGAAAGTTCTGTACTATTCTCACTAGATATGTCATATTGTCATTCGACCATTCGTTGGCGAAACGCAATTTTCTCATGGCATATTGAAGGAAGAAAATAAGGTAAATAACGCACTTCTGAAAAATAAGGTTAATCACACCGCACATACGAAATTGTTTAAGAAAGTTGAGTATTCAGGCCCGATTAAGCAATGCACTACGCAAAAATATTAATTTTTGCGCCCACTATTCAAAAAATATTTAATTTAGTGGTCACTCAGCCTATTCGACCGCAGAGCCAGAGTTTTTTTTGTACTATAAAAAATTGTTATCAGGCCTGTTCGGTGCGGACCTGTTTATAAGTTTCTGTTTGGAAATGTACACTGACCGACCAGAGATATGCATTCCATATTATGATCTGGTATTATTAAGACATACCACCATCAACAATGTTCATACCTGCATTCTCTAACGAACGAATTTCTTATCGTTTCGTTAATTTATAACAAGAAAAAATTGCTTCCAAAGTTGGCTTTTTTATAAATATATATTTTTCGTTATAAATGGCATAGTAATTGGAGCATTAAAAATCTAATTTTTTTTATTGAATTGTGTTGAAGGCAAACATATTTTGTAAATAGAAGAAAAAAAAAAGAAATTTCGTTTAACATGGCTATTATAATCCATTTATTATTTTAGTAATTCATCATGTGTATCGATCATCAAAACGAATATCATAAAAATAAAAATGTTTTTAAATAATATTTAACCAGTCATTTGCGATGAATGGTAGAAGAAAAAAACATATTTAAAATTATCGAAACACATTGTTGTTTGTAGTGATGAATAGAAAATATGATGAGTGGTGTGTACGTACGCATACAGCACAATTTCAAAAGATAGAAAATCATGAATGTTTAGTCGAGTGCATTGATTTCCAAACTGACCGATTGTTCGAGTGGAGATTTTGAAGAAATTTGTTAACTTTTACGAAGCTCCCCAGGGCGTAAAAACATTATCTTGATTTACGTGAAGTTCGGTGAATTGTTGCGAATTATCGTGAATTATCGCCAGTTCTCGTTAATTGTCGCAAATCTTTAATAATTGTCGCAAATTTTCGTGGATTGTCGCGAATTTTCGAATAATTTAGCTATTTTCTTAAAACATTTTCACGAATGCCCTGGTCACTCAGTATCTTTTTCAAATATTCTTTTTGAGGGATTCTTTTGAAAAACAGAAACTTGAAATCGGACGCATTTTCCATTGGACTTTTTTTATATGTGCCTAGATTGGTATTGGTCCCTAGAACCTAAAACCACTTTCAAAAAATTCTTCGAAGCTTATATGGCTGATGGGAGATGATCGAAAACTGAAAACATAGACTTTTCTTACAGAAATTTCTCCAAGTACACGAGCCGTACAGGGTCGTGTGGGATGTCATTAGAAAGGTAATTGCATGTACTTTCGGGGCAAATAGTTTTGGGTTTAAAATTCATTCACACTGAGATATGTGCAGTTAAAGTTTTCAACCGAAAAAAGACTGAAAACTCACACTTTTCATACAGAAATTTCTCGAGATACACGAAACGTTCATGGTCGTGTGGTGTGTCATATGAAAAGTAATTGCATGTACTTTCAGAACAAGTAGAGCTTACGGAAGTTTGGTAGCATCTTCGATGCAATATAAGCACTTAAACATTTCAACTTCACATCATTCATCGTAGATGCTACCAAAGTTCCGTAAGCTCTACTTCCCCCGAAAGTACATGCAATTACCTTTCTAATAACACCCCATACGACCCTGTACGACTCGTGTAACTGGAGAAATTTTTGTAAGAAAAGTCCATGTTTTCGATTTTTGATCACCTCACACTAGCCACACAAGCTTCGAATTTTTTTTTTTTTTTTGAAAGTGGTTTTGGCTCCTGGGGTAGAATACCTTATTGGGCAAAAATAAAAAAGTCCAATGGAAAATGCGTCCGATTTCAAGATTCTGTTTTTCAAAAGAATCCCTCTTTGTCTTTTGTCTATAAAATACGACTCGAAGCACTTCATTTGAACTAAGTGTTCGCGGACTGAAAGAGGTCCAGAAGGCATTAGTGCTAGCTTTGAGATAATACTCAACCGTTTCTAATTTTTGTTGACTAAAATACCTTACTTTCTGCAGTCACATACTCCAGTTGCAGTTTTCCTCTTCTGCATGCACTAATTGGTCATGTTGGGCGATCGAACGGAGCTCGATAGGCCGCTAGCTTTTTTACATGCATTTCGGACCGAATTAATTTTGGCTGAAGCTTCAGATATCATCCAATAGGCCTTCAAGTAGCCACTTCAGCTCTGTATCTTCAGAAGAAGTCTTTTCTGGCAAGAGTCATTTTCATAAATAGTAGTAAGAAGTCGAAAAGTAGAGTTTTCATGTGAATAATATTGATCCGAGGCGATACCGAGGTCAATATACACAAGAAAGTGCGTGGTTTCGCTTTAGTTCTGGGACAAGACTTTTAAATGCTTAAAGTTGAAGAGACAAAAAATTATAAATAGTCGATAGACTCTTCACTAAACTAATCTTTTATTTAACTTACACATTCCTAAGAAATTGGGATTCTTATCTGCTGTGGCTCTAATCAAATATCTATAAAAATAAATTACTTGATCAAACGATTTTCTCAATTCCCTCAATCGTATTCAATCATTGTTCCGACATAACATTATCACTTCCGACATAACAACAAAAAGTCTCGTCGAAAAAATATTGGTGTCTTTGTTGTTGAAGCTCAAAGAAATGTGAACCTGATAACAATAAAAAAAAACTGGACTATCGTCTTCAATATTGAATTGTGTGACACAAAATGTACAAATTATTGTAGTGAAATTCGTGTCGCTCTTTGTATGTCGAACAAAAAGTGATGTAAATTTCAATTTCGTAGAGAAATGAACCGAACTCGTCAATAGGCAAACGTTACACAATTTGGAGACTTTTACAATAACAATGAAACGAAGGTAAGTTGAGGATGGGTCATACAATGAACGAACAGTTTCACAGTCCGATGCTGTTACGATGCTTTTCCATCATTTTGATAGAGTTTGATGATTTCTTGAACGTTGAAGCATAACACAAAGAAAATAATTTCCTTTCCTCATAAGACTTTCACAAACGGAAAGCGTATCATCTTCAGATCTACTTCGTCTTATTAATGTATCGCCTATCGCCTACATAGTATGTCCTACTGTTTGACATGAGTGTTAATTAGTTTAATATTTATTTATGTATCTGTTGTGGACAGTATATATTAGATTTCGCGAGTTGCAGCCCGAACGAAGTGAGTACTATACTTTACTGTATTTTTACTGGTCATATCTGCAGAGTCACTAGCGCCGTTAGGTTTTTTTTTAATGTTGCCAATTTAATTCGAATTGCTAAATAGTTTACGTCGATGCTAAATATTCATTTCTACTGGTGGTTTATCATTAACTGCCTTATGAAAACATTTTATGGCAGAATCTGACATGCCAAATTACGAAGCCCATCAAAGCAAAGCAAATTTACGAATTTATTTTTTCATAACTTAGAATAATTTGACGATTATTCAACTTGTTGCAATAGAAGTGTTGAAAGTATTTGACTTTTCTTGAATAGCCTTGTTCGTACGCAGTCATCTACATCGCGAATTAGTTTTATGTGACGTTAACTTTCTGTACAATAAAAAAAACCGTTGGTGCAATGTTGCGTGTGCAATGGTCGTCGTTTTATATTCCTTGCACAGAAAATAGCTAGACTATCAAACAGGGCCTATTTTCAGAAAACGTGTTCCTACAGTTTTCCAAATTTCTCCTAAGTTTTCCCAGAAATATTTTCGGAAAAGCGTGGAACGATTTTTAGAAAATGACGACATCTGTAAGAAGATGTTTTCTGGAAATAGTCCCTGCTAACAAGAATTTTGCGCTTTTAGATCAACTAAAGTATTCTGTTCTTGAAAATGTACTGTAGCGAGTAAATCTAGAAAACCTTTGCAAGAGCAACTAGAATCTGAGAATTTAACCTGTGCTCATCTCTACTACATATCAGTACAGCCCAATCGAAAATCAGTAAACATTGCAGAAACATTTACGAAAATAAATGGGAAGTCTCGCCGTTCCGTTTTAAAACTGCTAATTTTCATAAATGATACCAAATTACAACTTTTTATAAAAGGAAGTTTCTAATTTCAACGAAAAAGAATTAGTTGTCGGCTTTGTGAAGTGCTGGATCATCAATCACCAGTTTTTTATTTTATTTATTTAACTCGTCTGGTCAAATCGATAAACGTCTGCTTTTCATTTCGTTAAATGTTATTGTAATGGCAACTAATATAATTCGTTCTCATGTGTATCATGTGTAGCCATACGAAATAGACGGTTCGAATGGTTAAAATATTTCAATTTAATTCCAAGAATTACACACAGATCTCGTTGAATATGAGGAATGTACTCGCAACCTGAATAAATACAAGATTCTTATGTTCCAGATATATTTATGTGCCGCTGCTTCACCTCGTCTTCTTGTTTGTATTTATTTTTTTCGAATTCCTAGTCAGTGAATCGCAGTTACAACAAAAAAATTGCAGAGTTGATTATGTTTTCTCTCGATTTATGTCCCTGTTAGTTTTTTGATTGATTGAAAATGCTGTGCAGGAATTCTATTTTGCGCGTTGCACTACCAAGAAATCGCTTTTCGTCAATAACAGTGGTGTTAAAGAGGTCTCAATGAGTAAAATATACAATCTACTGGTTTAAAGACTGATATTTTGACTTGTGTGGTTGCATCGCTCGCCGTCGGCTCGAGCTTCAGGCGCCACACCCATCAAAATAAAAATCTCAAAATCAGTACGTAATTTACTGTTACACCGAGGTTGTTTTGGTTGTTTTGGTTGTTTTGGCTCCAGGTAATCTACAATTGCTGCGACAGCTGCATTTTTTGTATGCGGTGCTACAGCTGTGGCAGCTATTGTAGATACATGTACAAAGGATTTATAAGTTCGTTGTAACATTTTCCGGATCCATCAAAGATTTTCAGGGAATGCTACATTTTAGTGTGATTATTGAACTCGGCCTCGACTCGAATAAATAAGATTCATACGACAACTGAAATATTTCTTAATTTTTATCCGCAATAATGTAATAGCAGGCTGTATTGGATGCTGTGAGAGTAAATCATTACATAAGATAACATACTCGAGGGAGTGTCCGAATTAATGAACTAGCAGCATCCATCCAATGTATTCTGTTTTACTGCCGACCATATGCGAAACTTAAATATCACATAAAAATTCACGAAAAAAGGAGAGAAAATTTTCCACATGTACATGACACAAACCCATGGAGTGGCTACTATTCTTAACAAAAATTACTCTATTTATCCAGAACCATGGAAACGGGCCTGATTCAGGACAATCAGGGGAAAACATTAACTATCGCTTTTTTATTCTCATTCGATAGAAGATAATAAACCTCGTCCAATGCTTGGGTTGACGGCAATGTTCCGAGCACAGAAGATGAATTTCCACGTTGAATGTCTATGGATAGTCTCTGCCTAAGGAAAAGCGTAGCTCTCTTCTCGTTAGTGACATTCGAGATTATATAATTGCTAAGGCCTATAATTGCTAAGTAATCAGGCAGGCAGTAAATCATACGGTCGAAAAATAATTTTCATTATCATAACCAGCTGGTCAACATTGGAACAACGTTTGCTTGATTCTGTGTTTATCAAAGTGTTCCCCTTAAATATATGTATTACTGGTACTATCCGAATAATTAAGATCGACCTAACAATGAAAATTTAACTATTTAATAGTGTGCAGCAGAAAAGAGACCAGCTGATGCTAGTGGTATGAGAATTACTTTAGAAGGACTGTGATTTTCACAGTCAAATGATATCAAGACAGTTGGCGATACTATCGAATATTGAGATATAATATTCCGAAGCTGCTTAGCCCTTAAATCAATCTAAGACTAAGAATTAATCAAACCATACTATTCCAACACCATTAATAACCCTATCTATCGTACTTTGTATCTTCAACCAAACACGATAATTTATACATTCTCCGAGTCGATGTCAATTAGAAAGGACGTTACAATTTATATTATTGAAGTGAGTGAACGTGATTGATTGCGACCACTTCTATGTTATTATAATAATCAAACAAGAATTCAAGAATTCGTTCGATCATTTTACCTGTTTTATTTAACTTTTAATAATTTTATTAGCTCACCTTGTTAGAAAATTATTGGATTCGATAAAGTTCACATCATTTATTGGTCGTGTTGTAACCGTATGTATAGTCAAGTCACCAAAGTCGTATGGAATACATCACACAGATTATTAAGCCTTCAATAGCCAAGCTGCTAATGACCTGTGAAAACTAGTTATTCGGCTGCTGTTCTTTTTTAACTCTTCTAAAATTCCTTCGACAATACATTAACGTATATCATCTCACAACATTGTCATTTTAGCAATTTTTTTGTTCGATTAATGATGGTTTTTCGAGGTATAATCAACTTGTAAACCACAAAAATTCTTTTTCTTTCTTTAATTCAATCCATCCAACTATTAAACGCTGGTTCATAAATTCCAGCAACAACGAAAAAGTATTATTATTGTCTTATTGTTGTTATGCTGTGGCTGTTTATTTATTTTGTTGTTACTCTACGTGCTGCACAATGAGAGCTTATTTATCGAGCACTGAACTACCATAATATTTTCGTCCGACAAAAAACATAAACAATATATGCGCGAAGTGTTCAACAGGTGAACGCGAAGAGTGTTACCAGTAGAACGGTCTTACGTTGATGGAACGCGATCGACAACTGAATGTACGAGAGCGAATTAATGGAAATCAAAACACGTAAGTTGGCTGATACTATTTTGTGGTTAATACAAACATTTGTACTTTGCTGACCGAAAAATAAAAAATGTAATCGAGCAATGTGTGTAGGAATGAACTGAGAGTATTGAGAGTATGTAACCATGAAAGTATATGTATGTTCAAAGTACCAACGTTGCGCTTTTCGTGAAATTGATGAGGCTAATAATGTATTGTGCGGTGGCAGCTAAAAATTGAATATGGTTCAAGTATGGCAATTGTACTTGGATCGACGTGCCCTCTGTAAACATTCTAGTCAGATTGTTTGTCGAGTCAAGAACATTTTTTAGTTCAATTAAGTTGATGAGACATACGTTTGTATTAGCCGATATGATGATGATGCAAGAACTTCTTGCCAAGAACTGCAAAATGTAAGAACGAATCGTATTTTCTTTTCATGTTACCTGCGTCGAAAATCGTACTTCTCAGGCATTTCTTTCGACGCTCTTAGCATATAAAATCAATTACAAAACGCGGGATAAAAATGTAAAGTCTAGTTTTCGTGTGTTGATTGACCTCGCCTGGGAACAACAACTCTTTATCTCTAGTCATGTAAATCGCTATTATTCTTTAACATTATTTGGACTGTAGCCAATGGCTACTAGCCATAGAAACAATGTGAAATATCTGTATCAATCTGGATGAATCCTTTCTTAAAAAGAGTGGAATTAAATTCACGAGTTTAAGTTCGAAGATGGGCTATGTGGGATTGAGGATCTCAAAACTTGGCAATCGAGGCAATCGGATCAGAATACTTTAATGAAATTTTGTTCTTTCAGCTATTTACCAAACATTCAAAGATAATTGTAACCCCTCTGTAGTTCTGTATACTTAAGTATGGTTTCCACTCAACAAAAAGTACACCGTGAGACAGGGCCTATTTTAAGGAAATTAAATTTCCAAAAATTCTCAAATTTTTCCATCACTTTTCGTCATTTCATCTAAAAACACAATATATTGCATCGTAAATGTTGTTTTCACTGCCTTTTTAGTTGTTTTTCATGTCTTTGAGCTTAACTGATTACTTCGGAATGAGATCTAACAGAAAACCAAATTTGGAAATTTTAAGAAAGTTTTCATTTCCATACTAAATCGCAAAATAGAAAAACTGACAGATCGTAACAAAGGAGAAAAAAAGCTCCATCTGACGTATAAATTTATACGACTAATGGCGTGGATTTTTGCTTTCTTTATTTGACAGCTCGCTCTCTCATGGCTCAGGGCCTATTTTAGGGATTTAATTTCCAAAAATTTCCAAAATTTCACAAATTTCACAAAAATTCTTAAAATTTCTAACAAAGGAGAAAAAAGCTCTCTCTGACGTATAAATTTATACGACTAATGGCGTGGATTTTTGCTTTCTTTATTTGACAGCTCGCTCTCTCATGGCTCAGGGCCTATTTTAGGGATTTAATTTCCAAAAATTTCCAAAATTTCATAAATTTCACAAAAATTCTTAAAATTTCTAACAAAGGAGAAAAAAGCTCTCTCTGACGCATAAATTTATACGACTAATGGCGTGGATTGAAAAAAATCATTTTGTCTCTCGCACTTTTTACGTAAGTGGAAATGAGTTAAAAAGGATCGTAAAAGGAAATGGTACAAACGAAGAGATAACTTAGGAGAAAATACCAAATAGTGCTGAATTAGCCAAAATACATTGAAATGGCTGAATTGAGGGTGTGGACTGCTGAGTTCGACAAAATACAAGTCCTGAATTGAGTTGGTGGAATACGGAATTAGGTAAAATGGATGGAAATGGCAGAACTGAGTATTTGAAGTGCTGAATAAGCCGAAATACATGAAAATGGCAGAACTGAATATTGGTAGTGCTGAGTTAGCCAAAATACGTAGAAATGTGTCAAAATTAAGTGCTGACCAAGACAAAAACATTTCTAGCTCTAGTGCTATGCATAGAATTATAAAATTCAATTGATTGGTCCGATCAGTTTTTTTAGTCGCTCTTCAAACCGTTCAAGTGGCCCCTACTATTTTCGTTTTTTTAAAACATACATTTAGGCGATCCGAATAACGGCGTAACAGAGGCGTAACAGAACCAAAATCATTGGTTTGAAGGTGTAATAGCAGCTGAACGAAAAGTGATACAGTTACATAGTTATAGGGGTATATTGGCACAGCATGTATGAATAGGAAGACTTATAATATCTCTCTAAGATTTAATTCAGTTTCAATGAGTGGAAACTAAATTTTTGTTTATTTTGTGGTTGTTGCTGTTTATGATTGGTGTGACTTAGAATGTTTTTTCGGAGCCATATTCAAACTATAAAAGTATACTGAAAGACCATTATGATTGTTTATTTGGACGGACAGCAGATTATAGAGAACCACTCAGAGCATACATACTCCATAATAACCTACGTACTAATTCAAACCAACAGCAGATTTAAGAGACCCACTTAGAGTACTCCATCAAATTGCGTGCCATAATTTGATTTGTGCTCATTTTATTGAAGCTGTACAATACTAACAATGATGATGCTTGTGCCTAATTTGAAAAGATGACAATATAATTCAGTTCCAAAATTTTAAGATTTTTCCAAGACCTAATGATATTCAAACATTGATCTAAGGCGATAACTGGGCGTAAATAAAGTCCAACCTAAAGATGATGAATGAGTATTGTACTCAATGGTATGTGCACGACAGAGAGAGATTAAATTCAAATTCGTATCATCCAATGCATAATTCATGAAATTAGCAAAAAATATTATTTATTGGTGGGTATAAATGGGTATGTTTGACAGACACACAAGACTAATTGATTCAGTCAAAGACTTTCGCGCGACTTTAACATCATTAGATTTTTGCATTTAATTTTTTCGTTCAACCGAAAAACACAACAACTAGGTCGTGTCATATGGTTTATCAATATTCATACCATCGTCATTTTCTGTTCGCTTTTTATGAATTGTATCGATCTCAAAGTAGCTAATTTTCGTCGTTCATATCCGCATAGCCATTTCTTTGCCCGCCTTTAATCGGTCTAACATTAGTATGTTGCGTGTATAAGTGGGATGATAATACAATAGTTTCTATTGAACGACTGTGATTTAGAATCGGTGAAAGAGGATCGAAACTGTTGTTTATGTGATGATTCTTTCGGTATTTTAATTTTATGCTAAATTCTTCGAACGGTTTCAGCGTCAATTATAATTCTTGACTCTGTAAAGAAGAGAAATGCTAATTTTCATAATTTCATATTTGAGAAGAAAAAAGGCAAGCTACGCACAGCCCAGCACGAAGTATTATACTATCAGATGATTGACAGTCTTCCCTATTAATGAAACTTTACGGAAAATATGGTGATGGATGATCCATCATGGATCGTAGAGCCGTTGAACTCGTGAAAGACGGTCGATATCGTTTGGCCGATGTTATCGAACTTTTTCCTCTCCCTTAATCTAGAAGTATTTTTTGGACAGCCCCTAAGCCCTTGTCAATCTCTTCATACCTATGCTATGCAGTAGTTTTAATATTATTTTTGCAAGAGCATGGGACAAGTACTCAAACCGATTCAGTGAAACGTTTTTTCGAAAAATCAAAGATGCAACCACTGTATGACGAAATCTCCCTCATACTTTTCGTGTAAAAAAGATTCCAATAACCATCAGAGATGTTCATCGAAAGTTTTTATTCTGCAAAAAATCGATCACATACGGCTGTACATCTGTTATCGATACCGACGACAGAAATAATGACAAGCTATGGGTAATACGGTCCTTTATATGGTAAAATACATGTAACAAAAATTGAAGTACTAGATTAAAACTCAACCACAGGCGACAAGTATCATGTTTTTTAATCAAGCACTATAAACCGATAACTTCAAATCTATTGCTTCAAAAGTTTTTAACATTCGCTTTGTTATTACAAGGTCACACTAGCTAAAGTTCCTTTCTTAATTTTTACCTCTTCTCTCGATGAGCTAATCTTTTGCAAATGGTGATGTATCCGATTTAGAACGACACCGAAACAATTTGCACCTATTCGCCTAGTCGGTTGGCTTGTAGAGGCGCCACATTTTTTATAGTACTTCATACTTACTGGACTTTTTTTTGTGAACCATCTTCACATTGATTCATTCCTTTGAAATGTCACAGCAGTGAAGTTGGTTCACATGAAAATAAGCGCAGTGACAGCAGACTAAAATATGGGAAAACTCTATTAAATTTCTTCTTAGTTTCTAAACATCATTCTCCTATAGCCTTGGAAATGGCAACATAATCAATTTACACACTGTACTACGTACGGGACTATAAAATCAAGTAGATGATGGTCTATCAGGTATAAAAATGATGAAATGATTCTACATTCTCTTCTAAAGTTATGTACATGTGATCATTATGTAAACAATGGACGTTAAATAGGTGTGAATAATTTCACCATTAGGAAATGTCTACAGTTCATGTGAATGCCCTTTTCATTGCTGATTAGCACCGAAAATAGTAATTTCACTCGAAACGAAAAGATCTATTTGATTACAGTGTAATTATCATTCGTCATATTGTCAGCGCCATAATAATGCGACGACAACTAACAGTCAACATCGAAATGATATATCTAGGTCGTTAATTCTGTCAATCTTCGAACGTGCTAAAACCGAAAGGTACACAATATATAATGGCTTTTATGTAGGTTCGTTCAATAAAGTCATATATCTCGTTCACATCTCAATGTCTAGCATTTTTGTTAGGTCGGCCGCGAACTTCGAAAGTAGGATTTTTTTTTTCAAATGAAACGCTTGCCATGCGTAGAAAATTTACAATACACAAGTTCCGGTGTGCAATAGTTATTTGTTCAACGAGTGGGAAAAAGTAGGAAATTACGTTGCATTGGGTTTATTGAACTCGGTTACGCCTCGGATCAACAAAATTCAGATGAAATCTCTACTTTTCATCTTTTTATCCCTAGTTATTTAAATGACGGATGAAATACCTGTTGAAATGCTTAGATCAAAAGCAGTAATAGATTGATGCAGTCATCATTCTTTACACCACAATTGACTTTGCAGATGACATTCTCGGGTTTCTATTTGTGTGGAAGCGTGACTCAAGCTAGTGATCTGTCGAGGAGTTTCTAAAAGTCTACATGAAACGGATTTTACATATCAAAAGGTCGGACTGCGCGAAATTCCATTAAATGAAATTAGCCCCCTTTTCAATTTCGGCCAAGAAATGCGTCACACCGACGCCTTGGCGTTGAGAACCACAAGAAATTATTTGACTCTTTTAATTCGACAGAGGTTCCCTTAGCTGAATCTTTCGTTTATTTCCGAGGGGGTACGCACTCCAGGAAATCTTATGAAAGATTTTAAAACATCATGAGAATCTTTCCCCTGAATTCTTATTGAAAGATTTTTTCCACATCTTGTAGATTTTTAAACATCACAGCTCGGGTTCTAAAATCTTTAAATTAAGAGACTTGAAAATTTTTAAATAATTTCTTAAAAATCTTTTTCCTAAAGGAAAGATTTTAAAACATCATGAGAATCTTTCTTCTAGAAAATCTTATGAAAGATTTTAGAACAACTGAAGAATCTTCTTTCTTTAGAAATGTGGAAAGATCGTTCCAACATCACTGAAGATTTTTACACATCAGAAGAATCTTGTTTCTCCGGAAGAAGATTTTTAAAATATCTGAAGAATTTTCGAACTGTCGTTCACTAAATGAAAATTTCTCTACATACATTTGTCATATGAAGAATCACAATATGATTTTAGCAATATATTCTCAGACGCTAAGGCTTTACATACATTTTTTGTTCACCATAGCTTTATAAGACGTTTATAAAACTCATACACTGAAGGAACCTCGGAAGGACCTTGTGAACGAATGATTTTTTTCTACAAGAATTTTCTTTATCTAGAATCAAAAGATGTTTTTCCGTAGTAGAATTTTTTTGAAGCACTAAAAAAATCTAAAGCATCAGAAGGATTCTTAGAGGGCGGTTATATACACAAAGAATCCTTCTGATGCTTTCAAATCTAACACAAAGAAATTCTTGTAAGAATAATCATCCGCGTTTAATAAAAGATTTTGAAACATCAAAGATTCTCTAATTCTGCAAGATGTTTTATCTACATTAAAAAGGTCGATAATATCGGAATGATTTTCAGTGTCGAGAATCCAAGGTATTTTTCCTTAATAGACGATTATGAAACATCGATGATTTTCTAATTCTCCAGGATCACATAAAGATTTTTTTATAAATCTCGATATAAATTTATTTAAAGACTATGAATCGAATAGAATTTTTTTTGAAACATTGATGGAATCTTAGGCAAAAACTTCAAAATCTCAAAATTCTCGTAGTGTAGAGGTTTGCTGCTATGGGGTACTTTTTAGTTGGCCAGGTGCTAATCAATTTGATTAGAACAGTCTAAAATAAGGCGTGTTCCTTTTCAAAGAATAGCATCGACGTCATACATAAACAACTTTCCTCCAAAAATACAATATTCTTTTATTCATATACTTAGGTACTGTCTAACATTAAGGCGAGCACGCAAAGGCTGAACATTGAATGAGTTTCCATGCAACGTTGTCCTGATTATATACGCTTGATTTCAATATGGCCGCTGCATTTCCCCTTCTTTCTGTTCTCCTCCAAGTTCGACTTTGACATTGACTTGTGTGTTGATGCCACCTGTTGGTGATGTTGTCTGATTGATGTTTGATTGTTGGTAGCGCACAAATATTTGAATGTGTGTGACGCTACATACCCCCCCAAGTTTAGAAGGTGAGGGTTCCGAGGCTGCTGAACTTAGTGTATGGTGCAGCTTATTGTTGTTTTCTTGGTCTTCCTCTCTTTCTCAATGGATAGCTAGGCTCTTCAGTTGCTGATTGCTTGCCTTCTTCTTCCTTGAACAGTGTGATGTCCGATGTATGATATGTTCCAATTGGTTTGTCTGGATCTTGAGTGGATGCAATTTCGTATGTTGCTGCTCCAATTTTTTGTAATATCACATATGGGCCATCTCGCTTAGGTGCTAATTTTGCAGAAAAATTCTTGTCCTTGTTGCTTTGTAAATGCGTTTTAATTAGTACTCTATCTCCTGGTTGATAACCTGGATCCGGTCGTCGATGTATGTCGCTCTGTGTTTGATTTTGATTTTGCATTTTCTCCACATTTTCTTTTACTTGCCGAAACGTCTCTGTAAGTTGAAGCAATCGTGGTGTTATTTCAGGTACAAAATTTTCGCTGATTACTATCTGTCGTATGTCGTTGCGTAAATCTTCTTTCGTTCGAAGATTTCGACCAAATGTCAAGTAGGCCGGTGTATAGCCTGTGCTGGCGTTTCGAGCTGTATTCATTGCAAATCTAATCGCGGCTAATTGTGTTGACCAATTTGATTGATTCGTTCCAACTTGTATGGCCAATTGATGTTTCAGGTCTCTGTTTTTTCTTTCAACTGGGTTTGCTTGTGGGTGGTAGACAGGCAGCAAGATATGTTCAATGTCGAGACAGAAAGTTAATTTCTGCATTACCGATGATACGAATTGACTTGCATTGTCACTTACGATTCGTCTGGGCAGCCCAAATCGCATGAAGATTTCGTTTAGTACGATTTCAGCACATGCCTCTGCTGTCGCTTCTTTGAGTTTGAATAGTTCGACCCATCTTGTTGCCAAGTCTTCGACTACCAGGATGTGTTTGAATCCGTCGGTTGATGTGGGAAGTGGTCCAAATAAATCCATTGCCAAGGTTTCAAATCGTTGATGTGAAGCTGTGCTCTGAATTAATCCTGCTGGTTTGAGGTTTTGTGCCTTGTATTTCTGACATTCCTTACATTTGTCGACGTACGTTGCTATTTGTTTTCTCATGCCAGTCCACGTATATCTGGCTGAAATTCTAGCTAAGGTTCTTTGCACTCCATAATGTCCAGCTGTCGGTGCATCGTGATACTCTGTCAAGATGCGTTGGACCTCATGTAATGGTACCACTAGAAGTGCGTCTTCCGAGTCTTCGTCGGCTGATTGATTGTAGCGATATAGAACTCCTTGATTCATGAAGTATCCTCTTGTTGTATATCTTGTGAATTCTTCATGTTTCGAATCATTTTCGAAGATGTTGATGATCTTGGCTAATTCCTCATCTTTAAGCTGTTGTTCTCTGATATCGTTTGCGCCTCTCGATGGTATGTCGATTTGCAGCATACAGATAGTACAGTCTTGTGCTTCGTTGTGTCTTTCTGATTCATCCGGGCACGGAGGTCGCGATAAACAATCGGCAACTACATTCGTTCTTCCAGGTTGGTACAGTATTTTGAAGTCATATGCTTGCAGTCTCAAGGCCCATCTGGCTAATCGGCCTGATGGTGATTTTATAGACATAAGCCATTTCAGCGGTTGATGATCTGAGATTAAGGTCACTCCTCCTTCAATGTACCCTCTGAACTTTTCCATGGCCCAGACAACTGCTAGAGCTTCCCGTTCAATCGTAGAATAGTTTCGTTCGGCATTTGTAAGTAACCGGCTTGCATACTCAATAGGATGTTCATCTTCGGTTTCGCCTTGTACGAGTACTGCACCGATTGCGTAGGCACTAGCATCCGTTTTAATGATAAAAGGTTTATCTGGATCGATCTGTTGAAGTACTGGTGCAGAACATAGTGCTAGTTTCAGTTGGTCGAATGCATTTTGTTCCATTTGTGTCCATTCCCATTTAACATTCTTTTTTGTTAGCTTGGTTAAAGGTCTGATGATTTCGGCGAAGTTTTTGATAAAACGGCGATACCAAGAACACGTTTGGATAAATGAAAGTAATTGCTTTAGATCTTGAGGTGGTTTCCTGCATCGGATGGCTTCAATTTTCCCAGGGTTTGCTTTTATTCCTTGCTGTGTTATGATGTGACCAAGATACTTAACTTCGGAACAAGCAAAGTGGCATTTTTCTCTGTTTGCTCTTAGACCAAATTGTCGAAGCTGTTTGAAGAGTTTATCAAGCTCTTGTAAATGATTGTTGAAAGTCGTTGAGATCAGAATTATATCGTCCAAATAGGTAAGGATTTTCATATTTGGTAAGCTGTTTCTGAAACTGTTTGCTAGACGCTGGAACGTGGCTGAAGCATTTTTCAGTCCAAACGCCATCCTTTTAAACTGGTACATTCCGAAAGGGGTAACAAAGGCTGTTTTCTCCCGATCTTCTTCCCTTATTGCGATTTGCCAAAATCCTGAATGAAGGTCAATTGTTGACATAAATAGTGTACCCCGAGCATCTTGTAATAAATCGTCGATGACTGGTAGAGGATATTTATCTGAGATTGTAACTTCATTCAGGCGTTTATAGTCTATGCATATTCGCCATTTACCATTTGGCTTAAGTTTCATTACGACATTTGATGCCCATGGAGAATCACTTTCCTCGATGATGTCATCGTCGAGCATTTTCTGAATTTCCACTTTGAGTGCTTCTCTTTTTGCTGCAGGTAATCGATATGGGGCTGATGCTACAGGTAAGTGATTTAGTGTATCGATTCGGTGTTCGATTTTCGTTGTGGCTGGTCCAGCTTCATTAAAAATGTCCTTGTGTTGGTTGATGAGGTCATTCAGGCTGTGTTTTTGCTGATTTTTTAAATTTGGGGCTTCTTCAGCTCGTAAATTTAAATCTATCATTAACAGAGGTATATCTTGTACTGAAGTATTTCTAGTCGGTGGCTCGTAATACTGAATTTCGTGTTGAGTTTCCTCCATTTTTCTAGCAGCTTCCGGAGTTGAATTTATTGGAGAAATCATCGCTGGCAAGTAGCTTGGGCTGGTGAATTTCTTCAAAATCTCGTTGATTGATAATTGTTGTCCCATTAAATTGATTTCTTCCATAATTGGATCTGAAATCGTTGGTATTTCCGTTTCTTCAAGTATTTCTTGCGGTGGACGGGTTGATAATGAGACTGGAGAGCATGGAATGTAAGGAGTTGCTGGCAATGGTTTTATTGCTGAATCCAGTGGTGCACTCGACATGTCTTGTGAATAATCAACCAATGGGGCAATGTTGTAATTCTTCGTTTTCCTGGCACGTTTTCGTTGACGTCGTGATAATTTGACTGTTGTTTCAGCTGGAGGTGGCATAGAATGAATCGGGTCGATTTCTTCGTCTAACGTGTGAGTTAGCTCATTCGGGAGTGACTGAGTATAGTCGAACAGATGCCATTTTGTTAAATCGTCTGAAAAACACCAGGCGTCTTGACTTAGGTTGATTATAAGTCCTGTGGATTTGATGAAATCAGCTCCAATTAATGTTTTATTTGCAGTTGCATCCGGAATGGCAATGAATTGTATCGGGAATTTTCTCAAACCAATTACGATGGTAGTTGATGTCCGCATGACTAATTTGTAAGTCTGTGATCCGTCCGCCAATTTCATATTTATCATTACTTCTTCGAACGGATGGTCAGTATTCAGTAAATGCAAGTATAGTTCACGACTTGCTATGCTAGCTCTAGCACAAGTGTCCAGATATGTTGTTGTCAACCTATTGCTGATATTGCAAGTCACGTTAGGCAGATCGGTGCCGACTTCTTGGTATAGCGAACAAAATTCCTTATTTGCAGGAAGTGGTTTCGCGACCTTCTTGCAAGTAGTACATTTGCTCCTTACCGTATTTGGTGCTCCACAGCCATAACAGGAAAATGAATTTCCTTGAGGAGTTGCTGGTTTCAATTGTGAATTTCCGTTGTTTTGTGGTTTTTCACCCGCCGGTTTGGTTTGAGCACGTAACTTCTTTCTGCATTCGGATTCCGTATGATTATAATTGTGACAGAATGAACAAGTTTTCTTTGCTGGTTTTGACGCTTCCGTTTCTTGTTCATGTTGTTCCGTAACGCGCGCTTTCTCTAGTAAAGCTGTAATGGTTGAGACTGAGTTTCGATCGACAGTTTTCTTGATTTTCAAGCGTAAATGTCCGTAGAGTAGATCAATTTTCTGATTGTCATTCAGAGGAAAATTGGTTAAACGATTTATCCGGGCCATTTGCCTAGTCACATAAGTGTCGGTCGTTTCCTTGTCAGCTTGTCTATCATTACCAATGTCATTGATCAGAAACCAATTTGGTTGAGGTGGCTGAAATGCATCACGAAGCGTTGTCGTGATATTATCGAAAGATCGAATTGAAGTTTTTATTCCGTTCCACCAGTTCAAGGCGTTGCCAGATAGCAGTAGTCCAAAGTCTCGTATGGCATTTTGCTCTTGGATATGTTTTGAATTGATGTACGTAGTCACACTGTTAATGAAGTTTTCTACGATGGTCCAATCTCGAGTTCCATCATACTTCAGAGAACAATCTGCCAAACTGCCTTCAGTACGAGCCTGTGCGATTGCTTGTATCATGTGAGCAAATTGCTCTTGTGTCATTTGTATGGCCATCACTTGTTGCTGATGATCCGGTAAACTTTGAGATGTGGTTGTGTCGATTTGGTAATCTTCTGCCGAGTCTGGATATTCTGTCACCAAACTTAGATCGTGTAGGTATTCCGAATCCAGATTGATGTCGTGCGGGTAATCCGTAGTTCGAACCAGTAGCCGAAAGGTGATTTTCGTATAGCCAGAATCCAAATTCTTGTCGTGTGGGTATACCGTAGCCGAAATTTGAAATTGAATCGTGCGGGTAGTCTGTAGTTGACCCAGTAGCCGAAACGTTATTTCATTGTACGTATATACAGAAGCCAAAATTCAAATTCTTGTCGTGTGGGTATACCGTAGCCGAAATTTGATTTTGCGGGTAGTCCGTAGTCGGATATGATGTAAATGTTTGATGACGTCACGTATTGTTGACGTCACTTGGTCGATGGTTAATCCACTAGTTGGGCGCCAATGTAGAGGTTTGCTGCTATGGGGTACTTTTTAGTTGGCCAGGTGCTAATCAATTTGATTAGAACAGTCTAAAATAAGGCGTGTTCCTTTTCAAAGAATAGCATCGACGTCATACATAAACAACTTTCCTCCAAAAATACAATATTCTTTTATTCATATACTTAGGTACTGTCTAACATTAAGGCGAGCACGCAAAGGCTGAACATTGAATGAGTTTCCATGCAACGTTGTCCTGATTATATACGCTTGATTTCAATATGGCCGCTGCATTTCCCCTTCTTTCTGTTCTCCTCCAAGTTCGACTTTGACATTGACTTGTGTGTTGATGCCACCTGTTGGTGATGTTGTCTGATTGATGTTTGATTGTTGGTAGCGCACAAATATTTGAATGTGTGTGACGCTACAGTAGAGATTTTTCGGCTTCTTGCATTTACGAACTCCAAGAAATCACTTCAGAAAAATGTTTGTCCTAAAAATTTAAAAATTCCCGTAGAGATTTTTCGGATTCTTGCAGGTACGCACTCGAGATCTTATACAAGATTTTAAAATATCATGAGAATCTTTCTTCTGAATTTTTATGGAAACATTTTTTCTGCATCTTGTAGATTTTTAAACATCACAGCTCGGGTTCTAAAATTCGAAAAATAAAAATCGTCAAATCAGGAGACTTTTGAAGATTAAAAAAAAAAAACTTCATAAAATCTTTGTCCTAAAAATCTCAAAATTCCCATAGAGATTTTTCGGATTTTTGCAAGCTACTAAAGTGAGTATCCCCTCGTTTATTTCGCTGATTTCGTAAAATCGCCGTCGACCTTAGATATGCAAACCAAAAAGCCCATCACCTGCAATTTGAATATATTTTTATGTGATTTCGATATATTGTGTGGCACTGAATTGAACGATCATAATACAAAGGTTTGAAAGAAAAGAAGTGAAATTCCTACACACAACCGTTTAAAGCGTCACCGTATTAAGAATTATTTTTTTTATATGCCATGGTACCGTGTGCGTATCGTTTTATTAAGTCCGAATGCAAGAGTGGAGAGAAGAAAAAAAATGATAGTAATAACACAAGTGAGGAAGCACACTCTTGTTGGCTGGTGTGTCTTATTAAGATATATATCAAAGCGAACAATATTTTTATACGAAAAAAGAAAGAAGAAAAAAAGAACTTCATTTTCGTAACGGTTATCTGTGCGATTCAATTTTTATGTTTCATTTCTTATTTATATTTCTGTTGTGAATCACACACAAAAGAGGTGTGGATAAGGTCTCCAATTTTACCAATTCATTTCTCAATCGGAATCAGACAGATTTACAGCTGAAGCGCGCGTACGAACATTTAAAAAAAAACTTTTATCACCCGAGCTGTGAGTTAACGATTTAATTATTAGATAGACAGTCCATTACTCGTGTGATTTGATCTTTTGTTCTACGGAAAGATTAATGAGTTTTTAAACATTTGATGTGAGCTGATGATCGGAAGTCTATTTTGAATGAGATTGCTTCAGGCGATACGTTTTTATGAACTGTTAATGTTGTTAAGAAAGTGAATTCGAAGTGTATTCGCACGCTGTGGTACACAGTGTTGTATTATATAATTGAAGAGAACTTGAATTACCAGAAAGTGATAAGCAAGAAACTCGTGCAGCAAGAATACACAGACAACAATCCACGATGATAACCACGCGAAAAGTGCTAATATTTGTGATACTAATCGCTGTAATGGCCAGCGTAGCAAATGGCAAACGGAAAACAAAAACCAAAAGTCAAAAAGCCGATGTTGTCGGTGACGATCGCCAGAATTTACTACAAAGTCGCGAAACGGATCCTCCGAATTTCCTGCGTCTGCTGTTGATGAGACTGATCTATGGCATTGCCGTGCAGATCGGAGCCGAAGATCGTTTAGCGGGATTTCTGAATGGTATCTTTGTGCCACCGAATGCCGACGATGACGATGGATTCGGTGGATTGGGCGGTTTTCTGGGCGAGATTGGTGATGGTGGTGGTGACGATTTGTTTGATTTTTAAGCGAGGTGGAGAAGAAATGAGGCTGGCGGTGACACATACAACAGAGAAATTTTAAATTAAAAATTCATCCAGATCGCACCTACTTAAGACATGATGTCATGGCATTCTTTCTAATAACGTTATCATACCAATATATCAGCGAGCTCGTAACGGTTTTTGCGATTTTTTTTTAAATTTATTTCTTAAAAAATGTGAAATCTTCAAATTGTTTATTCAGACGAAGAGAACTGTTACAGCAAAACCACTAAAAACGAAGGCGAAAAGTGTGTTTTTTCTTTCTTTCTTTGTTTATCTTGATGTGTACAACATTGGTGAAGATATGAAAATCAACTGTTGTTAGCACAAATTTTTGTGTAAACAGCAGAATAATGCGTTTAGATTCATCAAACGATTAATGCTTTTAATGGGTGATTTTTTACAAATCATCATCACCATTGTGTGTATGAGATATGCCTGGAACATGCGATAATTGCGATCCATTCATAATTGATTTTTTATGGTGCCTCTTCTGTAGATATAATTGTTTTGTATTCATAATAATTGTGTAGTGAGAACAGAATTTTTATTTATTTATTTTGATTTAATTTATTTATTTAATTTATTCATTAAACTAAGGTACTTACATTGTTGTGCGATTAATGAATTTCTGGAAATCGAATTATTAAATTTTGGGAATTTATTCTTTCCAGAAATTACTTTTTAGCGAATGATGTTAATAATGATTGTGTAAAGTGTAAAATAAAATCCGATTTATAACCCAACCCACGTATCTATGGTTTCATTTACTGCGAACGATGGAATGGGAACATTTACATCTTTAGTTCAAGGTCACATTGTCGTAAAGTATCGCTAAAATTTTTTCAAACAATTGTTCCTGTCGAAACGTCTTCTATAAGTAAATACACTTTTAAGAGTGAAATCACGAGTTCTTCGATCAATCGCCTAGTGATCTCATCCCAAATTCTCAAGAGCATGGTACCGATGGATTGCTTCATCATTATGAACTGTTTGAAAAAGTGGTGGAATTAAATTATTTTAGTCCATAAAACTCAAAAAGGCGTCAAAAGGAAGCAGAAAACATTTTTCAACTCTACGCCACGGCGCGCTTGAACAAATTTAAATAAAGCTGTCGTGCATATTGACTTGCACTTCAAATTTTGTTTAGGGGTCATCTCAGAATTATCATTATTGCCACTGCATTCATGATCAACTCAGAACCTTGATACCAGCCCGCGATTGTTTTTTTTTTACAAATTTCTTTGGTGCTCTGTATAAGGTGGTGAAAGTTCTTCGCATACAATAAACGGAGTTGTGTGTTTTATGTTTATGCTACCATCGCAGTATGCGAAAATCTGAACACTTTATTCCAAGGACCGAGTACCATGACTGACCCCCGCTTTGAGGGGCTTTGACTCATGACCCAAGAACCGATTTTAATAACCTTCTTTTCACTGATTTCTGTTGTCATTAATTTATGATGTAAAGCCTTTAACTCAATTTATAATAATGCGAAAAACTTTCACCAACCGTCTGATGATAAGAAGAACACCAAATTGTTTTTTTAAACAGCTCGCTGGTATTTCGTTTTAATTGTTGATTTAATCCTGCGACTCAATTCTCATACGTTTGTAACTCCAAATATTCGTAACTTGACAGTTACATGCATAAAATCCCATATGAACTGTCAAGTTACGAACCCAATGTGCAGGACAAAATTATATATAAATTCGTTCAAGCTCGCCGTGATGGACGGATATTCAAATTGTTGGAGAAAACATTTTTCGAGGAAAGTCTCGAAAATTAAAGAGAATCTTAGAAAATATTTTATCAATTGTAAAAGCACCGCATTTTTACGTTTAAAATGTTGGTAAATATTTGTTTGGTTCACATATTTAACACAGAGAAATGCATATGGAACGACTCGTTCCGAACCAGTGGAACGAAGGAATAAAGCGAAACGAATGAGAACATAAAAACTTAAATGCGGTACGTTTACTGATTAGAGACTGTAGGTTATGGATTTTATTTCTGGTCTTAGAATGTAGAAACTCACTAGCAGAATATCAGTCCACTCAAAGTCATTTTCATGTGGATTAACAACAACGGGACATAACGAAATTTTTGAATATTAAAGAGCTGACGAGATAGGATTTTAGTAATCGTAATAATGGTGAACCCTTTATCCGGATACAGGGCATCTTTTTCGTCTACATTAGTTCATTGGAGACATTTTCCGTAAGAGTGATATTGCTAAAACTAGAATCAATTTAGAAACAAGGGTTTGGTGAAAGAGCTCTGTTTGCTTCAAGCCAACAGCACTATAGGAAGTGATCATTGTTCCAGGGACCGATATCGGGACAACATTTCAACTTTTAGGAATATTCTAAAGACTCGAATAATTGACAAAAAAAAACTGTTTTCGCGACACTATGACATGCATACCTTACACTTTTGACCTCTTTACACAAAAAAATAGGCAACAAAAGGAGAAAATTAAATATTTCCCGGAAGAGACAAGAACTGAACGAGCTATTACTTTCCTCAAAAGCCAAGTCCTAGGTAAAAAATTTCGTAAAATTGGTTCAAATCTCTGTGATATGACACAACAATTCCCTGAAGACCATCTTAATAAATTACCTGAGAATAAAAGCGAAAAGTAATTTCGAAAATCAGACAAGTATGAGAATGCACAACTAAAAAAAACCGACTCTAAAAACTGATGAAAAATGTAAATTGAGTGAATTAGATGTTTTAACGATTTGACAAACTCTTGTACTTCTTCAGTTTCAACATTTCATGTTGCTATAAAAAACAACAGTAACAAATCAACAATTTTTGAAGAAAAAAAACTCAGATGCTTTTGTCAATGAACGTGTGAACTTATAGAGTGTTTTACTTGGAACATTTAGCACAGTTTTAGCTGTGAAGTTATTACATACAGTTGATCTGTGGGACTTAGTAGATTTTCAACACACTAGTGCTAGTGTTATAACGAAATAAAACACTCTATAGTTTCATCGATTAGATCAGGTTGAGTTTTGAAAATAATAGTCGCCGAATCTCCGGTTATACAACAACTTTTCGACCGGTGCAAAGCCCAATCTGAATTCAAAGAAGAAGAAGAACTGAGCTGTCAGTCTGTCATTATTTATTTTCTATCACATCATCGTGTATCGTCCGAATGAAAAGCAAAACAAAAATAAGTTTTCAACGTTAAAGCTTGAACACAACGCTGAGTTGGACGATTTGAAGAAAATGGATCAGAAGGATCAGGTGATAAAGCGTGATGACATCTGAAATATAGTCCGTTTGTCATTGTAAAAGCCGAAACATTTTTTATTCAAGGCTGATGGTGACGTGCCCAAGAAAAGCCCATTCGACAATCTCGACAGGGATGAATTGGTGAAGAAGTGTAAGGGTCTGTTGCTACTCGCTAAGAATGCCAAACAGGCCAAGGATGGTGAGTAATTTCCTTTTCGCCGTTGAACCGATCATAAGATCATGACTTCCACTAGACTATGCAGAAGAAAACGCCAGGAAAGCGAGTGTCATTGAGAAATTGGAAACGCAAAAACTGGCCGACAAGGAGAGTTTGAAGGCGATGCAAGAAATTGTGGACAGTTTAACCGAAACGAAACTGGAAACAGCGAATCGAATCTGTGATCTGGAGAAGAGTCTGTCGATGGCTAATGCGCAGATAGCTAAAACGAACGAAGAAGTGAATGCACTCCAACAGCATGCAATCGAAAATGAGTCGTTGAGGCGACAAATCCAAAGGCTTACCGACGAAAATGAGGAGCTGATCAGTGAAATGGAACAGCTTGAAGCTAAGTCAAAGGGGGATCATCTGGCCGACATCGCAAACTGTGAAAGTTTAAAATTGGAGAACGAGAAATTGAGGGAAACGGTGGTAAATAACGAGAAGTTTATGATCAAATTGAGTGACCATCAGGAGCAGTTCGATAAAATTGCGCTGGAACTGCAAGCGAGTAAAGAAACCAACGACAAACTCGTCGTAGACCTATCAGCATTAAGTGAACATTCCCGGAAACAGGCCGACAAACTGAAATTGTACAAATCGAAAATCGTAGACATTTCCGCTAAGCTGAAGCAACTTAAGTCAAACAAGGAAGTTCTGGCCAAAATTGTCGCTGAGTATTCGCAGTCGGTGACGAAGTGGCAAGCCGATATTATCGCTGCAATGAAACAAATCGGAAGTAAATCGACAGGTGAGTGAGTTGATTGTATGTCATGCTAAGCAAGTATTTTCGGTCAATATGTCGTCACCACCAGTCCCTATGTGTTAGTTAAGATAAGTGGTGACGAAAGACACGCGTTGCACTCTTCGATTCCTCAATTCCTTCATTTATTTTATTCCAGACCAACCCGACGAGGTAACACAACTTCAGTCAGAAAGTGCAATTAAAGTCGAAATTTCCGACAAGTTGGAGTCTGCAGAGAAAGCAATTCATCTGCTCCAGGCAACCAACGATGAGTTGACCAGCGAAATTGAAGATCTGAAGAAACAGCTTGCCGACCACGACAATTTGATGTTGGAAAAATCGCAAAATGAGGAGTCTGATCGCGGCGAAGATAAGAAAACCATTGCCGAACTACAAACCCAATGCAGTCGTTTGAACGAGGACAATCAAAAATTGGCGGCTGAAATTGAACATATTCGTAGTAACCATGAAGTGGATCGTCAATCCTCTTCCGACGATTTTGAATGTGAAAAGTCAAAGTTCTTGAACGATATTGACACCCTAAACCGAACGTTGAATGAGCATCAATCGAAACTGAACGCATTGAGCGATGCCAATGCCGACCTAATAAATAAATTGGAAGAGAGGACAGTTCAGGTGAACGAGAAGACTGCTGAACTGAACGACCTAAACGGTGCCTTGGAGCAGCTGCAACAGAAACGGTCACAGGAAACGGACGAATTGTTGAGTGAAATGCGGGAAATTAACGAGGCCTTAAAGAATCGCGGTGACGTAATTTCGAAGCAGAAACAATCCATTGGCGAATTGAATGACAAAATCGATCGACTGCAGACTGAAAATGCACAGCTGAATGTGGCGAACGATGCTGCGAACAAGCAGGTGGACCATCTGAACGATCGTGTCAAGGAATTGGAAAGTAAAAGCTTTGTCGACGGTAAGTTCATTCAGTCATGTTTTCGATCTGCAGCCCAAAGATTTTGTTTTCCTCTCAAAATTTCCAGACTCCCAAATGTCCGTATCTACCATATCCCGGGCGGAAGAAGTGAATCGCATGCGAGACATTGAAGAAGGTTTCGAAGAAAAGTACAATAAGTTGCGCGTCCTGGCGGTGAAGTTGAAGAAAAAAGTTGGCGAACAAGCGTCCATCATTCAATCGTTAGAGTCTCGGAACAATGATAACACAACCGAAGGTCAGCAAATCACTTCAAAATTGGGCGTAATGGAGGTACAAGTCAAGAATCTGCAATTGCTTCAGAGTGAAAACGATCGGTTGCTGGACGAATTAGAAACGGTGAAGAGTAACTGGAAGCGTGACCAAGTGGAGTTGGACAAGAGTCGAATGGAATTGGACAAAGTGGCCAATGAGTTGATTGAGTTGAAATGCACCGAGGCTCAGAGTGATGTCAAGAAGGTCAATTCTAGTCAAGCGATCAAGGAATACGTTAAGCAGATACAGGCTTTAAAGGATGAAAATTCGGAGAATTTGGTGAACAAGAAGTCACTGGAGAACGAGCTGATCAAGTTGAAAGGTAAGAATGGTGACTGGTATGCAAATTGGTCTGACTGAAATGCTCCAACTATTCTCGTAGGCGAAGTGAATGCGAAGGACAAGGAGATAAATTCGCTTAAAGAAGTGGAGAAATCGCTGAGAGCTGAGCAAACCAAAATCAAAATGTCGTTGAAACAGACGAATGTCCTGAGCCTAGAAATGGATGCCTATGAAAAGTCACTGAACGAAGCGACTCAAAAACTGGAAACGATGAACGTGCAAACGGTCGAGGTAAAATTCACGACTGTAACTGATTGGATGGGCGTGACTGAAGGAAACTTTTTTCTTTATCTTGCAGCTTAAGTCAACGATTTCCTCACATGAGAATTCCATTGAAACCCTGAAAAGTCAAATTAAATTTCTGGAAGAAAATCTCGAGTCGGAGAGACAACATTCCATTGGTAAGATCAACAGGTTGTCAGGTCGAAATAGATCAGCTTTTCAACCGCTCCATCATTCACAGATCTCAAAGAGCAGATCAACCTTCAGCAACTGAATATGAAAGAAGCCCAGCACAGCATATCCGAATTGAAAATCCAGAACGATCTGCTGAGCAAGGAGAAGAACTCAACGATTTTGGATCTGGAAGAGTTCCGTTTGGACACCGCCAAGAATATCAGCGAAAAGGAGAAAATCATCCGATTGTTGCAGGCAGAGAATGAGAAAAACATTCGACAAGTGTGCGAGCAGCAAGAGCAAATCGATCAAATGAAAGCGAAATTGGCCGAAACGGAACAGGAATTGGTTGACGCTCAGACCGAATTCTCCAGCTACAAAGTGCGGGCCCAATCGGTTCTACGCAACAATCAGACGAAGGAAAGCAGTCGGGAGAAGGAGCTGGATGAAGAATTGAATTCCGTTCGCATAACGAACGATAGTCTAAACACCAAGATTGCATCGCTGAGTGAACAGAATCGTAAAATGTCCGCAGATTTCGATGCCATCAAACAAGAGCGTGATCATCTGAAGGACCGATGCAAGGAGCTTTTACGGCTGTTAGATGAATCGCGCCAACAAATCGATGACATCCAAGAGCAAAATCGGTCAGAACTGGCTGAGCGTCAAGAAACTCTGAAGTCGCAGCGTCTTCAAATCGACACATTGACCGGTTGCTACAAGAAGCAGGTTGCCGAATTGGAAGAGAAATATCTCAAGGAGATCGAAGACCTGAAACGGAATAATACGTCCCGAATCGACGAAAAGATGTCACAGTCAACCGCAGACAATCGTAATGTTACCAAGTCGATGCTAACCGATGAACAGCAGATCGACTGGATTCTTATGGAGAGGCAAGCGGGCGAGGTAAATGAAACTGATTTTTTTTGATACCAACATCGAAAGTTGATACTTTCGCCCTCGAAATCCGGGGCGAAAGTAAAAAAATGCAAGTTATGTGTTTGAGCGGGGAGAAAGAAAGAATACATAAAGCGAAAGTCAATATACATAATGCGAAAGTCGACTACATAATGTAATAGTCGACTCTTGTCAACAAGTGTACTGCGATCAAAATTGAAATAAAGCGTGCGCCAGTGCGCTTATTGAAATTAACATACGAAGTTGATACTTTTTGTTGCTGAATGATTTGTTAGTTATTTGTTAATTTTTGTGTGTGTTGTTGTTGTGATGGCTAAATAATTAAATTTTTTATATACCAGGGGGCTGCCGCCCCCTGGACCCCCGCATTTTCTGGCTAAATGCCTTCATATTTCAACATTTTGTTCTGCTGTTTGCGATACGTATCAACTTTCGATGTTGGTATCAAAAAAAATAGTATGAACGACTCGGGGCAAAAATAAAAAAATTCAACCTGTGCGATTGAGGCCCTTGCCTTCGGCGCGGGCATCAACTCTCGCACACGGTTGAATTTTTTTACTTTCGCCCCTTGTCATTCAATGTACTATTTTGTGCTTTGAGTCAGTCAAATTGCGTAATCAAACTCGCAGGGTTCCGAAAACACCACCAATTCCAATTTCCTGGCTCAAAGAAACACTTCGTCAGCCAAAGGTCGCAGAGACTTAATTCCACTAGACGAACTGCTCAACAATTCATTTGATGAGACCGCATTTAGTACCGACCGTTCCATATCGCCGACTATTGAATTGGAGACAACAAAAGCTAAACTTACCGTCCAAGAAAGCAGGTAAAATGATGATACTGTGTCACAGTAACTATGTGACGGTCTGTCTTATTAAGAGTGTTTGAGATAAGCGACTCGTCAGATCAGATGTACAGAATGTTGAGACTGGAAATATCTTGAGAGTTGACCTAGTGGTCTTAGAACCTTCAAAACTCGTAGAATTCAATGTCTTTGCAAGTCAGTGATGCTTCTTGAATATTTTCGTGGGGTTTCTAATTAAACGTCAGATGAGTCGGGATATCAAACTCTCATCCACTTAATGCCACCTTCAAAATGGTTTATTCATTTTCAGTGTCAAGCACTTGACGTCATTACTTGCCGAGGCTGAACAAGATTTGGTCAAATTGACGCAATTGAACGATGTGTTGAAGGAGGAACTCCGTCGTCAGGAACGATCTACAGCCCGTGAACAGCATTTACACAATTTGGAATATTTGAAAAATGTCATCTTCAAGGTGAGTGGACTGAGGTCGATTACGTTACGTGTTATAAGTATTGACCGATTGATGCGGAATTGCAGTTTCTCACAATCAATTGCGGCGATGAGAAGTCGCATCTAGTTCCTGTGCTAAATACGATCTTAAAACTCAGCCCGGAGGAGACACAAAAACTGGAAAGGGCAGCCAGAGGTCTGTACCGGATGGTTGGATCGATTTGTATTGATTTTCAGAATTTTGTTTTTCTTTTATCAGGTGAAGGTCAACGGAAATGGGGTAGTTACCTACCGGGATGGTCCGGCAACCAGTAAATAGAATCAAATATGTGTGGACAGAGTTCTGGTTCAACGGAACCTAATTGAACGTTATATTGACCGTTACGTTGTTCAGATTACAATAACATGTTACAAAATTGCAAGAAAAATTAGTTTTTCCGATTAAAATACTCCATCGTCTATCCGAATGAATCCAAGCACCGAGTTGGGAATTGCGATGTTTTGTTACATTTATTGGATTGAAGCTAACTCACTTATATGACAAAAAAAAAAATTTTGCGTCACGGGGGCTATGCTAACGCGCGCCCATGATACGGTGTGCTGTAACTGCTGTCGAGTAGAGTAGACTAAGATTCGTTAGGTCGGTAAATACGGTGGAAGCACTGAGTTTCGGTGGGTTTTGACATTAAGTGTCTGGACGTTGTTGCACACAATACAGTGTGAAATATATGTCTATACGTGCACCAAGCAGTCTCCGTAACTTTCTAATTAAAACTTCTTAAATTAGGTCAACGTGTAAAAAAAACAAAAGCAAAGTCCGATCGAAACCGGTGACGATGTTGAGTAATATCGGCAGAACTTCAGGTGGTTTTATAAGCTTTGGGAACAAGCGATCTCTGAGTGATAGCTCGTTGGATTCGTCTTTCAATTCCAGCAAACACGTATCTTTCACTTTTTCGAAAAAAAAATATTTTCTGTGAAAAGCGTTCAAAAGTAAAGACGTGTCAGAGGGTACCGAAAACAGTTTTTCGACAATATCTCAAGAAAAAATTATTCTAAATTGTTGTAATGTTGTACGAATGTCGACCTTGGAAAGACCTACTCGTAGAGTATACGCACTGGCTGGTGCGAGTACAACCACGAGAGTTATGACTAAAAATATAGTGAATGCTCGGAGAGTCCGCCTTCCCCGCAGCTTCGATGTTCCACGGAACTGAGTATAGGGTATTGTAGCTGGCCTCACCCACTATCGTTCCACATATAAAAGCCTACAAAAGTCTTGGAAAAAATTTGGTGCCAAAATGTAGATTTTTTCCTTATTTCTGGGGGCTCTACAGCTGGAAGAACATCTGGAACGGTACTACGTCAGTCATTTTTTATCGTCTACTATTCTTTTACCTTATCAATAGAAAAACGGCTATGTCGTGAACGTGCTTGCTAGAATTGGAAGACGAATCCAACGAGCTGTCACTCATTACAATCGGAGACCGCTTGTTCCCCAATCGCCTAAAGTCTTGGCGATATGACTCTTAACCTGAAAGTTCTCAGATTAGTAAACTTCAGAAAAAGCCCGGCCTGAATCTGTCGTTAAAAAAAAAACTTTTGGACATTAGGGTGAAACTCAATAAAAAAAAGGACTATACTAGTCAGACAAGCGACACCTGGTGTAAAAAAAACTTTGAACTTTGCACGTAACACATCGAGCAAACAAGTCCTTGAGTAAAGGTAAACTAGTTTTAGAAGAAACATTCAAGTCTAACCGAACCAATTAATCCAAATCCTTTCAACGCTGTACCACGTTGCTGAACGAAAAGAAATCGAAAAACTTCTGTTCCGTTGAAAACGTAAACATATGGTTGCTAAGGGCTAAGCATATATTTATGAGGAAACATAATTACTCTGTGTGATAAATCGTCATCGATTAATGTGTCCAAAGGTTAAGTGTTATTAATTCAATGTTTGGTCAGTGGTCAAATGACTTTGATTTGCATCAGTCCTTTTGATAGATTCATTCCGATTCTACTATTTCAACGGTTATGAATCGTTTGATACCACCGACAGCATTCATGCATCTTCTGTCTACGATGGTTTGGTGCCAGCAATGTATTGACGGTGTGTACCTCATCAATCGGCTGAATGATTTTTACCGTTTCGATCATCACATCTTTTTCATGGACTCGGCAACCGATTGCAATTGCTGGCTCCCAATGTCGTCATTGAATTCAGGAATGAATGTTACACCTCAGACAGTTAACACTGCGAACGACTTCACGGATACACTCACAGTAAAAAAAATATTGCAGAGACGATTTTAACATTTCAATATTTGAATTTTGGCTGCTCAAAAATATGGAACAATCACCTCCAATATAAAAGTTTCAAGGGTGAGGCCGGATCTTCATTCTCAGAATTCGAAGAAAGTCATGAGTGGAAAATGAAACGCTCAAGAGCTGTGGTCTATCATATGTAATTCTTGCGGTCGGGACGTACTTTTCACTGACAAAAACATTTCGTCATCACACGTCCCGTATGTATGAAATGGCTGGCAGACATGTATATCGTACATGTCCGACGTATAAACATACATACTGCTCCTGACTATGCGTATGTTTAGGCTGCCAGCGGACTTACACCGTTTAGCTCCCGTTTACGTTCTAACAATGGAAAGTGGGAAGAGCTTCAATTGTTCCCTCGTAAAAGAAGTGCTAAATGGTGTAAGTCCCCTGACAGCTTTATACTTCAAAATGAATTATTTGTACAATGAGAGATGTTTTCGCATCTATTCAGCGTCATTTACAAATTGAAAGTTACTTTTTCACAAAATGTCATATTGTGAATCACATCCTAACAGGGGTACGTACTTACTTAAATTGAATTTCCGTAATATAATTATTTCGCTGTGATAAGATATCGGTATAAGATTTGACTCTTACGACACCCTTGAGCTTTAAGCTCAAAGTCATCCGTTTTGCCTCCGTTTACGTGACAGTTGTCATTTCAAACAAAAGGATCTGTAAATAGTCAACTACGTCAACTATCATGCAAAACCGAATGACTGTGAATTCAGACTTATCGACTAAAGAAATTTAGTTTTCCACTTAGTTTTAGAGCGGTTAAAATTCAAAATCTGAAGAAAATTCTTTTGTCGTGTTAACATTACAAAAAATATTACAGAACATGCGGCATTTAAGGACGATAAGCGGCAAGCGTACATTTCTAGTTGTTGTCGTTAGCTCATTAAAAATTGAAAATAGCTCGCAATTGTTGGCTCAGGTTAGAGCCATTCGAGAGTTTGACATCAACGTGAAAGTTGGCGTGTTTCTTGATCATACCATCACCTCCCTGGATATCATCGAGCAATTATTTCGTTGGAGTTGGAGCGCTGGTATTGTGAATATTTTCACTGCATTTCAATTGAGTGGTGAAGGTGAAAGGTCGTTCAATGTTTTCAAATACGACCCGTTCGGGACATTTGACATTTTGATCAATGTGACGAGAAGTGAATCACTGCAGGACTATTTTTCCGACAAAGGTCCCAATTATCGCCAGCATTCACTTCCATTTGTACGGATTGGCCGCATAAGGAATACCATTGCTGAAATAAACTTTAGGAAAACCCTTGTTGACGCTTTTAACGCATCACTGTCACAGATAAATATCACATATGCCGAAATGATTGCCAAACGTAGAAGCGAAGGTATATTGCTGCATGAAATGACTATGGGAAATAGCATGTCAGCGTCAGCTTTAATGTATCCACACCGACAGACAATGTTAGTGGCGATAGTTCCTCATGCCAAGCCGTATTCTGATTTCATGGCATATTTACAAAATGGAGCGTGGACCCTTGTCTTCGTTTATACTTTTGTCGCAATTGTGTCATCATCGATGCTACTTGCCGTTTCTCGCTATTTACAGGAACAGAAAATTTTACTTTTCCAGTGCGTTGTCGATGTTGTCAATCTCTTAATGAATGATAATGGAGCCATCCAGTACAGCACTCTTCATCGTGTAGACGCCTTCATCATGGTACCTTTGACCTTTACCGGACTCATTGTGATGAACGGAATATTGTCAATATTCCAAAGTTACATTACATCGCCAATGTACCAGCCGCACATCAACTCATTTAAGGATCTGTATGCTTCCTCAGTTCCGATTATGGCGAATAATGTGGCATGGAAAGATGAAATTATCAAACTTTTGGAATATTCCACAAAATATGGTGAATGGAATGGCAAAGTTCATGGGGCAAACATGAGTCAACTTAACGAAGAAATCAAGTCATTTAACAATTCATTTGCATTTTTTGCGACCGAACAACAGGCAAGTGTAATTTTAGAAGTACAGAAACGGTTAGACCTGAAGGCGTACCATTTGTTAAGCGAACATTTTTTGTTTAGACAAATGTTGACATATCAACTTAGTTCTAATTTTCCATTCATTGACTCTATAAACGACATAAATCACCGGTTGAACGGTGCGGGACTGATCGATAAATGGGGAAAAAAAGATCAAGAATACTTTGCAAAGTTCGAGTGGAAAACGAAACTTAGTGGTGAAATTAAACATGCGTCCGGCATGGGGGAATCTGCTCTGCCAACTGTTCTGTGGTGTGGTTGGATTGCAAGTGCAGTTGTTTTCATTTGTGAAATAATTTGGTATAATGGGCGGAAATGGTACTTACAGACACGTTGTAAGACAGTACCAGGTGAAAATTTCAGTTTTTGAGCCATTGTTTCAAATAACCCGGTCTGAACCTGATCTATCTGAAATATACTGTTAGAAAACGTTGAAACCGACTTCATATTTAAACAAGTGGAAAACGTAGCAGATGATGTGACGTTAGTCCTGTACAATCTCGCGTACCTTTTGCGACACGTACAACTTTACAGGAGGTAGCAACGCGCTCCAATAACAGGCACAGGAACAGAATTGTAATAGGTTTGTTCCAAGGCCATATGAATATTCAAATTACTGTCAAATTTCATCCATAGAGACATAAGCTCATCAATATTTATTTGAAAACCGATCTCTATGAATGCAATCGTATTCGTTCGGCCAGTAAAAAATCGTGTTAACAGTTACTATAAGAGGTCCCACGACACAGTAGTCCAAAAGTAGCCAAGAGGCATCGAAAAATCTGTTCTTGTGCCTGTTATTGGAGTACGTTGGAAGTAGTCATTCTTAAAAATACGATGTGACTTTCGTATAAAATCAAATGAAATCCAGAAAGGAACCCAAAACACCTCAAATGTATTGCCCCGTGTGCAGCTGGAGTGCTGAAGTTTTGAGTACCAACATGCTATCACCTCAATCATCCCATAAGTTTGGAAGAGAATTCCAAAGAAATCTCAACAATACTTCGAAATCCCAAAATTCTGGAACTGGAAAGATGGTAAATTTTCCCCAAAAATCTATTTTCACGCGTTACAAAAATGTACCTTGGCTCACATACTATAATACTAACATACAACATACTATAATACACTTCACAATCAGTTAATTGAACCTTTTCTCAATGTCGTTGCTTTGAAAAACATCTACCATCGGTTGTGTTGCTAACTGTTAACGATCTTATCACTGGAAAGGATGATTTGTGTTATTTAGTCGACAAAGGTACTACTGGCTGTATGTTTCCTGGTCGAAAAACACCCATCGCCGCAGTTCTCTTGATAATTTCAAGGTTTTGAGTTGCAATAAGCAGAATGAGAACATAATAATAATTCAGGACCTTGCTTAATTCACGTCGTTAATTTGAATTTTAAGTGAACGATTCGATGAAAAGTGAACCGAAAAATACATTTCAATGCTTCCTCGTATGAAAATGACGCTACGTTAGAAAGACCTCCGCACTTTCCATTTTGAATTTCGACCGCACTTACGGCTCGCTGACCTTACACTTACCTCTTTACCCTGTTGACTCTGGCTTTCTGTTTCTGTCTTGGCGTTGCCATTGTGTTTGTCTTTTCTTACTCTCGATGGTCCTAACACCATCAAGATTTAGGTATGTACGAGTGGTCCGTTGCTAAGGCCGCAAGGTTAAAAAGATCGTTATATCAACTGCAGTTGATACCAACAATAATAATAAACTAGAGCTCTAGGCTCTAGTGCAATAGATATTTGTGTAAATCTATAAAATTCGTCATAAAGTTACTAATGTCAGCGCTCTATTTTTTTTGTGAACCAACTTGAATGACTATAGAGATCATCTTCAAGATACGGTTCTTCAGACGTAACCTCACTTAAGTTTCATCAAAGTTCGGTTCATTCATTCATTTGTATGGATGGCATTTCAAACTTCCTTGAATATGATCTATAGGTCTGTTCCAACGGAATATGAATTGTCAATTTCATCCACAGAAACATATGAAAACCGATCTCTGTGGGTGGATGAAATCGTTCGTTCGTTCGTTCAAGGAAAATAGAGTGCAAGGACCTCAACAGGTCAAGCAAGGTTTCCTAGTACTACCAACACAGATTCTACTACTATGATCTTGAGTGCTATGTTCTAGTACTTAATTCACGCCGTAGCGTAAGTGTGACTAAAATTTGAATTTTAAGTGATCGATTCGATGAAAAAGTGAACCGAAAAATACATTTCAACGCTTCATTATATGAAAATGACGCTACGTTGGAAAGACCTCCGCACTTTGCATTTTGAATTTCGGCCGCACTTACGGCGTGAATTGCTTAAACGAAATTCTTTGATGAAAAGGTGCTTCATACTCGGACGCTTTCACCACCTGGATCAAAAACGCACCTTTTTGTTGCTAGTAACACAATATACTATTTCGACGTTGGGGACATCGTTTTCAGATCTTTTTATGAATATTAATGTGAGTAGTCTATTTTCGATATTTATGATCGCGAATGGTTCAACGGATCCAAGTGTAAAAAAAAATGTCTGATGAACACTCCGTTTGTTTAAGTGGACCTGACTCAAGGTTTATTTTACAAATTAGCCCACGTTATTACCATACAATAATATTCCTGGCGGTCGAATCAGATCACAATCAGATAATTGAAGCTTTCTTTGGTTTCGTTCATTTGAAAAACATAAACCATCTATTTCATTGCTGTCCTATCGTTCGAAAGAATAATTTGTGTAATCAGTCGCCAAGTGTGCTATCTACTGTACGTTTACTGGTCAAATAACACCTCTTGCTGCAGGTCTTTTGATAGTTTCAAGCTTTACCAGCTGAACGGAATGAGCTCTATTACACTACCAACAATATTAATAAATCTCCTGTCGCCGGTAGTCTGGTGCCAGCATTATCCTGACGCTTTACATCTAATCAAGCGCCTGAATGATTTTCATCGTTTCGACCATAACATCTTCCTAATGGACTCCTCGACGGATCTTCATAGTTGGATCCCAATATCTTCAACGAGTTCCACTATAGATAACTCGATGACACCGTATACAGTTTACTTTCTTGACGATTTGTCTCAGCAGACACTGTTACCAGCTAAAACCGGCAAGAAAACATTTCTGGTTGTTGTTGTCGATGGTTCCACAATTGAGTTGCAGGAATGGTTAGATTTGGCCAAGTTCATTCACTCGTTTGATATTAACGTGAAAATAGGGGTGTTTTTCACGCACAGAATCACATCTTTGAATGCAATACAGAAGCTATTCCGCTCGAGTTGGATCGCTGGTATTTTAAACATTTTCACCGCATTTCATTTCAGTGTTGCGGATGATGAACCGTCATTCAACATATTCAAATCCGATTCTTTCGGAGGCTTTCATTTAATTAATCTGACAAGGAGCAACTCCCTTCGAGACTACTTTTCCCACAGAGTGCCCAATTATCGCAAACATCCACTTCGAGTTACGAACTATTATCAAGTTTCCAAAACAGTTATTGATATCAACTTCTGGGAAACCATCGCTTCCGTCTTTAATGCAACAATGTCGCTGATACCTATAAGGTTTGGATGGCCTCTAAGGTCAGAAGTACTGCTCCATGAACAAAGATATACAACAGAATCATCGTATCCACATCGACAGGCAATGTTAGTGATGATTGTACCTCATGCTCAGCCGTATTCTGATTTCTTTGCATATTTACAAAATGGAACTGGAACGTGGACGCTTCTCTTTATTTACACCATCATTGTAATTGCGGCATCATCGCTGGTGCTTATCATCTCCGGCTATGTGCAGAAAAGGAAGATTCTAATTTTCCAATGTGTTGCCGATGTCGTCAACCTCTTAATGAATGATAACGCAGCCATCAGGTATCGTACCCTTCATCGCGCGGAAGTTTGTGTCACTGTACCACTAACCTTCACAGGATTAATTGTAATGAACGGCATTCTGTCTATCTTCCAAAGTTACATAATGTCACCAATTTACCAGCCGCAAATCAACTCGCTTAAAGAGCTTTACGTGTCGTCAGTTCCGATTTTGGCTAGTGAACTCCATTATAAAGACAAAGTTGTTAAGTGGCTGGAAGATCTCTCAAATCATGATGGATGGATTGACAAAGTTCATGAAATAGAATTGATAGATCTAACAGAGGAGGCCCGGACGTTTAACAATTCTGTAGCATTTCTTGTATCCGAACAGGAAGTACAATCGCTTTTCGAAGTACAGAAACGGTTAAACTTGAAAGCTTATCATGTGCTAAGGGGTAATTTTATAGGCAATCCTCTGGTGGCATATAGAATCATACCGAATTTTCCTTTTATGGAAGTTATAAACGACATTATTCACCGGCTGAATGGTGCAGGATTGGTGGAGAAGTGGGTTAAGGAGGAAAGCTTAAAAATGGTGGAAGATGTGATTGAAAGAAATCTGGATCGTAAAATTAACCAATTGGACATATCTGAATTCGGAGTGCCGACTGTTATTTGGTGTGGTTGGATTGTTAGTGGAGTTATTTTTAATTGTGAGATAATTTGGTATAAGGTGCGGAAATTGGGTAATTATAACGCTTAAGTGAACGTAGTGGTACGCCCTAAAAGGTAAAAAAATCAACATAAAAACATTGTCAATTCTCTATCCACTTGTTTTGGTTGATGAAAGTATTTTTGATAAATGATATCTCACACGACCATGTACGTTTTGTGTACCTTGAGAAATTTCTGTAAGAACAGTGTCTCCGGTTGGAAACTTTAACTGCACATATTTCAGTGTGAATGAATTTTAAAACCAATAAGTCGCTATTCGACTCAATAGAACATGTGATTTCCTTTCAAATGACACCCCACACGACCCTGAGAAACTGGAGAAATTTTTGTAAGAACAGTGCAAGTTTTCACAAGATTCGAAGAATTGTTTTGAAAGTGGTTTTGGCTTCTAGGGTCGAAGTCCTTTCTAGGTACATATAAAGAAATCAACTAGAAAATGCGTCCGATTTCGGTAGGCGGTTTTTCAAAGGAATCCCTCTTAGCAAGTCTATAACTCTAATATGTCTAAAGTAACACAATTAATGTAACATCGGCTTTTGAGAAGTCATAAATAAATTGTCTGCAGCAACAAAACTAATAATTTTTGTGGTTAACCTGTCGCAGGCGGCAGGCATATTAACAGTTTTACTATATGATCTATTACTTCATTTGATCGAAGATTTTCAGAGATTGATGTCAAAAATCTGCTACTTCAATTGTTTTGAACATATTTCTTTGTTATATAAGACCTCATTAGACTGTTTTCGTTTATTATTGCTGTCGTTGTCGATAACAGATGACAGCCGTCTCAGGAGATCGTATTTAATATTGAAATGCACGAAAATGTCAATCCAATTCATTCCACATCCATGTCAACACAATGTAACACAACAATGTAAAGTATGGTTTCACGTGTAGACTGTATCTTAGGAGACTATGAAATGTATTGTTTGAGGAAAGGAGAGATCAGGCCCGCATTTTCCTGTGCAATGAGCCTTACAGCGCAGCTAAAAAAAATTAACAACATTTCAACGTCCCACTTTGCCCGAAGGATACGCCGACCCTGGGAGAAAGATTCGTTTTTTAAATGTTCAAAAAGGTGCTGCTACTGGTTATCAGATAATTGTGGACTTTTATGTGTTTCGTTGAAATAGAAAAATCCAACCCACTATTTCAGTATCTTAGCATTAGAGTTTATCTGGGCTTTAAATCACTAGGAAATAATTTCTGTTATTAATCGTCATTGATTTTGGGAGGACAATGCTCAAGGCAATATACAATCACAGCAAAGAGTACTTCGTTTCTTATCAGCTCAACAACAAAGTAAATTTAATGATACTACCGACAATGATTATCAGTCTACTGTCGACAGTGGTGTGGTGCCAGCTGAATAGTGATGGTCTTCATCTCATCAAGAGCCTGAATGATTTTCATCGTTTCGATCACAACATCTTTCTAATGGATGCCACAACAGATATTGATCAATGGCTGCCAATATCTTCAACGAGTTCCAAGCTGAGCAGTCTTGTACCCCTAACAGTCTACGCTTTTGACGATCTGTCTGAGCAGATTATATTAGAGACTAACGGCAAAAACACCTTTCTGGTTGTGGTCCTCGACGATTTAAAATTTGATTTGTCGCAATTATTGGCTCAGGTTAGAGTCATTCGAGCGCTTGATATCAATGTGAAAACAGGCGTGTTTTTTGCTCACCACATCACATCTGTACATACCATAGAGCAACTATTCCGTTGGAGCTGGAGTACTGGTATCTTTAACATCTTTGCTGCATTTACTTTGAGTGTTGAAGATGATCAGACACATTCATTAAACGTTTTCAAATACGATCCTTTCGGAACATTTGAGTTAATTAATGTGACAACTCATTCCTTGGGAGACTATTTTTCCGACAAAGTTCCTAATTATCGGAAACATCAGCTGCAAGTTACGAAGTTTAGAGAAATCAGCACCACTGTTATTGAGACCAAATTTTGGGAAACCATCGTTTGTGTCCTTAATGCATCAATGTCACTGATAAGTAGCAACTATGGAAAACCTTTGAAAGGAGACGTGCTACTGCATGAACAACGATATTTAAATCAAATTGTGTATCCCCATAGACATGCCTTGCTAGCGATGATTGTACCTCATGCTCAGCCGTATTCTGATTTCTTTGCCTATTTACAAAACGGAACTGGAACGTGGACGCTTCTCTTCGTTTACACCGCCATTGTGATTGCGGCATCATCGTTGCTACTTATCATCTCCGGCTATTTACACAAGAAGAAAATTTTAATTTTCCAATGTGCTGCTGATGTAGTTAACCTAATAATGAATGACAACGCAGCCATCAAATATCGTAGCCTTCATCGCGCGGAAGTTTGTGTCACTGTGCCTATAACTTTCACAGGATTAATTGTCATGAATGGCATTCTGTCAATCTTCCAAAGTTATATAATGTCACCAATTTACCAGCCGCAAATCAACTCGGTCAGAGAGCTCTACGTGTCCTCAGTTCCGATTATGACTAGCGAGGTCCATCAGAAAGATAAGATCGTTGGGTTATTAGAAGATATCTCGAAGCATGGTGGATGGGTCGATAAGGTTTATGAAATCAAATTGTCACAAGTATCAAAGGAAGCCCGGACGTTTAACAATTCGATAGCATTTTTTGTTTCCGACCACGAAGCACAATCGCTTTTAGAAGTGCAGAAACGGTTAAATTTGAAAGCGTATCACGTGTTAAGCGGAAATTTTGTTGGTAACTCACTGACATCATTTCTAATCAGATTTAATTGTCCTTTCATTGGAGTTATGAACGACATTATTCACCGATTGAATGGTGCAGGATTAATAGAGAAATGGATCAAAGAAGATAATGCAAAAATGGTTGAAGATGTGCTGCAAAGAAATGTTGATCGTCAAATTGGAATCACCGAGGAGTCTGACACGATTGAATTTGCAGTGCCGTCTGTTGTTTGGTGTGGTTGGATTGTCAGTGGAGTTACTTTTATTTGCGAAAAAATTTGGGATAAGATGTGGAGATCCTAACTGAACGTAGTGGTATGTGTTACTAAAAGACAATTGTTATTATGTACTATCAACTTGACTAAGTTTGCTGAGAAATTTAATTCAAATTAATTAAAAATAATACAATTTCGTGAGCAATCTTACTTTAGTGTTCCATTTACAATTCTGATGATATTTAGATTTACTAAACTAAAATGGTGTTTGCGACACCGATAACTTGTAGGTCTACTTGTGAGTCCGCACCGATGGGTAAAAGTCACTGGCCAAAAAAGTGGCAAATCAATTTCTAATTACTTTCAATTCCGTTTAATTACCTAAATTACCGGAGCAACTCGTCTAATTGCCGGATTCGCCCAATTTCCTTTCAATTCCTTTCAATTTTCTTTCAATTTCCTTTCAATTTCTATAGTCCAGTCAATTTCTTTCAATTACCATTAATTCCTGTCAATTCCTTTTAATTCCTGTCAATTCCATTTAATTACCTCAATTACCGGATCAATTCATCTAATTGCCGGATTCGCTATACTTCCTTTCAATTCATTTCAATTCCTATCACTTCCTGTCAATTCCCATTAATTCCTGTCAATTTCTTTCAATTCTTGTCAATTCCGTTTAATTACCGGATTCTCCGTCAATTCCGAGCAGGGTGTGTAATCAATTACCCGAGTGGCTTCCCCATCGATCCGCACTGTACAAACGACCATAGGCTTACGCGTTAGTACCTAGCAAGACCTAGCACCTACAGTTGTATTTAAAGCGGACCTAACTGGAGGCAATGAGGATTGTTTTGATTAATTTACCTCCCCTTTAATGTTCTTCCTGACCAATTTCCACATCGAAATTAAATTTTCAGTGTCGACGAGACATCATAAATTGTCAGCCAGAAGTGAAATTTGCGGAATTTGGGATCTGATATGAACTACCAGTGAAAGGAAGTTTTTCTGGAATTTGGTTGGATATACACCAGTAACTTTTGTGGTATTTGACAAGTTATGTCATTGTAATTTGAATTTATCATTAGATCGGATAATAAACGAAACAGGTTTTCATTTCGATAAACGCGTGGCAAAGCACCTAGCAGGGTAATAGAGGTTTTTACACGTCAAATAGAGCAGTATTTTGATACCAATAATACCATTAGCAGCCTTCATGGTAATTTTTCAATGACAATAAAAAAAAGGTATTACCCTGCTAGGTGCTTTGCGCGTGGTAAATTCCTTGCAATCTCACCACAATCAATCCAGTCCTTTTATTCATTGTCCTAACCGCCAATAAAATTAATCTGGGCATTTAATCACAAAGAAATAATTTCAGTAATTCATTGTCATTGATTTTGGCAGGACAATACTCAATGGTCGAACGATATTCAATCGCGGCACAGCACTTCATTTTTTATCGATTCAACTACAAAGTGAATTCAATGATACTATCGACAATTATTATATGCCTACTGTCGTCAGTGGTCAGGTGTCAGCAGTATACTGATGGTCTGCATCTAATTACTCGACTAAATGACTTTCATCGTTTCGACCATAACATCTATCTGATGGATTCCTCAACGGATCTTGATCACTGGCTGCCAATATCTTCAACGAAGTCCAATCTGGGCAGCCTTACACCACTAACAGTCTACGCCTTTGACGATCTCTCTCAGCAGATTGTATTAGAGACTAGCGGCAAAAACAACTTTCTGGTTGTGGTCCTCGACGATTTAAAGTTTAATTTGTCGCAATTATTGGCTCAGGTTAGAGTCGTTCGAGCGCTTGATATCAATGTAAAAACAGGCGTGTTTCTTGCTCACCACATCACATCTTTGCATACCATAGAGCAACTATTTCGTTGGAGCTGGAGTGCTGGTATTTTTAACATCTTTGCCGCATTTACTCTGAGTGTTGAAGATGATCAACCATATTCGTTAAACGTTTTCAAATACGATCCTTTCGGAACATTTGAGTTAATTAATGTGACAAAATCCGATTTCTTTGGAGACTATTTCTCCGACAAAGTGCCCAATTATCGCAAACATCCGTTGAGAGCTACAAAGTCAAATTTTGGGAAACCGTCGTTTGTGTCCTTAATGCATCAATGTCACTGATAAACACCGACTATGGAAAACCTTTGAAAGGAGACGTGTTACTCCACGAACAACGATATTCACGTGACTTTGTATATCCCCATAGACAGGCATTGCTAGTGATGATTGTACCTCATGCTCAGCCGTATTCTGATTTCTTCGCATACTTACAAAACGGAACTGGAACGTGGACTCTCCTCTTCGTTTACACCATCATTGTGATTGCGGCATCATCGTTGCTTCTTATCATCTCCGGCTATTTGAATAAGAAGAAAATTTCAGTTTTCCAGAGTGTCACCGATATCGTCAACCTCTTAATAAACGACAACGCAGCCATCAGATATCGCAGCCTTCATCGGGCGGACATTTGCGTCACTGTACCGCTAACCTTTACCGGGCTTATTGTAATGAACGGGATTTTGTCTATCTTCCAAAGTTATATAACGTCACCAATTTACCAGCCGCAAATCAACTCGCTTAAAGAGCTTTACGTGTCGTCAGTTCCGATTATGACTAGTGAGGTCCATCATAAAGATAAGATTGTTGGGTTGCTAGGAGATCTCTCGAAGCATGGAGGATGGATCGATAAGGTTTATGAAATCAAATTGTCACAACTATCACAGCAAGCCCGAACGTTTAACAATTCGATAGCATTTCTTGCATCCGGCCAGGAAGCACAATCAATTTTAGAAGTGCAGAAACGGTTAAATTTGAAAGCGTATCACAAGTTAAGCGGAAATTTTGTTGGTAACTCTCTGACATCATTTCTAATCAGATTTGATTGTCCTTTCATTGGAGCTATGAACGATATTATTCACCGATTGAATGGTGCAGGATTAATAGAGAAATGGATCAAAGAAGAAAATGCAAAAATTGTCGCTGATGTGCTGCAAAGAAATGTTGATCGTCAAATTGAAATCACCGAGAAATCGGACACGATTGAATTTGCATTGCCGACTGTTGTTTGGTGTGGTTGGATTGTCAGCGGAGTTACTTTTATTTGCGAAATAGTTTGGGATAAAGTTCAGAAATCCTAAGTTTACTGGTGTGAGGTATGTGCTAACAGAAAGTAATTAAACAGTTAGCTTAATGTGATATTTATTTGACTAAGTTTGGTGAAATCAAATTCAGCATCACCAGTAGGCACTGTACAGACAAACATAAGCGTACGCATGTTAGTGTCTAGCACCTTCATTAGTATGAGCAGGCACTTTGGGCACACCAGAAAGTGCTAAGGGAGTCGAGGAATACCTCCAAATAAATTTCTAAAAATCAAGAGTAAACTTTTTGATTTTTAGAAATTTATTTGGAGGTATTCCTCGACTTACTTAGCACTTTCCGGTGTGCCTTAAGTTGAAAAGTCACAATAACCGGCAACGAGTTATGGAGGCAATGAGTACTGCCTTGATTAAAATACCTCAGTGCATCAAAGCTTTCAAATGACAATTTTACTACCAAATACATACGTCGAAATTAACTTTAACTAACTGCAATGTCAAATTGTTCATAATTGTACCCCTGCCTGCGTAAAATTGACACATTTTGTATAAGGAAAATGTCACTTTGTGGTTTATTGTGAATGACACGGCGCTAAATTCCTCAACACCTAGGTGCTTCATATATCCATATATGTGTGGACTACCCACGCACTGTCAGTCTTGTAAACTGTCTTGTAAACTTTCGTTCAACTGAAAGTGTACTGCTGTCTCGGGAAGGGATTAGTGGAAACAACTGATGATGACCGCTGACCGCCACTGAATCCCGCGGTCGAAACAGCTTCACTATTTTTCACTTCACGAGATCAAGTTGGGTAAGGATAGAGCTGTTTGCTCTGTTTCTTTGTTTTTGCCTCGGTAGTATTTATAGCCTGGCGCTGTGGGTGAGTTCCAGTGTTACATTTGGTCTGTTGCCAAATCGCCGATGGCCCCTGGAAGAGTTTGTTTTCACTCTATATTTTATAATAAAATAGATACGAACTGTCGAGATCATTGAAACTAGCGGGCCGAAACGGTAGTCTTTAGGGAAGTTTCGATTAGGGATAGATGGTTGGGAACGATGGTGAGATTCAAAAGATTGGTGGATTAAGGTTTGGTAAAATGATGATCACATCCAGTGCTCGAAAAACTCCATTTACTATTTAACAAGTTAGCAATACAGCTATTTCAGCGACAAAATCATAAACTGTTATGCCAACCACAAGTAAAGTTTGTGGACCTTATTTGTGATCTGATATGATTACCAGTGAAAGGAAGTTTTTCTAGAATTTGGTTGGGTATACTCAGAAGTGAATTTCTTTGCGATATTTGATAAATTGTTTTAGAGTAATTTGAATTTTTCATTTCATCTGATAATAAAGGAAAAATGTTTTTATTACTGATCAACGAATGATATATTCCTTTGCTTCCATATCCGATCACAATTAATCCAACCCATCATTAATCCATTGTTTCAACTGCCAATGAAATTTATCTGGACTTTGAATCACAACGAAATAATTTCTGTAATTGATCGTCATTGATTTTTGGAGGACAGTACTCAATGATCAAACTTCATGTACTTCATGTCTTATCAGTTCAACAACAAAGTGAATTCAATGATACTACCGACAATGATTATAAATCTACTGTCGACAGTGGTCTGGTGCCAGCTGAAAAATGATGGTCTTCAACTCATCAAGCGCCTGAATGATTTTCATCATTTCGACCACAACATCTTTCTAATGGATGCCTCATCAGATCTTGATCAATGGCTGCCAATATCTTCAACGAGTTCCAAGCTGGACAACCTTCCACCACAAACAGTTTACGCTTTTGACGATCTCTCTCAGCAGATTGTATTAGGGACCAACGGCAAAAATACTTTTCTGGTTGTTGTTGTCGACGATTTGACATTTGATTGCAAGCAATTATTGGCTCAGGTTAGGGGCATCCGATCGCTTGATATCAATGTAAAAACAGGCGTATTTTTCGCTCAACACATCACATCTTTGCATACCATAGAGCAACTATTCCGTTGGAGCTGGAGAACTGGTGTCTTTAACATCTTTGCCGCATTTACTTTGAGTGTTGAAGATGATCAGCCACATTCATTGAACGTTTTCAAATACAATCCTTTTGGAACATTTGAATTGATTAATGTGACAACTCATTCCTGGGGAGACTATTTCTCCAACAAAACGCCCAATTATCGCCAACATCCACTCCGAGTTACAAAGTATCGTGAAATCAACAACAGTGTAATTGACATTAAATTCTGGGATGTCGTCATTTGGCTCCTAAATGCATCAATGTCCCTGATAACTACCAACCATAAAAAACCTTTTAACGGCGACGTGTTGCTCCATGAACAAAGGTATTCACATGAAAATGTGTATCCACATCGACAAGCATCGCTAGTGATGATTGTACCTCATGCTCAACAGTATTCTGATTTCTTTGCATATTTACGAAACGGAACTGGAACGTGGACGCTTCTCTTCTATTACACCGTAATTGTGATTGCGGCGTCTTCGCTGCTACTTATTATCTCCGGCTATTTGCACGAGAAGAAAATTTTACTTTTTCAACGTGTTGCTAATGTTATCAACCTCTTAATGAACAATAACGCAACCATCAGATACCGAACACTTCTGAGAGCAGATGTCTTTGTTATTGTGCCTCTAACCTTCACAGGACTTATTGTAATGAACGGTATTCTGTCTATCTTCCAAAGTTACATTACATCGCCAATTTACCAGCCGCAAATCAGCACAATTGAAGATCTGTACGTGTCCTCAGTTCCGATTTTTGCTAGCCAAGTGCAAGTTAAAGATAGGATCGTTGCGTTATTGAAAGATTTCTCGAAGCATGATGGATGGATTGATAAAGTTTCTGAAATAAATTTGTTTCAACTATCAAAGGAAGCCCGGACCTTTAACAATTCCATAGCATTTTTCGTCTCTGATCAGGAAGCACAATCACTTTTAGAAGTTCAGAAACGGTTCAACTTGAAAGCGTATCACGTGTTAAGGGGTAATTTTGTTGGTAACTCTTTGGCAGCATATCAAATTAGATGTGATTGTCCTTTCAATGGAGTTATAAACGGCATTATTCACCGATTGAATGGTGCAGGACTCATCGATAAGTGGACCAAGGAAGACTATGCAAAAATGGTCAAAGATTTGCTGAAAAGAAATTTTGATCGTCAAATTGAAATCACTGGCAAATCGGACACTATTGAATTTGCAGTTCCGACTATTGTTTGGTGCGGTTGGATTGTCAGTGTAGTCACTTTTATTTGCGAAGTAATTTGGGATAAGGCACGGCAGAGTAAAGTTAACCAGGCAGGAGTGGACGTTTGACAAGAGACCTGAACAATCTAGTAGCCCTATATTTTTTGCGAATAAAATTTTTCAATTTATGTCAGTGTTCATTTGAGTTCATTTTCATACAGTGTATTAGGTCCCTTATTTGACGTTTCGACGTTTCCTGCCTGGTTTATTTTACTCTGCCGTGGATAAGGTGTAGAAATCCTAACTGAACATAGTGGTATGAGGTAAAATGCATATATCTAGGTGACGGATTTGCAGGCAAAGCTACTTCCCTCAGGGCCTATTTTAAGGAAATTAAATTTCCAAAAATTCTTAAAATTTTCATTCACTTTTCGTCATTTTATCTAAAAACACTCAGATTGATGTAAATGTTGTTTTTACTGCATTTTTAGTTGTTTTTCATGTCATTGAGCTTAAATGATCACTTTGAAATGAGATCTAAGAGAAAACAAAATTTAGAAATTTTAAGAATTTCTGTGAAATTTGTGAAATTTGTGAAATTTTTGGAAATTAAATTCCTTAAAATAGGCCCTGGCTTCACTATATACTAAACTAGTTTTCCCATTGCGATAAAATGTCTCCCCTTACACCTTAGCTCATACTCAACATACGATAATACACGCACAGGCGCTCGTATAAGTACAAACTACTGAGTACCACACCGTTCACATTTAAATTGTCCTGCGTCTACCACGATTGAAACTATTAGAAGTTTGTGATCTGGACGATTTTAGGCTGCATCACACCTGGATATGAACGTCCAGATAAAATAGATTTTTCTAGAGTTAGGTTGGAATTCGCTCAGGAGTGTTTTTTTTTGTGGTATTTAATAGGATGTAATTTGAAATTTTCATTAGATCTGTTAATAAAGCATAAAGGTTTACATTTCCGATCAACGCGTAATTTCGTTTCTTAACTGATCAGAGTTCACAGTTCACCATCGATAATAATCGCGTACTTTTGTCAGTTTCGTTGAAATAAAAACCCAACCCATCAATTCATTGTCTTAACTGCCATTACAATATACATATCTGGCCTTTGAATCACAAGAAAATAATGTCTGTTATTAATCGTCATTGGTTTTGGAAGGCCATACCAGCTAGATGGTCAAACGATATTCAATCGCGGCACAGTACTTGTCAGTTCAAAGTGAATTTAATGATACTACCAACAATGATTATAAGTCTACTGTCGACAGTGGTCTGGTGCCAGCTGAATACTGACGGTCTTCATTTCATCACTCGGCTAAATGATTTTTATCGTTTCGACCATAACATCTTCGTAATAGACTCCGGGACCGATTTCGATCGTTGGTTCCCAATGTCTTCATCAACGAGTACCACGCTGAATGTCTTTACACCACAGACAGTTTATGCTTTTGATGATGTTTCTGAGCCATTAATACAGACGAAAGCCGGCAAAAATACATTTCTGATGGTTGTCGTCGACGGGTTAACCCTTAATTGGCAGAAATGGTTGAATCTGACTATGGTCATTCAAGCGTTTGGTTTCAACATGAAAACTGGCGTATTTTTTGTTCAAAACGTCATCTCTCTCGACATCATAGAGATATTGTTTCGATTGAGCAGGACTGCTGGTATTGTGAACATTTTTAGCGCATTTCATTTAAATATTGGGTATGATGAGCCTTTATTCAACGTTTTTAAATTTGATCCTTTCGGAACTTTCGGTTTAATTAATATTACGAGTTGTGAGTCGCTTCGGGACTATTTTACCGACAGAGTACCCAATTACCGCAAAGATCCCATTAAATTTGCGAAGTATCGTGAAGTGAGCAGCACTCTTGTTGATCACAGGTTCTGGGAAAGCGTTGTCTCTGTCCTCAACGCATCAATATCACTGATTGATATCAGCCTAGGAGAATCCATACCTATAGAGGCAGACGTGTTGCTTCATGAACAAAGGTTTGCACATGATACTGTGTATCCACATCGACAGTCAACTATGATGTTAATGGTACCTCATGCTCAACCGTATGCTGATGTTCTTGAATATTTACAAAACGGAACTGGAACGTGGACGCTTCTCTTCGTTTACACCGTCATTGTGATTGCGGCATCATCGCTGCTGCTTATAATCTCCGGATATGTGCAGAAAAGGAAGATTCTAATTTTCCAATGTGTTGCCGATGTCGTGAATCTCTTGATGAACGATAACGGAGCCATCAGATACCGAAAACTTTGTCTAGCAGACGCCTTCATTACTTTACCTCTAACCTTCACAGGATTAATTGTTATGAACGGCATTCTGTCTATCTTCCAAAGTTACATAACGTCACCAATTTACCAGTCGCAAATCGACACAATTGAAGATCTCTACGCATCCACGGTTCCGATTTTTGTTAGCGAAGTGCAAGTTAAAGATAAAATGGTAGCGTTGTTTGAACAGATCTCGCCTCATGGTGGATGGATTGGCAAAGTTTATGAAATAAATTCGAATCAACTTACACACGAAGCCCGGACATTTAACACTTCTATAGCATTTTTTCTATCCGATCAGGAAGCACAAAGTTTCTTAGAAGTACAGAAACGATTGGACCTGAAAATCTTTCATTCAGTAAGTGGTTCTTTTATGGTTGGTTCTCTGATATCATACGGAATGCGATCGAATTATCCTTTTGTTGAAGCCATAAATGACATTATTCACCGTCTCAATAGTGCAGGATTGATCGATAAGTGGCTGAAAGAACGTAATGCACGAACGACCAAAGTTGTGTGGGATTTAAATCGAGATCGTCAAATTAAAATCAGTAACGAGTCGGATATGGGTGAATTTGTTGTACCGACTGTGATCTGGTGTGGTTGGGTGGCAAGTGCAATTGTTTTTATTTGCGAAAAAATTTGGTATAAGTTGCGGGAATCGAGAATTGGCTAGCTCAAACAAAAATTGGAACAATTTACTAAAGGAACGGTCGTGCAATTGACGCCTTAAGGCCGCTGAAAATTCAAAATCAAAAGTGGTAAGGATTAAACAAACCATATGTTGAATCACTCCCATTTACGATTCAATTGATTTGTTCAATCATTCAACCAAAATTCTCACAAGATGTTTAGGTCTGTTGACAAATTGTTCCCAAAAGTGTTATTGTTATGGCCACGGCAGAGTAAAAGTAACCCAGGCAGGAGCGCTTGTTTGACTAGGGACCTGAATTATCTAGTAGTCTTATATATTTTGCGAATTAAATTTTTCAACTTATGTCAGTGTTCATTTTCATACAGTCAAAGGCTCTATACCTTTATATAGAGCCTTTGATACAGTGCATTAGGTCCCTCATTTGACTTTTCAATAATGAACCGCTTTCACGGTGAGCTTGAAATTTTTTTTATTCGACCTCTCGTGGACATGAAAAGTTCTAGTGGTTTTTGTAGAGGGCGGCACCACGAATAAGAATAACATAACAAGAAAATATTTCGATGGGAAAATTTTTAATTAATCGATTTTTCATTTTTTTGGAACCTGCGGGAAGCTTTGAAGACTGTTCGGACTCCACTGGTGACTCGTTTGATCACAAAAATATAATTGCTGTTTAGCCTGAGGTCTAAACGTTTAGATATTTTTTCGAGCAGTTCAACGCTTTTATTTTCATTGACTTCAAATAAAAACATTTCACGGTTACTAAAAGTGGTTAATTCAATTTTGCATTAACATTTTCTATGTTAACTGTTTTATTAAACAATATTTCAAAAACTTCACCTCTTTGCGTAGTAGTTTACACACTTTTACTTTTTAGTTTACGATTTTTACTGGTCAATAGCATTAAGAATTAAGAACGATATCAGAAACTCGGATTGGTAACCGTTACAAATTTTCTGTAATGGCTACAAATTTTCGAAGAGAAAATTTGTAATGGTTACCAATGCTAGTTGGCAGATATCATTTTTAGTACTATTAACCATCAAAAATGGTAAATAACCGAAAACTCGTAACCATTACAGAAAATTTGTAATAGTTACCAATCCAAGTTGATAAATAATTTTCGCAATGTCATTAATCACCAAAAACAGCGAAAAACAAAAATTCGTCACCATTACAAAACATAACTTCTTAAAACATTCCACATTCAAATAAAGCTTTACTCATTTACTAATCAAAAATGCTGTAAATTTGTACAAATTAGAGTTTCTTCGGTTATGTATACGAATTGTTGATTGGTAACTGTTGCCAAGAGACAGACCCTGATTCCTAACGAGAAGCCTATTGAGAAACCTATCGAGAAACCTAACGAGATTTTCTAAACCATGTTCCCAATGCCATTACCTGCCAAAAATCGTAGCAAACCGAAAATTCGTAACCATTACAGAAAATTAGTTGTTATTACCAACTCCAGTTCGTAACAAAAAATTACAAGCAGAAACTTAAAAATAGGTAACAGTTGCTAAACATCTGTAAAATTAACAGCGACAATGGTTCCCGATAACAAGTAGGTACAAAAATCGAAACTGGTAAAATCAACAGTCGCAACAGTAAACTAGTAAAGTCACGAATCTGTAAATACAACTGACATTTTCGTACTTAATACTAAAAAACTGTTGGTTAATGATTTACCAACTACAGACCCAAATCAACAGTGCCGATTTTGTAACTCAACATTTTCAGTGTATTGTATATACATGTTATCGTTTTATTTCTTTTTTTGTTGTTTTTTTTTCCTACATGCCCTGCTGTTATAGTAGATTTACTGCACTTCGAAGAATGTGATTGTTACTTTTGTTATTTTGTACTACTTCTCTGTTGGTTAATAAATTCAAATTATCCTTTGAGACTCTTTGATTACCGAACCATTTTACTATGCAAAGCTCAAAAATGATGTTTCTGATGAGCCATGTGCACTCAACAATTGATTTGAACCGATTCAATCAGCTTTGTTTTCCTTGCAAATCTAAACAATAATCGATTTAAATCTGTCTCTGTGGTTGAGTGTTGAACTCTCACGCTGTCAGCTCAATCAAGTAGTTGAAAGCAGGCTATTAAAACACTACGCGATAGATCTTGTTACCCCTTAAAACAAACAAGGTTCTGAAAGAACAGGTTAAGACACCCACGAAGGCGGCTGACACACGAATTTTGACAAATAGATACTATTTATTGAACATCATTACAGATTGTTTGAAATGTCAACTTGATAAAAACCATTTTTAGCCCCGTACGAAGTACAAAGGGGCTTATAGGATTACGATGCTGTGTGTAATTGATGGAATTCGAAGCAGACGGTAAGGGCAAAGTGTTTGCCTATGTTCATAGATGACGAATCTGCAATAAAAATTTTGTCTGTCCGTCTGTCCGTCTGTCACGTCGATATCTTGAGCAAATCAAATCCGATTTCAAATTTTTTTTCCCCTGAAAGATAGTCGAAATAGTGAGGCTAAGTTCGAAGATGGGCATATTCGGGTCGGCCCTTCGTGAGTTAGGGCCACCTAAGTGATTTAAGGTCTTTTGGTGATATTTATGGCAAAATAAACGATGGAAATGTAAATGACACGGCAAATGATAGGTATTGTCAATACCAATCCAGGAAAAAAAAGTTTTTTAAAATCGGGTGAGTGGACCGTGAGTTAGTGCCTTAGAAGTGAAATGCTACTAGGGCCCTATGTGTATTTTACATAGAACTCGAATTTCATTCGTTTTTCGTAATTTTTGTTTGATTTGGAAGGTAATCAAAGGCCGAATAGAATGTTGTTGAAAAAAAAAAAAAATTTGGGTCCTTGGACTAAGGCCACTACTAGGGTCCGAATAGAATGTAGTTGAAAAAAATTTTAAATGTGGGTCCTCGGACTGAGGCCGATACTAGGCCCTTCAAAAAAATAAAATTTTAGGGCGATTTGAAATTTTTGTTTCATTTGAAAGGAACGTCGTACGGGGCTTCGTAATTGCGCTATGCGCAATTTGTAAGATGTACATATTACATAATAATTTTACTTTAACTACATTAACCGGCGCAATAGGCTTACGGTCAAAGTAGGGTGACAGACGCACTAGGGTCACGTACGCAATAGATATACGGGTTTGTACGGGGCTCAGTCGCAGCAAACGCTCCGACTGTTCTGATGGCTCGTTTTTTTCTTCAAGTTGACACTTCAAACAATATGTTATGAGTATGTTCAATAAATAGTATCTATTTGTCAAAATTTGTGTGGCACCGCCTTCGTGATCAACTCAGATGTGTCTTTCAGAACCTTGAAAACAAACACCTTCAGTAATATATACTGGGCGTAGATTCTCGTAGCGTTCGTAACTTTAAGAATGCATAACGTAAGAGTTCTTATGGGTTTTAATACACGTAACTGTTAAGTTACGAATATTTGGAGTTATGAAAATACGAGAACCGTCGGGCGTATGAATAGTTTCACACGCAATGTATTTAGTTTTTCAGGTCCCGAGGTAGGCTTATCTTATGTACATACTGTAAACACACGCGTTCGCTTCGCTCACTTGTTATATACAATATCTAGGGATTAGTCATTTGGTGATATGTAATCCCTCGCACCAAACCGAATTCGATGGCGACAATTTGTAGACTCTCTATGCTCCCTCGAGGAGTAAGAAGTCAGATTAAAATTAAAATCCCCGAAGGGATTAAATTAAATCTAAGAAAGATTCGGTCGCGTACTGTTAATCCCAAAGAGATTTAAATCTAGGTCCATATTTTTATCTGCGAGGAAAAAAAAGAACTTTCGAAATCGAATGCGTTTGACTCAAGTTACAGAGTGGACAAACGCACTATTTTACAAAACCGTAATTGAGGGAGTCGTACCTAGTACTTCGTACGGGTCTAAAAACTTTTAGGGACCGGATGCAACGAGGAGCTGAAGCCGCTAGCCGTCGATTTACGTTGGATCCTTTTCCTTTTCAACATAAAAATTCGAAAAAAAAAGAATTTGCGGTTGCGAAGTACGAGGAGCCAGAGTCATCTTCTGCTGCTAATTGTCGTATCACGCCCGCACGTTAGTAAGCGGGCGTGACGCAAGTCCACTACCAAAAATGTTTTACAAATTTTTTTGGAGGACGGCGGAGCATATTACAGCAACTTTTTGAATTCTTCTTATAGACTAATCGCCCGCGCGGGCGAATAGCATATTATAGACTAATCGCCCGCAAATTCCTTTTTTTATTTTAAAATAGGTATTTTACTAACGCATGCTTTAAGGCTTTCTTAGCTTAGACACGTGGAATCGAATTCGCAAAAAAAAGCCTAGAGAAAATTATCGGTGACAGTTGTTTTCGTAGTAAAAAAAAAACAACTTCTTTGTTTTCTTCCTTTTACAAAATATGATGCAAAGTGCTTACGATCTCTTTTACAAAATGTGACACATGAAGCTTCACGGAGAAAAAAGCCGAAACCGATTACTTTTGTGAAAAACGTTTTTGTTTTGTGAGAAACGTTTTTATTTTGTGTAAAACGATTCTCGTTTACCTCAAAGAAATATCTTTTGTAGCAAAGGTAAATCTGTTCTCACAAAAATTTTCTCTTTTGGACTAGTTCTGTTGGCCATTTTCTTTTGTGATAACCGCTAATTAACGTTTTTCCCAAACGATTGCGTTTAAAAAAAATGTTGAAGGAATTTTTCTTGGGTTCAATACTTTCTTAAGCAAAAGTTGAATTCTCTTCTTCTTTCTCGCTTTATTTTTATGTGCGACTAATTGTGCAAACAATTTCGAGATATTTTACAGTGATCTGCATCTAAAATGATCGTCGTGCTATGATTTCATTGTTTCTCATATTTCTATCATATCTTCACACTTTCGTTATGGAGAAATGAGGGAAGTAAGAGAAACGATGAAATCAATAACACAACGGTTATTTTAGGTGTAGATCGCTGTAACTTTCGAGATGAGTTGGATTTCCAAGTTTCGAAAATTAATTTCGGATCGCATATCGAAAAGCTACCTGCTTTTTATTCTGAACTAAAGGCCGCATCCTAGTCAATCTTTACGAAAACAATTAGTTTCAGTTTGACGATTGTCACAAAAGATTAACGTTTGTAACAAAAGAAATACTTCTGTACCAATTGTTCGAAATAAGCTGTCACTATTTGTATGACTAAACAGCAACATTAGTAAGATCGTGGACTGAAGATCATGAGGTCGGGGGCTCAAAACCATTACAAGGTAAAACATTTTTAAATGAAAAAAAAATCTTTGAAATAAACCAAATATTCCACTGCATACAACACAGTCCGATAAATTGAAGAAAAAAAAAATGTAGGAAGAAGTGCAGAAAAAATAATTATATTTTCTTTCGCTTCGTACATCGGTCGTTTCGTACAAAGGTAAATCGTTTTTCACAAAAGACTTTCTCTGTTATCCCTAAATTACCTTTGTGATAAACACAAGATTTCTCTACGTGTTATGCTCCTTTTACAAAATGCGACGCAAGGAGCTTATGCTCCCTTTTACATAATGTGACAGAAGGAGCTTATGCTCCCCTTTACATAATATGACACATGTTGCTTATGCCGTGGTTTACAAAATTACTCCCTTTTACATTAAGTAACTTACGAATAGAAGGATGTCTTTTAGAAATTGTAATACAATAAACTGAAAGTGTGAAGTAATGTAACAGGCGGAACCATTGGCCGAAAAGAAAGACTAAAGTTTTTGACTTTTAAAAGAGCCACAAAATTTGACAATACTATGCTAACCTTGGAGTTTAGAATCAAAAGTTTTTCAAACACCACTTTTTTCTTGATTCGTTCACATTTCATTTGTAACTCTTTCATCTGATCTGTATATTTCTACGCTATTTTCACACTTAATTAGCATCTTCACTAACTGTATATTATATGTTCATCGCGCAATAACTGTCATTTGCGGGCGAATAGTCTATAAGATGCTATTCGCCCGCGCGGGCGATTAATCTATAAAATGCTATTCGCACGCGCGGGCGATTAGTCTATAAAATGCTATTCGCCCGCGCGGGCGAATAGTCTATAAGATGCTATTCGCCCGCGCGGGCGATTAGTCTATAAAATGCTATTCACCCGCGCGGGTGAATAGTCTATAAAATGCTATTCGCCCGCGTGGGCGAATAGTCCATAAGATGCTATTCGCCCGCGCGGGCGATTAGCAACGGCCTTAAAAAATTGGGGTATGCAAGCCTTTTTGGGAGTTAGGACTCACGGAAGTTTCCATACAATGCCATATAACAGCGTGTTTGTGTGTGTGTGTGTCAGAAGTTTTTTTTTCAGCTAGTAATTATTAATTATGATTGGTAAATGTTGGAAAAAGTGTTTTGATGGATTTGGATTATTTTCGTCGTGAGTAGGGTGTTCCGAGGTTGGTTCCTAAATTTTGGGATGAGAGATGATTCCTCTGGCACTTCCCAACTTCCATCGGATTTTTCAATGGATTTAGGTTATTTTCGATATAAGTAAGGTGTTCCGAGGTTGGTTTCTAAATTTTGGGATGAGAGATGATTCCTCTGGCACTTCCTAACTTCCATCAGTTTTTTCGATAAATCTGGGGTGTTTTCGATATGAGTGAGGTGTTCCAAGGTTGGTTCCTAAATTTTGGGATGACAGATGATTTCTCTGGCACTACCTAACTTCCATCGGATTTTTCGATGGATTTGGGTTGTTTTCGATATAAGTGAGGTGTTCCGAGGTTGGTTCCTAAATTTTGAGATGAGAGATGATTCCTGGCACTTCATAACTTCCACCGGATTTTTCGATGGATGGACCCTTACCCATAAACTTCCAAAAGAACTGATATCCCCCAAAAAACCCTAAAGGGTGAAAGTGTGACGCAAGTCCCTGTTTCTATTTACAAAATAACTGATTTCGCTGAGGGTGACGCTTTCTGCGCCTCAACGCAAAAGTTTTATCAACAAAAAATTGACCCAAAAAATTTAAGAAAGAAAATTTTAGAAAAAACTGTGTCACATGTGGCAGATGATTCAGGACATATTTTTCCCTATTTTAACTATTTTCCTAACATTAGTTTCCTCAACATCTGCCACTTGTGACGCAATATTTGCTAAAATTTTCTTTCTTAAATTTTTTGAGTCAATTTTTTGTTGATAAAACTTTTGCGTTGAGGCGCAGAAAGCGTCACCATCAGAGATATCAGTTATTTTGTAAGTAGAAACAGGGACTTGCGTCACACTTTCACCCTTTAGGGTTTTTTGGGGGGATTTACTATAGTTCATGGCAAAAACCTTGGCAGTGTGAAGTGGTTTTGAGCAAAAATGTTGATCAACGCTGGATGGTGATAAAAGAAAGAAAATGGTACTTGTCTTGTCTAGTTACTGGTCATATCACAAACAACTGTATCAGGCTGTATCGATGTGGAATCGATATACGTCAACGAAGCCATGACAAAGTTTTTTGTTCGATTTTATTCACATCAAGATTAGCGATGTGACAAAATGTCCAAGGAGTGGATACTTCCTTTGATTGTTTTGATGATTTGTATCATCTTGGACTTATTATCTTGTTATAAAAATATGGGTGTTATCAATAAAATAAAACAATGAATAACACTTTTTTGTTTTTAAGATAATATTCGTAGAACACAGAAAATTGGATCGTTACAGAATAATTTGCTCTATTGCGACATAAAAACAGTCCGGTAGGTATGCCATACCGAATGAATGGACTTCAAGCAAGTCTAATTAAAAATACCAAATCTATTTTCGGTGAATTGCTTAGTTCTTGTGTAGAGTCCTGGTTTATACGACTTAATTCAGCCGTAACTCGATTGTTGTTTGCTATATCTGCACCTATTGATGCTTTAAAAGAAACTGAACTACGCAGACTTACAGGTAATAATTTAATAGTTTTATCACGACCTTCCAAAGATTAATAAAATTTGTTACATTCCACAGAATAAAAAAATAAAATTATGATAAACCAGGTAGTTATTAGAAGCGCTCTGGATGTCCTTTACATGAATCGGCATTTACCAGGTGTTGCCGCTTTAATTGCAATGGGAGAGATGATATTGTCTACTATGTGTGCTGTTTTTGCTGAACATCCATTAATTTCCATAGGCACATTTTTGGTTTCTGCTTTAATCTATTTTCTTCCCGATATAATAAATTCTCTTGGTAATTGGATAAGAAACGTAAGGCTAGCAGCTCATAGTTTGAGTCAAAGTGGTAAGACGGAAATATTACAATTGATTGCTGCTGCAAGTTCTTAAAAGAAACTATGATATAAAATGGTACTCTTCTTTATGTACAACGCAATATTTACAATCCTAGCTAGCTCAACTATTATTGATTTAAAAAAAAAACTTTATCAAAAAATAAAACAAAAGAAATCTTTTGTTTTAATTTTTGTTATTATTTTTTTTACAAATTAAGGCAGATTTGGAATCGACATTAAAAATTAGTATACACTGAATCATGGTAATTGGTATAGTGTATCAATTTGCAATGTTCATTCGAAATCAACATTGTTTTTGGTAGATTTTATTTTGAGTGTAGCTTATTTGTTGTATAAAGTTAATTTTGCCATACAAAACAATTTTTTGTATTATTCGATCATGAGCGTAGCGATAACTCCACTCCACTTGACGCAGTTTGTATACTTCTTAAAACGAAGGAAGCGACCAGCTAGCGCTACGAACAAGGCAACCATAGGCGAACATTTCAACTTTTCCACATTGTCCAAAATCTAAAAAATTCCTTTCGATAATGAAAATAGACTTCAATGCGAGTTCAACGAGCTATGTATCACTAAAAACGATGCATTAGAACCTGAGAAAACTCATTTCCAATTCTGTTGATCCCATACATTTCACTACATTTTGCCTTCATCGAGTTAATATAAGGTAAAGTATCGCGGTTCGACAAGAATTTTGAAAATCTGAGTTTCAACTCGATTGTTTCCGTTTCTTGGAAGATATGTATGCGGTAATTGTTTTAGACTATGGGAACAATTATTTTTCTACGAAACTAGCCTAATTATGTTAATTTTAATGTTAATTTCAGTTAATTATTAAAGTTTTAATCGAATTCTGGCTTCGACATTTTGGATCGCGGTTCGACAATCGACAGTATGGCAAAAATCGCGGTTCGACACGTCATTAGAGATGAGTGGGCCCATGGGCATAAGTGTTATGGGCTTCAGAAACTGGCGGGCGGTGGGCAGGGAATGGGCACTTTCATAAAACGTGGGCGCCCACCAAACTAGGACTGTTCATCGTACTTCCTTCAATTCAAAATTGTCAACAAAATCAAAAATAAAATTGATGAATTTTCAACGAATACTAAACATTTTCAATTCACTCAACATTCTCATATGAAGAATGTTGAGGGTTTACCCGACTCTTCTTCTTTCTTATTTTATACCTGAAATGCCTAACAAATTTAAAATAAAATCAAATAAGACTTGCCATAGATAAGGCTTGCCATAGATAAAGCTCTCTGTCCGATAGTCAAGCTATCAAAGTTCACACTACGTGATGATAGACTGGGTAAGGACAGAGTTTTTAACTCTGTTAAGAGATTTGCTTTTCTGGCGAGCTTTTTCTATGGCAAGCCTTATCTGTGGCAAGTCTTATTCGATTTTATTTTTTTGTTAGGCATTTCAGGTATAAAATAAGAAAGAAGGAGAGGCGAGGTGAGCCCTCAACATTCTTCATATGAGAAAGTTGAGTGAATTGAAAATGTTAAGTACAGCGATTCATCAAATTTTAGCCGTCGTGAATGTATCGTTTTTAATAGTTGGCATGAAATTTCACAGGGAGCAGGAGCAGTGAGTGAAGAGTGTGTGCGATATGTACAACGTTCTTTTGGAACATTGACTTTATCATGTTATTATATTGTATGCCGTCTACATCACCACACTTTGAAACTCATTGTACATATCAGAACAACGTGAAATATGAAGCGAAAACAATTAAAATAAACGTTCAAAACTTTACAATTCGACGATTTGTGTACACATAGTTTGTGGGCTGGGCCAGTGCCCATGGGCATTTCCCTTGCGGGCATTGGGCCGGGCACTGGGCTTTTTTCTCAAATGATGGGCATAGTGGGCATGTGGGCACAAAAATTTGCTATACCCACTCATCTCTACACGTCATGTTGTTAGAGGTTTAAAAACGAAATATGAAAATCACAAATTGGTATTAGAAATGCTTGTTATCACTTAGGTTAGGCTCAACAAACATTTATTATTGCGTTTTGTAGGCTGAAAACTCACTTAATCGCTTATTTTAATCGAAATTCAGCTTTCCATGCAAAATTCAAAGAATATCAACTTTAGATGAATTTTGTATGCACAAACCAAGTCTCCCTTGATTAAACTGTTCAGTATCAATAATTTCACTAATATCGACTCTTATAATGCAAAAAAACTAAAATTTTCCGATAATTGGTTCCGATTAATTGGTTGACACATAAGTTCGATGCCAATTTTAATTGGTTGACTACGATTTACTTGTATTTCACAAAAATATTTTCGCAATCTCACAACAGATGGCCCGACTTTCTATTCCATTTTTTGCTTTCAACGAAGGGGTGAGTTGGCGTTTGTATCGAACTTTCGTGCCACCGCACATCTGGTTCGGTTATATATGGCATTACCTCCTCACTATATTTTTTGTTTTTCTTCTTCTTCCATTTGTTATGTTGTCATGATCTTCGTGATTGTTTTTTATCAGAGAGACGCTAATATGACGACTGGTTCGTTTCGACGGAATGGCGAATGATTTTGAATTCCACGCCATTAGTCGTATAAATGTATACGTCAGAGAGAGCTTTTTTCTCCTTTGTTACGATCTGTCATTTTCTATTTTGCGATTTAGTATGGAAATGAAAACTAAAATTGAAATATCTTTGCTGTTTTAAGTGGTTTTTCAAATTTTTTTGGACCAAAAACAGCAAAGATATCTCAATTTTAGTTTTCATTTCCATACTAAATCGCAAAAAAAAAGAAAAACTGACAGATCGTAACAAAGGAGAAAAAAGCTCTCTCTGACGTATTGAATTCTCTCTCAAAAACCCAACTGTCACTCGACATATTCCCTCTACCCGTCTAAACGACCCAGTCGTCATATTAGCAACTCTCTGTTTTTTATTTGCAGCGGTGCTGTTTTGTACCAGTTAAATTCGGCATCGGGGAGTATGGCACACGCGATCATAGTATGCGTCCTTTTACTACATATGCGGCGCCTGTTTGGTACAAATGCGCACACGTAGATAAAATTGACACGCAATTAAATGAAACCATGAGAATTATCACGGGGTCAGTGCAATCAACGCCACGTCCTTGGCTACCGGTGCTGTCAAACATTGCTCCTCCTGAACTGAGGAGAGAAAAGGCCGCTCAGAGAATCTGGTTTCAGTGTATGAACCACCAACACGCCGACAGATTGCCGATCGTAAATGACTTGACGAACCCACCACCGCATCGACTCAGTTCCAGACGCCCAATTTGGAAGGATCATATTGTCACTGACGAACACTATTCCATTGAGGAGCGACAAAAATGGATGGAATGCCCGGATTTTGAAAACAAATTTCTCATCGACGACCCAACCAAAGCTGTTCCTGGCTTGTGTATGCCCCGTAAGCTTTGGAAAACAATAAATCGACTGCGCACCGGACATGGGTGCTGTGCAGAGAAAATGTTTCAATGGAGTTACGTGGACTCTCCATTGTGCGATTGCGACCGTTCATCGATACAATCAATGAGTCACATCATACTGTCCTGGTAGACGATTCTCAGGTGGCATATCTGAGATACATTCAATGACTACGGAATCAATTTTGTGGTTGGAAAACCTGGATTTGAATTTATGAAGTGAGTGACTTAGTTTATCTGTGATATTTTCGTATTCAATTTGTATGATGTGCCAGATTACCCCACGCCCACTTATCAATCTAATTCACTCCACCATTGTCACGACGCAGTAAAGGATGGGATGGAACGGTTGATTTTTCGAAAGTTAAATTAGAGACCTTGGAGTAGCTGACTTTGTAGAATAAGTCAATAGAATCCCGTATTTGTACAAACGTATAATGAAAATTGCCTCGAACTATATAATTATTTGTCGAGGGACATCGGAAATCACATTGACTTTGGCTAAAAAACATAATCTTGTAGTTGGCATAGGGCTCGTTTCACTTTCGGCACAGAGAGCATAAAGCTGTTCTACGTAAATTTCGCAGCTTCATGAGAAATGCAAAATACAAAATTATGGATTTGGATCATGTAAATGTTTAATTTTCATCTTTAAGCCTTTGTAGAGTCTACTTCAGTGCATTGTCAGAGTGCTTTTAATTGGAATTCGAATAGCCAGGATGAATTGATAATTGATTAAATTTGGTGTTGATTTGTTTTGTTAACTAAATTTTTTTTAACGAAAAATTATGGTTTATGCCAAAACCCTCTCTAGCAAACAAACTTCATTTTGACGCTGTCAAAATACCACCTTATTCCTTTGTTTTCAGAATCATAGACTACTTTCTAATTTTACATTTAAAGTGCGAAGGTCACGTTTCCTTTTCACCACCTTAATAAATGTAAGGTCCCTGACCGTGATTTGCGGATGCGAAAATCTGACCATGATTTGCTTGTGTAAATTTACATGTAAAACAAATTATACCGCAAATCACGATTCTATTGGACCTTGATTTGCGGTATAATTTGTATGACGCTTTAGATACCTCCAAATATCGGTCTCTATTGAATTTCATATGAAATACCGCAAATCACGGACACCATAACACAAATCACGATCCAATTAAAATATTAAACTTAATTAAAGAAATTCTTTAAATATTGATTAATTTTTGATCAAAGCCAAATGTTCAATCTTCACAATAAAGTTAGCCACTACTACTGGATATAAAATGATTCCAAGAAAATGACGCACAAAGTTAAAAATTGTCAGGGACCTTAGCTAAGTTGCTAGAGAGGATATTGTTTATGCCCCTTGTGTCCACATTTAGCTACAGGCCTGCACAGAAACTGCACAGTAGTGTTTCGCTTCTTCACGTTGCAAGCTTTCCTCCTAATTGTTTTGGGAGTGCGTTGGTATGACTTGATTTTGCTCCAAATTATTTCGCAAATAAAAACAATTGCACTTGCAATCCAACCGCACCAAACAACAGTCGGCACTGTAAATTCATCCATGCTCGATTCGCTGCTGATTTTGAATTGACGAGGATTTTTTTGCAACACGTTTCTCGTCATTTTGGCATTTTGCTCGTTGACCCACTTATCGATCAGTCCTGCCCCATTCAGCCGGTGAATGATGTCGTTTACTGGTCCAATGTAAGGAAAATTGGGACTGATTTGATATGACAAGAGATATTTAGCCAAAAAAGTTTCTCGCAACAAATGAAACGCTTTCAAAATCAACCGTTTTTGTACATCTAATAGTGTCAGTCCCTGCTGATCAAGTACAATAAATGATATGGAATTGTTAAACGTATACACTTCGTGTGATAGATCTTCCAAGTTTGTCCCACACACCTTACCCATCCATCCGCCATAATTGGAGAGATCTTCCAACAGATCAACCATCTTGCTTTTCCATTCAATTTCATTGACCAAAATTGGAACGGAGGATCTGTACAGATCTTCAATCGAATTGATTTGCGGCTGGTAAATTGGGGACGTTATATAACTTTGGAAAACCGACAAAATACCATTCATCACAATCAGCCCGGTAAATGTCAGAGGTACAGTAACGAAGACATCTGCTCGGTGAAGATGTCGGTATGTGATGGCGGCATTATCGTTAATTATGAGATTGACAACATCGGCAATGCACTGGAAAAGTAAAATTTTCCGTTCCTGTAAATAGCGAGAAGCGACAAGTAAGATTGTTGACGTCACAATCACAATGAAAGCGTAACCGAAGAGAAGCGTCCATTTCGTATTTTGTAAATATGCTACGAAATCAGCATACGGTTGAGCATGAGGTACCATCAACAATAAAATGCTCTGGCGATGTGGATACGAATATTGTACATCATTGGTCCTACTTGACAGTTCCTGTTCTTGATGTATTACATTACCGTTTATGAACTTCATTGCTATGAGTTCCGCATAGTTGGTTTCTTCCAGTGTCATCGACGCATTAAAGGCCCAAACTACAGTTTTCCAAAGTTTGATTACGACAACATAGTTGTTCGCTTCGTGAAGCTTCATGAATCGCAGAGGATATTGGCGATAATTGGGAACTTCGTCGGAAAAAAAGTCCCCAACAAACTCACTCCTTGTCAGATTTATCAACTCAAAGTCTGCGAAAGGATCGTATTTGAAAACGTTCAATGAAGGCTCTTCATCCTCAACACTCAAATTAAACGCAATAAAAATTTTCACAATACCGGCACTCCAGCTCCAACGGAATATTCTCTTTAGAACATCCAAAGATGTGATATTGTGTTCGATAAACATTCCAATTCTCACGCTCGTATCAAGCGCTCGAATCGCTGCAATATCAGTCAATAATTGGGAGTGATTTTCAAATTCCAATGACTCAACCACAGCAACTAGAAATGCGTTTTTATTCGACTTTAATGCTGCAAGATGTTCTGTAAAGTTAAAATCGCTTTCAAGTGCGTAGTCAAAAGTGTAAACTGTCTGAGGTGTAAGACTGTCCAATTTGGTTTCTAAATTCGATGACGTCATTGGAAACCAACGATCCAAATCAATCAATGAGTCCATAAGAAATAAGTGATGATCGAAACGATAGAAATCACTCAGTCGATTGATTAAATGTAGGGCATCATGTTGCTGATGACACCAAATTATGGTAGTCAGAAGACTCATGATAACTGTCGATGGTAGCAAAGAATTCATTCCGTTTGACCGGTAACTATCAAAAGTAATTGCAGTGAAAGGTAACTGTGTGACAACTAAACGAATATTAATCAAAGACTTAGCCTTTGACTTTACATTTACATCAACTTCAACGATTATTTAACAAATTAATCCCTTGAGTGAATAAAAACCAAGCTAAATATTAGTGGTCGTTAGCGTAGTACAAAACGGAGGGTTATGTCCGTTGTGTCCTCTCAACGCAATTAAAAAATAATCTATTATCAGATTACAGTTTCATACACTCGCGGAATTTTGAAAACCGACACATTTTCTGTTTAACTAAGTTACTAAGTAAAACTTAGAAACAGAAAATGTGTCGGTTTTCAAGATTCCGTATGTGTACAAAGAAATACTCAAAGGAATACATGGACTTGGACAGTTATTCGTACATTTTGTTCATAATATTTTAGACGTTTACTGCTTTCGGAATCGGAACCTTCCTGGACTGGCATTGTATAATTCAGATTCAGGATGTCTTTTGTTTTCGCATTTTTGAATGGTTTAATCTTTTAGTTAGGTTAGGGAAGGAAAGCTGGACATATACGAGGGGCGCCTTTTAAGTCGTGAGACTCGCTGTCTTAAAACAATTATTTATTATAACGAATGGCTTTATTGTTTTTCAAAATATTCTCCACGATGCTCAATACACTTACTCATACGTTTGAACCAATTTTCGTAGCATTTTTGCCACTCTGAATCCGGTACCTCCAAAACGTGGTTTTTGAATGTGCTCACCGCTTCATCAGGACTCGAGAACCGTTGACCACGCATTTTTTTCTTGATGTTAGGAAATAAAAAGAAGTCATTGGGTGCCAGGTCGGGGCTGTATGGCGGATGACCCATCAAATTGACGTTATGAGCGCTCAAAAATTCGATTGTCGCGATAGCAGTATGTGAGCTGGCGTTATCATGATGAAGCGTGATGCGACGTTTGGGGTTGTTTTTCCGTACTTCACCAATCACTTCCGGCAAACAGATGGTTTTGTACCAATCCGCATTGACTGTCTTCCGTTCCACCAAAGGTACAGTGGCAACATGTCCGGTTTTTCCAAAGAAACAAGCAACCATTTGCTTGGATGTGCTTCGCGCGCGTGTGACTTTCGTTGGGTTCACTTCATCTTGGAAGACCCAAACGGTCGATTGCTGCTTTGTTTCCGGATCGTAGGCATAAATCCAAGATTCGTCACCAGTGACGATGTCAAATACGCTTTTGGACGTTCCGGAACGGTATTTTGCCAACATTTCCTCACACCAATTCACACGAGCCTCCTTTTGAGCGATTGTCAATTTATGTGGTATCCAACGGCAACAAATTTTTCTTACACCCAGGTGTTCATGTAAAATTGCTTGGACGCTGGTCGAACTCATGCCCAAGGATGACTGAATCTCTCGGTATGTCACACGCCGATCTTCTTTTAACAAGTTCTGCACGGCATCGATGTTATGTTTGAGGACAACAGTTCTTGGTTGTCCTTCACGATACTCGTCCTGGAGGAATTCACGGCCTCGATTGAATTCATTGAACCAACGGTAAATGGTGGCCTTGGATGGTGCTTCGTCACCGAAAGTCGATTGGAGTTGATCCATGCAATCTTGTTGAGTGAGGCCACGGCGATAGTCATAAAAAATCATTGCACGGAAATTTTCGTGAGTCAATTCCATTTTTCGGTGGTAAGACTTTTTTCGAACTATTTTTATAAATACAACTTCGCGTCGAAATTAAAACTGTTGTTCGCGAACATACCACAAAAAATGTCAAATTTTTCATGCTTGCTGAGATCTTCATCATTTGTTAGCTAGTTTGGCTGAGTCTCACCACTTAAAAGGCGCCCCTCGTACTGAGATAAGGTAATGTTCGGTTGTTTTACGTGTCGCAAAGTAGATCTGAACGTTTTCCAACTGTTTATTGAAAGAAGAGTATGGCAAGTATGGCCGATTCTTTACATAAGAAATATTTGGAGCCTTCCGAATAGGAATCACGATTTCTTGGTGTGAATGAAAACACACAACACATACTGGAAAAGTTAGTGTTCGTGCTGGAAACAGTGCTATGGGGCAATTCAAATAGCGCACGACGAAAAATAGTCCTGGCACGATTTTGCACATTTTTCAAAGTGCACAATCTGGTTATCGACAGTTCAAATTTAGTACGAAAAGCGAAGTATTGTTATGAGAATATTACAAGTTTTTTCTGTATACGTGAGAGTGTATTGGTGAGCTATGAAATGAACCGGTCGGTAGGGAAAGTAACGGTGGGAAGGAATGCACCAACACACTCTCACTATTACAGAAAATATCTTTCAAAAATTCGATGTGTGTTTTCGCTCGGGCTTCGCCCGCGCGTGCACACAAGTCTTGTGCGTATTGGGGTATGTTGAAATATACTATTGTTGAACGAGGGAAGAATAGTTGGAAATTGCATTTCGAGGGTGTTGTGAGTCACCAATACCCTCTCTAGCAACCTGACTACATTCATTGTTTTATTCCACGGGTTATTTTGCCTACGACTAATGCATGCAAAAATATTCCTGATTTTTTGTTGTTTCAACTTTCAGGGTGAGCGTTTCATAATTTATTTTATGTAATTTAGGTTATGGTCGGAGCGTGTTCCTATAGATCATCTTCAAGATACGGTACTTTCAGACGTAGCCTCACTTAAGTTTCGAGTTTACCGTCACGATATTGTACCCATCGTACCTATTGTACCCATTGTACCCTTGCTTCGTCACGCAAAGTCCCTTACAGAAGTTGTGAAATCAATACGCTTAAAACTCCAATACGCTATAATTGAACGCAACATGAATATATTACACATCACAAAATTTACGTAAAAACAATAATTTGCATATTTTCCAATTTTTATCAGATCTAGCTATCCCCTTACACTTCCGATAATGTGTGATGTAGGACCGCTTCGGCATAACTTGATTCGGTTCCAAATTAGTTCACAAATAAAGACAATTATACTTACAATCCAACCACACCAAACAGCAGTCGGTATTGTAAATTCATCCACGCCTGATGCTTCAGTGATTCTAATTTCACGATTTATTCTCAACACAGCTTGCAACTCTTCTTCGCTTTGTTCTTTAAGCCACTTATCGATTAATCCTGCACAATTCAATCGGTGAATTATGTCGTTCATGCATTCAATGAAAGGGAAATCCGGTCTAAGTAGATGTGATATCAAGTATCTAGCCAAAAATGGCTCGCTTAATAGATGGTACGCTTTTAATGCTAACCGTTTTTGCCCTTCTAAAAGTGGTAGTCCCGACTCAGCGAGAACGAAAAACGCTATAGAATTGTTAAATGTAGCGGTTTCTCTTGTTATTTGATCTTCATTTAAACCATGCACCTTGTCACTCCATCCGCCATGCTTCGATATACCATCCAGCAATTCAACAAACTGGTCTTTCCAGTTGATATCATTTGCTATAATCGGAACTGACGACCTGTACAGATCTTCAATTGAGTTAATTTGCGGCTGGTAAATGGGAGACGTGATGTAACTTTGGAAGAGTGAGAGAATGCCGTTCATCACAACAAGCCCGGTAAAGGTTAAAGGCACTATTATGAAGGCGTCTGCACGATGAAGATTTCGGTATCTGATGGCTGCGTTATCATTCATTAAAAGATTGACAGCGTCGGCAACGGGCTGAATAAGAAAAATTTTTCTTCCGTGTAAATAACTCGAAACGATAAGTAGAAGTGATGACATCGCAATCACAATGACGGTTAAAACGATGAGAAGCGTCCACGTTCCAGTTCCGTTTTGCAAATACGCGAGGAAATCAGAATACGGTTGACTATGAGGAACTATCAACAATATCATTGACTGTCGATGTGGATACAGTTCTCCCAGTGAATTATATCTAATTCTTTCATGGTACAGCATATCTCCCTCTAAGTTATCATCTCCAGTCGACTCCGAGTAACTTACAAATGACTGCGACATGGAGGCATTAAAAACGCTCAGAAGAGAGTGAAAAAATTGTTTTTCAAAGTAAGTGTTGCTAGCTTCACGTATTTGCACAAATCGAAGCGGATGCTTGCGATAGTTCGGTACTTTCTCCGAAAAATAGCTGCTAGGTGACTCAATTCGTGTGACATTAACCAAGTGAAAGGTTCCGAATGGATCATACTTAAAAACGTTGAATGATGGTTTATCATCCTCGTCACTTAAGTAAAATGCCGCAAAAATATTCACAATACTAACACTCCAACTCCAACGAAACAATAGCTCTATGGTGGCCAAAGAAGTTACCCTGCGAGTGAGAAACAGACCAACTTTCACATTACAATCAAGATTTCGAATGGCTTGAACTTGAGCCCACAATTTGGAGCCATTTTGAATTGACAAATCCTCGACGACAACAACCAGAAATGTATTTTTGCTTCTTATCTCCTTTAATGCTGCATGTTTTGTATTGCTTTCATCTTTATCCGACAGATCGTCCACAGTGATAACAGTTTGAGGTGTAACGTTCTCCAGCTTAGTACTAGAGCTTGACATTGGAGGCCAGCGACTAAGATCAGTTGATGAGTCCATTAGAAATATGTGAAGATCAAAACGATAGAAATCAGTCAGGCGATTGATTAACTGTGGCTCGCTATCATACTGCTGGAACAGAACCACTGTCGACAGAAGATTTGTAATTATTGTTGGTAGTACCATGATAACAAGCAGTAATAATTCTGTTCACGAGTAACGCTGCGACCACTGAATGACAGTAGATAGCAGACAACCTTCAACTAACATATCATCAAAAGCAATATTTTATACAAATTGCTCCCTTGAGTGATCAAAAGCATAGAACTCTACCTCGAATCAAGTACACTCAATTGTAAGGTGTCAAATTTGGAGTCCATTTCACGCATACCTTCCCACGAAATTGCATTTTGTGTGTGGTTTAACTCGTACAAAGAAGATGTGCGGCAACGAAAGAAACGCAGATACTATACGCAGTAGACAACCATTTCTTTCTATGTTAGTGCTTGGAAGACAGTTTCTATGTCAAAAGCAATAAGGAAAAGTGCTTGTTTCAATATTATAATGACAGACCTGCAGCTGTCTATGTTAATTGTATACAAACAATGGACTGTGTCACAAAGTAGTCTAGTTTTTTTTAAAGCTAACACATTTGTGGTGGAGTATCTTTAAGTGCTGTGCAGCAAAATTTTTCGATGTCGAAAGCGTAGACAAATGTCATATTGCTGACCCAAATGCCTTGCCATATCCACTAGAAAGCCCTAATTTTTGCAAGTTATACTTGATCTTGTAACCGATCAAAATTACAAGCTTGCTCAATGAACATTTTCCGCACCTCTGTTACGACACTTGCTTGTTATGGGTACCGAAAGTTTAAAAAAATGTCAATTTTGAGGGGTTAAAGTTTCAACAATCATGAAACTGACCAATACTCTCTCTAGCAAACATACTACTTTAATTAAGGTGGTGAAAGTGTCAAGTAGTCTTTGGAATTTACATGTAAATTACAGAGTACTCAGTCAAAATTTAGAATGGTATTTGTAGAATACAAAGAAATAAGGTGTGAATTTGACACAGAGATGGTATGCTAGAGAGAGTATTGACAGAGTCCATATCCCACCAAAAAAAACTATCTTTACTGCGGCCTTGGTTATTCCTCTAGTAATGCCCTGTTATGTAGGACATGAAGCGTTTGTACTGATCATTTGATATGCTACATTTATTCATCAAAATGAAGTGACTACACTGATACACATTAACAAAATATCGTGACTTCGTCGAGTATTTCCAACGTCGTTTAGCACGGCAGAGTAAAAGTGAACCTGGCAGGAGCGGTTCATTATTGAAACGTCAAATGAGGGACCTAATGCACTGTATGAAAATGAACTCAAATGAACACTGACATAAGTTGAAAAATTTAATTCGCAAAAAACATAGGGCTACTAGATTATTCAGGTCCCTAGTCAAACAAGCGCTCCTGCCTGGGTTACTTTTACTCTGCCGTGCGTTCAGGAAAAACGTTGTTCCTTACCTATGCTGAAAAAACTTTTTTTAGCGAATTCGATTCCAGAACTCGCCTCTGGCTCGTGCTGGAAACCTCTCATGATAGGAACACGTTGGTATGACTTGATGATTCTGTTCCAAATCAGTTCGCACATAAAAACAATTACACCTACAATCCAGCCACACCAAACAATGGTCGGTATTGCGAAATCATTCACGTCTAATGTCTCAGTAATTTTAATTTTACTATTTATTTTCAATAACCCTTGCAACTCTTCATCGCCTTGTTGTTTCAGCCACTGATCGATTAATCCTGCACCATTCAATCGGTGAATTATGTCGTTGATGCATTCAATATAAGGAAAATCCGATCTAAGTAGATGTGATATCAAGTATCGAGCGGAATGTGACCCACCTAATGAATGGTACTTTTTCAGCCCCAACCGTTTTTGAGCTTCTAAAATGTTTTGTACGTCCTCAGCCAGAATGAAGTACGCTACTGAATTGTTAAATGTCACGGTTTCTCTTGATACTTGTACTGAGTTTAAAGCATGGACCTTATCAATCCATCCGTCGTACTTCGTGATAACTTCCAACAATGTGACAATATTGTCCTTCCATTTGATTTCATCAGCTAAAATCGGAACTGAGGACTTGTACAGATCTTCAATTGAGTTAATTTGCGGCTGGTAAATGGGAGACGTAATGTAACTTTGAAAGATTGATAGAATGCCGTTCATCACAACAAGCCCGGTAAAGGTTAAAGGCACTATTATGAAGGCGTCTGCACGATGAAGATTTCGGTATCTGATGGCTGCGTTATCATTCATTAAGAGATTGACTACGTCGACAACACATTTGAAAAGGAAAATTTTCCTTCTCTGTAAATAGCCGGAAACGATAAGTTGTAACGATGATGACACAATCACGACAAAAGTGTAGACAAAGAGAAGCGTCCACGTTCCAGTTTCATTTTGCAAATATGCGAGGAAACTTGTATACGGCTGAGCATGAGGAACTATGAACATAAACTTTGACTGCCGATATGGATACAGTTCTCCTGGTAAATTTTCTGTGGTTCGTTCATGGTACAACATATCTCCCAAAAATGGCGACTCGTAACCTATAAACAACTGCGACATCGAGGCATTAAAAACACTCAGAACAGTGTGTACAAATTGCCTTGTAGGATAACCGTTGCCAAGCTCACGAATCATGAAAAACTGAAGTGGGTGTTTACGATAATTGGGTACTTTGTCCGAAAAGTAGTCGGTAGGTGACTCACTTCGTGTTACATTAATCAAGTGAAACGTTTCGAAAGGATCGTACTTGTAAACGTTGAACGATTGTTTATGGTCCATGCGTTTTAAGTAAAATGCGACGAAAACATTAACAATACCAACTTTCCAACACCAACGGAGGAACACCTCTATGTTGTTTAAAGATGTCACCCTGCGGGTGAAAACCATACCAATTTTCACGTTACAATCAACTGTTCGAATGGAATGAATTTGAATCAACAATTTGAAGCTATTTTGAGTCGTTAAACCGTCGATGACAACCACCAGAAATGTGCTTTTGCTGCGTACCGCCTTTAATGCTGCATGTTTTGTAATGTTTACATCTTTATCCGGTAGATCGTCTAAGGTGAGTACAGTTTGAGGTGTAATGTTGTCCAGCTTAGTTCTAGAACTTGATGATGACATTGGAGACCAGAGATGGAGATCAGCTGATGCATTCGTAAGAAATATGAGAAGGTCAAAACGATAGAAGTCAGTCAGTCGATTGATTAACTGTGGCGCATCAAGATACTGCTGGCACCCAACCAGTGTCGATAGAAGGTTTACAATTATTGTTGGTAGTATCATGATAACTAAGAGGAGCAATTCTGTTCGTGAGTAACGTTCGATCTCTGAATGAACATTAAATCGTTGCACAACCTTCTGCAATAACGTTTTTTTAATATATTGAAGTGGGATTTTAACATTTATTATATTAATTGTTCCCTCTTGAGTGATTGCGATTCCATTAAAAGCCTAAAGTAGTTGTTACAAACTGAATAGAGAATCCCATTAGGTAGCACGGTGCGGTTGAATGTTTTCAATTTACTTTGCCGTGATCGCACAATGTTTTCTTGTAGACCTGGGATATAGCGGCGGATTGAAAAGACAGTTTGAAAAGAAATTAAATTTTTTGGACATGACGGTTGTAAGACAAGAAGATGGAACGTTGAACATAATTTGGTACCGAAAAGAAATATCATCTGGAAGATACCTGAACTACAAAGGACAAAATCCGATCGGACACAAAAGAAACGTTGCCATTGCATTGATTGACAGAGCCGTAGCGTTTACAAATCCGAAGGATAGACCCGAAAGACTGAGTTTAGTGAGAAAACTGTTGAGCGAAAATGGATACCCCAGAGAATTCATCGAAGAAAACATAAAAAATCGAGTCCACAGATTTTACAACAATGACAAGCAGAAAGTTGAACAAAAAGATCGTCAAAAGTATGTCTCAGCGCCCTACATACCTGGACTATCAGAGCGAATAAAAAAGGCATTAAAGAAACACGACATCATCCTATCAACGAAAACAACCAACAAAGTCAACAATGTGTTCAGTCGAACGAAATACAAGATCGAAACCAGCAATAAGTCGAAAGTAGTTTACAGAGCAAAGTGCCGTAATTGTCCAGGCAAATACATCGGAAACACGAAGCAGAAACTGAAAAATCGAATGTACAGACATAACCTTGACATCAGAAATAAGAAAACGGATGGATCGTCTATGCTCACTCAACATGCACCAGCCAATAATCACGATTTTGACACGGATAACGTTGAAATAATTGAACATGTGGACAACTATTGGTCAAGGTTAACAGCAGAAGCTATTCACATCTTGAAGGAACCGAACGCAGTCAACTACAGGAAATATTGCAACAACATCCACTCGTCTTATGTGAACATCTTCAAAAAACATCCGAACACAAAATAATGAATAGTCAACACTGATAAGAGGAGGTCTGAACAAAGTCTGGACCTGAATGTGTAATTTTGAAGAAGAAGAAATAGGAGTTGTCAATGTTTTTGTTTACAAACCGAAATGACTCTGTGATATTTTCATGCAAGTGCAATCAGTTAGTTAAATTTTTAGTAAATAAGTTGATGGTAAATTAACGATAGAATTTTAAGAATAATTTGTGAATCTAATTCAAAAAAAAATTTTGTGCTATTAATTACAGCCTGAAGAAGCTCTAAATAAACAGAGCGAAATATTGCACCAAAATTAAAACTGTCTTTTCAATCCGCCGCTATATCCCAGGTCAACAAGAAAACATGGTGCGGTTGAATTGGACTTAAATTGAAAAGTGTGATGTAACTCAATTTTTTTATTGATTATTGTTCCTCGTGTTAATTAGAATTTTTTTTTTCAAAAAAAAAGTTGTTCATAGACGGTGACTTCTTCGAGTTAGAGAATTTCAGGTGCTGTATAAGAGATTTTCCTGTATTTTGAGATCGGAAACAGTTTCCTATGTTGGTTTTGGTATTGTGTCACATAGAAGACATCATTACCTTTACAATGATACCATACAAGTCCAACTTGAAATGTTTTTGGTGGAATTGAAAATGCAAATTTGAAGTCTGGCTTGTATGGTATCATTGTAAAGGTAATGATGTGCACTATGTGACAGAATAACAAAACCAACATGGGAAACTTTTTTGATCTCAAAATACAGGAAAATTCCTATATAGCACCTGACCTACACTTCGAAGTACTCTTACTCGAAAAAGTCACCGTCTATGACCGACGTTTTTTTGCTAAAAAAATCTACTTAACTCTACAAAGGAAGCATATAGTTATAAACTGAACTTCAATTGTTTACTCAAATATCAACTTCTTACAGAATAATGTTACTCATTTTACTTGATCCTGTAACCGATCGTCTTTGACAATATAATCATTTCCTGCACCTCTGTTACGTCACGTATAATTGAAGTGTGACTGCTTTCAAACAAATTGAAAATGTTGCCCGCCTCTATACCGAGTTGCATCGAATGTGTTGTTGTTCGATGACGATTACCCAATGAATTAATTACCTTCAAAATCAGTGCATATGTAACAATCAACATAAACTGAATTGAAATTGTCTCCGTCCTTACAATTTTTCCCTGACAGGTAGTGATATTAACTTAACGTATCGGACAAGTTTGGGATCGGATCTTTTTCGTATTACTTGTTCTTTGGGTGCTGCTCTGTTGACAGCCTATTTGTAATTTAATATTACCAGAGCAGCAATACAACAATTTGAAAATGTAAATCTTCCTTCTTCAATTCATTAACAATTTATTTACTTCCTTTGATTGAATCCTAGGTACATTTACGGAACATAGCGTAAATACAAGACAACGGTAAAACCTTTTTCTGACGCATTCTACCTCATATTTTACTATTGGTTATGTCATGTCGACGTCAGCCCGTTGGTTATGCCGGAGCAAACCAGCTAGCAGGGTTTTAGAGGTTTTACCACTTCAAATATACTAACGATACAAATAATACCAATAGCAGCCTTAATCCTAATTTTGCAATGACATCAGGAAAAAAAGGTCTGGAAATATTCGCATATTCAGATCGTTAACCTGAATTCATCGAAAAACCTGATGGAATCTGAGATTTCGCTCAGATCCCGAATCTAAGGACACCCATTGGAACAACTTCCTTAATTAAAATTATATATGAAACTGAAACACCAACAATCCATCACCATCACAACTTTTCTTATTTTCTATCAATCGTTGTATTAATAAATAATTAACAAAACTGTATTTGGTCCAAACATACAGTACGAATAAAAAACCAGCACAATAAAGATTAATGTGAAACCAGCAATGGATTGAATATTTTTTAGACCATTTTGCTAGCCCCGTTATTGTATACCGATCCTAGATACCGATATGTGTGTCCTAGAAACGCGTTGGTATATCTTGATTCTGTGCCAAATTACTTCACAAATAAACACAATTACGCTCACAATCCAGCCACACCAAACAACAGTCGGTATTCCAGATTGTATTTCATCCACGCCTGTCGCTTCAGTGAATTTAAGCTTACGATTTATTTTCAATAATCCTCGCAACCCTTCTTCACTTTGCTCTTGAATCCAATTATCGATTAATCCTGCACCATTCAATTGGTGAATTATGTCGTTTATAGCTTCAACGAAAGGAAAATCCGGTCTAGTTACGTGTGATACCAAATATCTAACAGAAAGTGATTCCTCTATTGAATGGTACGCTTTTAACCGCAACCGCTTTTGTGCTTCTAACACTTTTTGTCCGTCCTCAGCAAGAATGAAGAACGCTACTGAATTATTAAATGTAGCGTATTCTCTTACTACTTGATCTACATTTAAACCATGGACCTTGTCAATCCATCCGCCATGCATCGAGATGTCTTCTAATAATGCGACAATCTTGTTCTTCCATTTGATTTCATCAGCTAAAATCGGAACTGAGGACTTGTACAGATCTTCAATTGAGGTAATTTGCGGCTGGTAAATGGGGGACGTAATGTAACTCTGAAAGATTGATAGAATGCCGTTCATAATAATAAGCCCGGTAAAGGTTAACGGTACTATGACGAAGGCGTCTGCACGATGAAGATTTCGATATCTGATGACTGCGTTATCATTCATTAAAAGATTGACGACGTCGGCGACACATGGGAAAAGTAAAAATTTTCTCTCATGCAAATAGGATGAGACAATAAGCACCAGAGATGACGTCGCAATCACAATGAATGTGTAAATGAAGAGAAGAGTCCATGTTCCAGTTCCATTTTGTAAATATGCGAGGAAATCGGAATACGGCTGTGCATGGGGAACAAACAACAATAACATTGATTGCCGATACGGATAGAGTTCTACCAATGAGTTTTCTGCATGTCTTTCATGGTACAGTATATCTACTTGGCCGATATCAGTTGATTCCGCGTAACTTATATATAACTCCGACAACGAGGCATTAAGAACACTCCGAACGGTGTCAAAAAGTTGTCTTTCAGTGTAAGTGTTGTCAATCTCACGAAACTTCGAAAATAGAAGTGGGTGCTTGTGATAATTAGGCACTTTGTCCGGAAAGTAGTCGGTGGGTGACTCACTTTCTGTTACATTAATCAAGTGAAACGTTTCGAAAGGATCGTATTTGTAAACGTTGAATGATGGTTTATCATCCTCGACACTTAAGTAAAATGCGACAAAAATATTCACAATACTAACACTCCAACTCCAACGGAACAATAGTTCTATGAAGTTTAACGAAATTACGTTACGAGTGAAAACCACACCAATTTTCACATTACAATCAAGTGTTCGAATGGCTTGAATTTGAAAGAACAATGGTATTAAACTTTGAGTTGCCAAACCCTCAACGACGACAACCAGAAATGTACTTTTGCTGCGCATCGCCCTTAATGCTGCATGGTTTTTAATGTTCTAGTCATCAGATAGATACTCGTCTAAAGTGAGTACAGTTTGAGGTGTAACATTGTCCAGCTTATTTCCAGAACGTGATGATGACATTGTACACCAGCAATTGAAATCAGCTGTTGAGTCCGTAAGAAATATGTGAAGGTCAAAACGATAGAAGTCCATTAGTCGATTGAATAAGTGTGGTGGATCATGATACTGGTGGCACCAAACCAGTGTTGATAAAATGTTTGCAATTATTGTTGTTAGTATCATGGTAACTAGCAGGAGTAATTCGTGAGTAACGTTAGACAAGTGAATGTACATTGGATGCCTCACAACCTTCGACACTAATACATCATCACAAATCATTTTTGATACAAGTTGCTTCCTTGAGTTATGAAAAGCCAAGCGGGAAATTGCTTTTTTCATTTTTTAAATATGTCAGACGTGCAACTGTCTACGCTACAAAATACTCGAAAATGTCTGTCACCAAATTTTCACTATCATAGAAAATGCATGGTCAAAAACCCAGTTAATTCCTTGAAAACTCGATACCTCGAGTAATTTTCAACGGATCGAAATAATTTTTTTATTCTACGAGAAAATAAATACCTTTGGCTAAGTTCGTTAATGGAAAATACTGGAGTAAAATTTCAGGAGTTATTCCAAAAAGAATTTTTTTCTGATTTCTTCAACGAGTGCAAATTCAGAGCGAAACGAAGGCCTTAATTCACACGAGTCAATTTTATTTAATAGGTACGCAAGAAACTATTTATTATTGTAGCACCTTTTAGTAGACAATAGATTGTTGTCGATCACATGAAAATATTGTTCGGTGAAGTGACAGCTGTGACCGACTTGCCGACAGCGTCAGTCATTGATATTACTGTGAAATAGTGCTCAAATCCACAATCTATAGGCATTGCTTGTTTTAAACTGTTAGTCATGATTCTGAAAATTAGATTTGAATAACATAAAAGGAATGAATGCGCAATTATTGGTATAGTAGGACCATTTTATGATATTTTTGTAAGAATTCCAAAGACCTGCGTAAAACTTGGATTTTTTTAACAATAATGATTTCCCGTACCTCTGTCACCTATGCATTTTGAATGCTTTCATAATTAGAAATTCTAACAAATTTACGCACTTGAAACATCTACCTACATAAAATATTATTGTTGTACGATGACAGTTACCTAATAAGTTAATTAATTTTAAACTTCATTGTTATCAGATTAATTCGTTATAATAACGTCGATATCGTACGTTTAATTGGTGTAATAATTAACAAAAATTGTATTGTAATTGTAGGTTCTTGAAATTTTTTCCCTTACGCATATACGCTTTAACATATCGGACCAATTTGGGTCCGATCGGATCGATTTACTTATTTTTTCGCGTCCGCACATCTCTATTGCTGATGTTTTGAATTAGGGATTATTTTCATTTTCCGTAGAGCTTCGGAAATAGTTTTTTTTATTCAAAAACGTGAGGTAAAGTTAACTTTACTGCACAGATCCAAAACTTTACCTCAAGTTTTTGAATAAAATACCTTACTTAACAATGTGGCAAATGATGGAAATGGTACTTCTTGTGTGTTTACCGACCTCGTTTACACTTCGATCGGCAAATTTCACACAATTAGTACCATTTCTATCATTTGCCCCATTGTTAGGTAATGTACTATTACATATCAAAGGATAAAAAGTTGAAAAGTTGACTTTTTGTGCGATTTTCGCGATGCCGAGGTCAATAAACACATGAAAACGAGACTTTTTATTTTTATCCCGGGTTTTATAATAGACTACACCAAAATGATTTTTTTTCTCAAGTTTTTTACATAAAGCTGCTAAAAATTGAAAATAAAGATACCCGTGTCTCGTCTTTTGACGAAAAAACTTGAAACCGGAAAGATTTTTAACTTTATAAATTCCTGAAATATGTGATTTGCGCCATTTTCCACCCAAATTCCACATAAGGTCTTAAGTTTGCCACTTTGCAATTACAGTAGTATGAGTAGTATTGTTCACTCAGTTCATCCAGTTTTGACTGATTCACTGAATTTTGTTTTGATGAAATGTCAAATCGGGACAGTAAATTTTAAATCTCAAACAAGTTTGTGTCGAAAATTTGGAGTATTTCGCGTAAAACAAAGTGATTCAGTTTAAATTTCGCACAGAAAATAGTTCCGAGTGTGCTCATGCTAGTGTCTTAAACAGAATTTAGGACAAATTCTCCGAAATACTTTTAAAGACAAATTAATTTGGTCAAACATTGTAGGTGTTGTGAAAATCTCATTTTTAAAAGTAATTTGGTGTGAATTGTGCCATTCAGTGTTCAATTCCTTAATTTTATGTGCCTAGAAATTGCCTGCAATACGTTTCGTGCTAATTCAATCGGTAAAATGTGAAGAAAACATACAAAAATATGTTGCCATGCAGGTAAACAAAATTCTTGACATGTCTGTTGTGAAGATAGTCGTAAGTGACACCACAAAACTGAAATTTTTTTATCCGTTAATTTAAAAAATGATTTTTTTGGCGGAAATGCTTTTATTTGAATGTGTGCATGATTCCGGTAAAATAAAATAGTGATAAAGTCACCACTATTGATGACCTTTAAAATGGCATCATTGGTTAAATATGATTGGCATAGTCTATTGATTTTACGTTACGTAAAAATTGATTTTACGTTTACGTTACTGATACATTAATCTACCATTTGTGTTCCTGGTTTTTCTACTTAATATCAGCCTGTCATGTAATCGTTCTCTTGCTCCCATTCGATTTTTTATGCTGTTTATTAATCTAATACGAAACAACAACACACCAAGCCCCTATAAATAACCTACAATAACAATCGTCAAATTGTTTTTATTTTAATTTTATTTAATATAGCAAAAATAATAAACTGAATCTTTGCGAAGATGATAACCTAACAGATTCTTATTACGAAAAAATCGCTCACGTATCACGTATACATAGGTCGAAGGTGTCGTAAATATTAAGCTAGAATATCGTCTGCGACAAAAAAATCTGTTTACTCGAGATAAGAGTGCGTTGTCGTAGCTACCATACCTAATAAAGTATGAAATTGCTAGCTAATCGCAGACTTTAGGCATTTTTTTGTATTGGCCAAAAATACAGTCAAAATTAGTCTGTAATTAATCTCATATTCTATTTTCAATTATGTGATAGACGACATTTTAGTAGCTTCGACATGTTGTATATTAAGCATACGACTACGATATGCAGTATCACACAAAGTTTATAAACACTGAATAAAATGCATACCCTCGGCAGATTAGAATTATTTTAGATCCCTACTTTCAGGTGAATTCATTTTTATAATGTTGCACAGTGATACCTCTCACGGCGCCGGTACTCAATGCCAAAAAAATATATCAGAAATTCGAAAACCATCCCCATTTGTTAGATTCTCTATTAATTTTATCAAAAGGTAATTGCGTTGTGGACGTTCAAAGTCAGTGGCTCAACATGGTGATATTTGATGTCATATGAAGGCTTTCAAAAATACGTTTCCAACAAGCCTATTTTTTCTTATAAATTTAGTTTTTTATGTTGGTATGATATACCACCAAGGAAGCCCACAACAAGAGGTTTTTCGAACGTTAAAAAATTTGCTCTGATGTGCTTGTTTGTAGTGCGTTGAATATATACGTTCATCATTTATAGGCGGAGGACATATTTGTGCCAGGAAGGTATATCCGTATGATAGATTTGAGATAACATAAAATTGACGTTAATATGCACGTAAGCGCTACAAAATGGATCGGAAAAAATAACTTAAATATGAGGCTTTCACGATGCAGTATAGTCTAAAATTCTCATATAAAATCTTTTTTTTTATGTTGGTATAGGCAACGCACTGTCAGTGACAGTGTTATGGTATATGCCACTCTGCGAATTTTCCATACAAAACATAGCTAACGCCGACCCGTACGAAACACCTATTCGTATCAAAAGCCTTTAATGTGAAACTCTTCATTTCTCTTACTTCATTTTCTTCTCTGCTGAAAAACTATTCTCCCTTTAAAATCACTTTCATTATCCACTCTTTGCCTTGTTATCATATACAACTAAATTGCCGGAGGCAATATAGACAGCCCCGTACGAAGACAAATTTCATAAATTCCTATTTAAACAGCTATATACCGCTATATTTACCTATATTTCACTGTAAATAAACATTTCACAGATAAATATATGCTATTATATAGCTCTATATGCCTGTATATAGCTCAATATAGCTGTATATAGGTATATATAGATGTCCCTATATGGAATCCCTGAAACCCCACACACATAACAAATTATTTCCATGTTAACAGAAACTCTCTAAGTATCATTTTTCCCAAGATATTTCTATTTTACTAAAATCCAATATGGCCGCCGGCAGCCATTTTGTTAGGAGACCGGAAATAGTACCGACGCTTTATATTCGTTAATACCTTTCAAACAAAAAAAAATTCATGAAATTCGGTCAAAATTTACTCGAGATATTGTCAAAATACACCACGTTCACTGTACTTCCGAGTACCAGATAAGAGCTCACTCCAAGAGACCTAGCTCACGCTCCGGAGAACATAATTTCATAAACTTTTTTTTCCCTGATTGGTACGGTCAATACCTATCTAATAAAGCTAAAACGAACGAAATATGTTCAAATGTGGCCGACCTACAAGCAAAAACTGCTTGCCGCCCGATGCCTGTTCCACACCAAGGGGTCTAACTCACGAGTCGGTCATCCGATTTCCATAAACTTTTTTTTTGTCGGTCGGTATTGTAAATACCTTTTATTTGACGTATCACTTACAAGTTTAACGTTTAAATGTCCGGAGATATCTTCGAAAAACTGAAAAGCACTTATTGGGCCACAGCTCGGGAGGGGTCGATCCAAAATCACTCATCTTCGAAGTTAGCCTGTCTTTTGACATTACCAAACGGGAAAAAAAAGAATTTTCAAAATCGGATGCGTTTTACTCAAGTTATCGTGCAGACAGACAGACGGACATTTTTTTTTTCGCGGATTTGGCATCTCTAGACAACCACAATAGGTTTCCCCTTACTCAGGGAGTCCAATTCGACGTGTTACAAACGTATGCGTAAACCTATAAGACCCCAGTACTTCGTACGAGTCTAAATAGGAGGGCAAATGACCGTTAAAAAATCTGTTCTTGTACCTGTTATTAGAGTGCGCTGCTTCAATGGACATTTTTCAAGTCTATTACTTCTTTTAGCCTAGGATTAAAAACCAAATCTTTTACTTCACTTGATTCAACAAATGTTCTAATATACATATACAAACCTACATAGGCTCGTTAATGTTCACTGCTGTCGATAACAGGTGACAAATCAAATAAGTGTACTCTTCTGCACATACTCAGACCATCAACTGAACCAAACATTTCGTGAAACACCAAAACATATCATCCATTAGTTTCAATATGGATCAGACATCCGTTAACTCATCCAAATTGAACCAAAAGATTGAAAACGTGCGTAGTTTTGTTTATTCATCTAAACCAAATTGAACTAAGAAATTGAAACCTGCGTAGTTTTGTCTACATTTCGTTATCTTATTGTTTACCAGCGACTGATCGCGCAAAATTTCGTTTTTTTCCATTGGATGTACTTGCGCTTGTGATAAGTTCAAATCCGCAAATCAGTATCCCACTAACTCGCAAACCGTTTAAGTAGCAACCAAATTGCAATTTCTCGTTTAGTCGGTCAATCGCACTGGAGTGTTAAATGATTTATTGGTACGTGAACAATATCACACCGATCGGCAGAGACGAAGAAGAATCGAAAAGACTTAAAGCACAAAGTAGATTGTTCAATCGCCTATCGTCAAAGTTATCGCTGAATCGAGGGAATAATAAGAATTATTACTACAACTGCTTCCAACTCACTGGAACGAAGTGAAGAGCTAACACCTCTAGATATTGTGAGTGATTTTTCGACATTTTTTTTTAAACCAAGTTAAAAACGTTATTCATGACCACAAGATAATGAAGTGAATACGCTGCTGAAATGTAGTGTACTGATTAGAAAGAATAATTATGCATTTCTTGTGTTACAAGGAAATATGTAATCCAGTACAACTAAGGCTATAAACTTTGGTGAGGTGAATTCATTTTTGTTGCCATCGTCATATTATCTTGTGACCAATATTGTTGCACCTAAGTTTGTATGGAAGCTATGTAATCGAATTCACCTCACCACTAACTGAAACTTGAAGCAAACAAATTCAATAAGCGTGCTGCATAACGAAACTAAATTAACCTGAAAGTAACTGCGTGCGTCACTACACATTTGCATTACCTTCAGTGTTTATATACTTTGGTCACGCAGGTCACCATTTTATTAGATACACCTATAAAAATTTTGTCCAGCTCAGCTGTAGTCGTTGTACGAATGTACTGTACAAATTCGGGACAAGTACATTATGTTAACGTAGCAGTAATATTTACAGTACAGCTGTATCAATGTTGTCTCATCGAAAAATAAAAGTTGTACAGAAAATATTATTCAGAGTTCATAAATTTTCATCTTTAAACTATTTAGTACGTTTATTTACGTCAACTTATTTAAAAAAAAAAAAAAACTGCCGTCCGTGCGATTCGAACTCGGGACCTCCGACACTCCAGTCCACCACCTTACCCATGTCCCAACTCAGTACTTGTGTTTGGAAGACATTATGGGAAAGCTATCTTATAACATCGTACGTCTCCACTGTACTGTCTTGCTGAACATTTATGTTCAGTTGATCAGTATTGTGAAATTGAACTTTAAAAGTTCTCGTATTTTAATACTGTTGTGTGGTAATGTAATTTCCAAATGTTCAAGAAGGAAGTTTTTTTTCTGTAAATTATTTGTTAGGAATTTGTAAGACTTAAGTCTTCTTCTCCTATTCTATAATTCTAAGAATAAATATTTTGAAAGAAAAAGTTAAGTTTCCGGCAGATGGGCTTTTGTCACATATTATTTAGACACCCAACAGTCTGACAGAAGCTTATTAAAATTAAGGGTAGCAACATAGTCAATTTTACTAATACGTCATTGCTGTCTCGCTCAAAAGCGGTTAAAACGCAACTAGTACTACACATGTGTACGTCAAATTTGTTATCCTTTGTTTGCAGACTTCAGTTTTTTCATTTCATGATTTTGTATGCGAATGAAAACTAAAAGTGAGAAATTTTTCTTAGGAAAAGCTGTTTATTCATTTTTTTGAGCAAAATGTTTGAAAATGTGTTAAGAATCGATTGCGTGGATTTACTTAATCAGTGCCTCTTTCTCACAAGCATCGAGGCTGAGTTCTTTCGCCGGCTACATTTATGACAAAATTCGTGGAATAACGTGTGCTCCTTAAGTGCTAACTTTCGAACAGAAGAGAAAGATTGATATTTACGAATGTCAAAAAATAGGTTTATAGTGTAACAAAATCATTTACCAAGTCATTTATTTAAAAAATTTCTTGAGCCTTCATTATTCAAATACGTTATTATTCAAAACTTGAATATCTGAATTTAGTAGGGGGGCATTTCGTCAAAAAAAGTGATTTGCCTTCCTATGGATTTTATAAAAAATGTTTTGATGGGATTATTTTGAGTATTATTAGTAGTCAAAAAAACACTAATTAGAAAAATTCAAGGTCAACAAGGTTTTTTTTAACAAACAAAATTTCACCCGCCAATATAAAATCAGCGGTACAATATAAACACTTCATTTCTTCCATTATTTTCAACGGAGATTGTGTATAAAATATAAAATTAATTAAACAACACGACATTTACGTGGAATCATCATCGAAAATTAAACTTTCGCGTACTTTGTTAACGTAGGTAAAAACGATTCTTCTTCTTCTTCTACATATACGTCGGTTCTTTATTCGTATGTACAAATGCACGCATGAATGAAGAACCGACGTCATTAAGTGCATCTTGTACTTACGTTAACAAAGATCGCGAACGTTCATATTTCGGATTCCACGTAAGTGTCGCGTTATTTAGTTAATTTTATATTTTATATACAATCTCTGTTGAAAATCATGGAATGTCGCCGAAGAAACGGATTGTTTATATTGTACCGCCGATTTTATATTGGCGGTCGAAATTTTGTTTGTTAAAAAAAACTTGTTGATCCGCGACCTAAAAAATTTCTAATTAGTGTTTTTTTGACTACTAATAATAATACTCAAAATAATCCCATCAAAACATTTTCGCTAATAATTTAGGATGGCTAGACACCAAATGCCCCTCTACTAATTACAAATAGTTCCTAAATTGTCTCGAAAGTTCGTGCAGTGTTTAGTCTCATTTAACATTATGGACGTTTTCACGACCACTACATTCAAATTGGCATTCATTCAGCTATAGTGTACATTGTCCATCTGAATGGTACTTTGAATCTGTCACAAATCATGTACTGCTCTGCTGTACAAATTCGGGACAAGTACATTTGTTAACGTAGCAGTATATTTGTTAACGTAACAGAACAGTAGTACATCTTAGCTGTACATAGTACTGTCATTACGTTCAAAATTCAGCAATTACGTACAATAGTACAATATAGAGATATGCTGAAAACTAATGTTCAGCTGTGTAGTAAAAAGAACTGCACGGGTACCATACCCAAATATTTTTTTTATAGGTGTACGCGGGAACACAACACTAACGATGATTTCTGATGGTCACTATGACGATAATCATCACTAGAGGCGTTTCCGTATCTGCGTGACCTCCCCAAAGTGTTCAGCCCAAAGTTGAAATATATCTAACTCACGAAATTCGTCAAAAGAATTCAGGTTAGCTCGCTGAGTTTGTGTTTATTACTCGGTATAGTGTACCAATGCATGTGTGCCAACTGGTAACAATAAAAACATAAAAACTCACCGATGACCGGTGGCGACTCGCTTGATGAACGAATAATGTCAGAACAAATTTCTTGTTCTATTGTATGTGAAAGAGTTCGTGTAACCAACGCACTTCAAGCATGAGTGGAGCTCTAAATAGAGTACTCAAACTGGACAGTGTATCATACAAATTTTGGCACTGTAAACACGTTTGGAAAGACTTTTCATATAAAATAATACTCTCTATTTGGCATCTGTCACTCGAAGCAACTTTCAGAATTTTCAGTTATAGAAAAGTTGTGTGTCACCTGCGTGACCTCCCAAAGCTAACAATCTTGGTCTAACGATCACATCCATTATTCTTTGTTTAGAATTCGTCGAAATGCCAGAAGCTGATTCGGTATTCCGTGCCCGATCCGATGGTATATCCGCAGAAGGTGTACGCGATCAATACGCCGATGGGAAAGCAGCCAAAGTCTGGAAGGTGTACATTGGTGACAAAAGTTCTCGAACCGATAACTATCGCCAATTCTTGGTGAATTTACTGCGTGAAAAGGGCTGCAAACGTATATTGGATACGGCATGTGGCACCGGCATCGACTCCATTATGCTGGTTGAGGAAGGTTTTGAAGTTGTGTCAGTGGATGCTTCTGATAAAATGTTGAAATATGCGTTGAAGGAGAGATGGAACCGACGCCACGAAAAGGGTTTCGACAAATGGGGTATGATAATAGGCTAATGGGAGGTTTTGTGAACTTTGAATAAAAAAAAACTTTGCAAAATAGTGATCGAGGAAGCGAACTGGTTAACCGTCGCCAAAGATATTGAGCCTTTCGTGAACGGTGGTTTCGACGCCGTACTGTGTTTGGGTAATTCATTTGCTCATATGTTGGACAGTTTCGGCGATCAACGGGAACAGAAACGAGCCATTCAAAATTTCAAAGAATGCGTCAAGCCAGGAGGACTGTTGCTCATCGATCACAGAAATTATGACTACATTATGAACACCGGATGCACACCACCGAAATGCATTTACTACAATGTAAGTAAAATTTATGGGACGCCATGGTTTCTAATAGTTTGCATCCGCTCCGGAGAGACTTGTGCTCAGAAAACTCTATTTCAATTTTCAGAGCAAACATACCTCCGACATCAAAACATCTGTGTTATACATCGAAGGAAAGCCATATTTGATAACATTAGACTACTTGATCGATACTGGTGACGAGATCAGTGAATTTCGACTTTCCTACTACCCGCACAAATTGGACGTGTTCAGTAAAATGTTGACAGACGTTTTCGGGACGTCCACCAAACATGAGATCTATGGAGACTTCAAACAGCTGAAAGAAATTGACGTACCAGGATTTTATATTCATTTGATAGAAAAATCAACATTATGAACAGAGTCAAAGCACTGTAGACAGTGCTATGACTGAGCCAAAAATAATTCGATGAATTGATTAAAGTCTACTATTCCACTGTAAACAGTCGTTCGTTGCAAATTTTTCATGTTAAGACCGTCAACCGGATCCGATCCTAAATGAGTCGACAAAGTTGTAGGAATGTGTAACGTACAACTAGAGGTGTGCGCCGATCTTAAAATAGTCGGCGGCGGTGCGCCGACTGGTAAGGGATCGGCGGCGGCGCGCCGGAAGAAATTTATAGTCGGCGGCGGTGCGCCGATCGGCGCGCCGATAAATTTACAAAAAATCTAAACTTTCGAAAATAATGCAAAAACATTTGAAAAAGCGTGCGCAATCATTTTTCCGAACACTGAAATCTTACTATCTTGTAATCTGAAGTATCAACCACTTATACAAGGGGAATCAACTGAGGCGTATCTCACCTTTTATATTGTGTACAATGTACAATCACCTATTATTTTGAAAACATCTAATTTAATGAATCCAAGAATGATTAATGAGTTTGCGTAAATGACATGTAAGCTATAAGTCAAATTATAATTTGGAAATTTTAAGTCACATCTTCATACCAGATGTTCTGCAGGCTTCTTATTTCCAACTTATAATTTATGTCATTTACGCAAACTCACTACTATTATCTTTCGATTTATGCAATAACCGTTCCCGTTGCCTTTAGTCCATCTTCGATGAAGGAGTGAGATCGTAGTAGAAGGTTTTCGCAAATAAGAGATTTAGATAAACTTAAATTTATAAGTAATAAGTGCATAGACTACCCCAAAATGATTTTTTTTCCCAAATTTTTTAAATAAAGCAGCTAAAAATTGAAAATAAAGATACCCGTGTCTCGTCTTTTTGACGAAAAAACTTGAAACCGGAAAGATTTTCCACTTTATAAATTCCTAAAACACGTGATTTGCGCCATTTTCCACCCAAATTCCACATAAGGTCTTAAGTTTGCCACTTTACAATTACAGTAGTTTTGACTGATTCACTGAATTTTGTTCTCCTTCTTCTTCCTCTTATATGCACAGAAAATAGAGTAACGTACCCAAGAGTTCACGTTAAGTGAGGATACAGAAAAGACAAATGCTGTTTCGACCTCGGGTATCGATGGCGGTCTCGGGCCAGCGTGATCTGACCATCCTCAGTAGTATCCATCGATACCCTTCCCAAGACAGCAGCAAACTTTTTCTTTGGACTAGTATTCATATGGCGACCATATAAAAGACGAGCTATAGGTAGACCACCAGAGAGATGGACAAACGGAATTAAGAATATTGCAGGTACAAACTGGCAGCAAATGGCAATGGATAGCAGTGGATAGAAACAGGCTGAAAAAGAAGAAGAAGAAGTATTTAAAAATATGCATAAAACACTTGCCATCTACTGATAGAAATAGGATACGTTATAGAAAGCTACTTCGAAGATAACCCTATCGTAGCATCAGAAACAAAATCACCGTCGTACAGTGCAAGTAAGAAGAAAAACCCAAAGTTTCAACAAAAAATTTTTAACAAAAAACTCCTTTCTACGCATATAGAAACATAGCAGCATATAGAAACCTGACTTATAAATTAAGAGCGATAAACATTTGCTAAAACCTTGTACATGTACTCAGGCACACACTTTTGTATAGATTTTTCAATTTAAGTTTATATTTATTGTCGCCCATTAAAATTTCTGAAAGCACTAAACGCGAGACTAAACGTATAAAATTTCGGCGCGACGAAAATACAATCGGCGGCGGCGGCGGCGTGAGCTATTATTTTTCGGCGGTGGCGCGCCGAAAATTTAGCAAAAAAATCGGCGGTGCGCCGGCGTAAAATCGGCGGTGCACACCTCTACGTACAACTCACGTAAGGCTCTAAACTTTGGTGAGGTCACGCAGACCGTCATTTTATTAGATACGCGGGAACACACCACGTCTGATGACCCCAAAATTTACAGTCTTGCAACTCACGTTCTGAAAATGGCGCTTAATTTGAAAAATGTCAAAGTTTGTGTTAGTTGCCGCCGTTGCCGCTGTTCTCGATATTTGTGTTGTGATTATTGTTTTTTTTTGTGTAGTAGTAGTGTGTTTGCTTATCTATTCTATATTATATCAATGGATTTACCAGGAATACTCGTTACTCCGTAATCCAGAAAAAATGTTAATTTTCAAAAACTACTTTTGAAGGAAAATGGAAATTTTATAATCTTAAGGTAGTAAAACAGAAATGTTGAACTTTGATCTGTCATTTATAATCTTATCTCTGAATCACAAACTTTTTCGAAATCGTATGGGGAAAGAGGAGATGCGAAAATTTGAGGCTTGTGACAAATCGCACCATGGAATCGCTGAGAACGCCCACCTCGAATGCTCAAGAGCGAATTCACCAAAACTTCGAACAACTTATATGGAATTGGGATTCAAGCCGACGGCGATCCAAACGATCTATGGCAAAAATGAATTTTCGCTCCATTCGCGTAACAACATATTTCCCGAAATTTTTTTGTTGGGATGTCATGGTAATTAGAAAAATTGTCGCCAAAATCGCTGTTTGTCAATAACTCCAACAAGTTGTGAATAAGATCAAATTTTGTGCTCGAAAAAACGTTATTTGGGGAACGTCAAAGTTCGAAAATTTTCCAAAATTTGATGGGTTCAGACAATACTCTCTCTAGAAAACAAACTCTCAGCTCTATGTGTCAAATTCACACCTATTCTACAAACACTATTCTACATTTGACCGACAACGCTGTAATTTATATGTAAATTCAAAAGGCGATTCTTTCACCACCTTAATAAAAGTAGTTTGTTTGCTAGAGAGAGTGTTGGTTGTGATGAATTGTGAAAAATCAACATAATTTATTTCTCTGACAAAGACTATGGCCGAGTGGTGGGATATCAATGAATAGTGTTTGATGTCAACGACAAAACTCCAGGCTAAAGCTTCCTGCTTCTAACTTTCCTAGCCGCCCAGAGCCATTCAAAAATTTCAGTTTTTTCGGGTGTTGAGTAATTCCGCGCCGCGTCATTCACAATAACCCACAAAGTGACATTTTCGTTATACAAAATGTGTCATTTTGTCAATTATTGTGAATGACGCGGCGCGAAATTCCTAGCAGCCGCACACAATTTGAAATTATTCACATCTTTTTGGAGTTAATGATGAAAAACGATTTTCGATATAATTTCTGTTTTTTTTTTTTTTTCAAAATGGTCAGTCATTCCAACATAATTTTTTCGGGATCGCCGTCGGTTTGAATCCCGTCTGTTCGAAGATATTGCGAATTGTTGGCGTTCTCCATTTGACCTCTTGTTCGGAAAAATGTTCGTAAATGATATGGAAATCGATAAGTAGTAATTAATAGTTAATTTGCATCACTTGGATTGAAACCACGAAGTTACAGTATACGTGAGAATTCGTATACCGAGAGAATAATTGTTGCATGAGTTGAGTATGTATGTTTCGTCGAGACGAATCATACATACGTATGCAAAAATTATTCTCGTGGTATACAAATTCACACATATACTGTGATTGAGTGGTTTCAATCCTGTGATGCACAAAATTTTACACTTGCCACACCATGAAATAGACAAACAACAAAAACAAATACAAAGCATTTCTATCGCATTTGTACACATCGTTCAAGGTTAAACTTAAATGTACAGAAGAAGAAGAAGAATAAGAATAAAAACGAAACCGAAAATACGCGATACAAAGCCAAACGAGTCGATCGTTCGATGTTCATTATAATACGGAGAGTAAGCTCCACCTTCGTTTTCATTTAAAATCAAATTTCTCTCTTTGGCGAATAACGTAAATAACCACAGTAAATGCCACTGTTAAGTAAAACATTGCTCACATCCCTAGACCTGTTTACAAGGTCTGCTGAAAAATGTGGTTTCCGATAACTTTTGGCGTGTGATTTTCAGTGTTTTCATGGTGAGGCGAGTGTAAAATAATTTTTCAATTCAATTTGTCATAAAATCTTTGTATAATTGTTGCATAATTGATTATCTTAATTTACAATCCGCTCGGACATAAATAATAACAGTGTAGTACACTGTACCACATTTGACACATCATGTGGTCGGTATTTCATTACGGTCGACCTCTATCATTGGTGTCTGCAGACGACATCCAGTTCCAAGTCGGACAACTTTACAACAAGACTGTTTAACTTTTGACTACCTCTCGAAACAGACAGCAATGAAGGCTAGAGTAATACTCTTAGAGTATGTAAAAATACATTTCTAATTGTTGTCGTAGGCTCAACATTCGATACACCTACACCGCAATTGTTAGTATAACTCATGTCTTCGGAGTGTTTTTCTTAAATTTCAACAATTCCAATTCTCACTACATGTTACGCACCTGTGTACATTACGCCAGTTGTCTATGCGTGCGAGCGTTAGCAGTTAATCCGAGTATAAAGAACGTCTGGGACGTAGAAGAACAAAGATGCGCATTAATATTGCTAAGTATTTTGAGGTGAATGTATGTCGGTCTTTGCTACAAAATCATTCGTTGGAGTTCTCTATTTCGCAGCTTGTTCGTAAAAATATTCGAATAAAAAATAATTGTTATCGATAGATCTATCTATCAGAGGTAGTAATTAAAATAATTTTTAGTTTATCATAAAATCTTTGTAATTGTTGCACAATCGTTTATATTACTACCTTACCCTTCATATTGAGAGCCAAACCTTCATAACTTGTTCGAGAATATCCGCTCGTTTCAATTCAATCATTAAGAGAGGATTTTAAAGAAGAAAACAGCAGAGAAAGAAAACTATTATTGGACGTACGTAATTTCTAATTTTTACAGCACTGCTCCTTAAAAGCATTGCTGTGGTCCTGGTCTTTAATTACTCATCAGAGCTTTCATAAGCAACAATCAGTATGTGCGTGCTAGCTAATATTCATTCAGTAGTCACCCGATTTTCATTCGCAGAGTCACAGTGTTAAAGAACTTGCGTTGGCAGAATCCATTTGATTTATGAAAGTTTTACCGTTCAGCACAATCAACGCCATGATGCTACAGCTGAAAATAATTATTACTCTTCTGTCAGCAACGGTCTGGTGCCATCATTACTCTGATTTAATCAATCGACTGAATGAATTATATCATTTCGATCATAATATTTTCTTGTTGGACCCCTCGGTCGACTTCTGTCGTTGGTTTCCACAGACGACATCAAGTTCGAAGTCGGACAACTTTACACCACAAACAGTCTCTACTTTTGACGACTTCGCGGAACAGACAGTAGCAAAGGCTAAAACTGGCAAAAATACATTTCTAATTGTTGTCGTAGGTTTAAAATTTAATGCATCGAAATTGTTAGGTCCGGTTAAAGCCATTCGAGCGTTTGAAATCAATGTTAAAATTGGCATGTTTTTCACTAGCAGAGTCACTTCATTGGATATCATAGAGCAATTGTTCCGCTGGATTTGGAGTATTAGTATTGTCAACATTTTTAGTGTATTTTACTTAAGTTTTAAGGACCTATCATTCAACGTTTTCACATACGATCCTTTTGGAACGTTTGACTTGATTAATGTGACAAGTGGTGAGTCTCTTCGGAAACTCTTTCCCTCCAAGACACCTAATTATCGCAAGCATCCGCTTCGACTTATAAAAGTTCGTGAAATAAGGAACTCTTACATTGAAAGGAAATTTTTTGAAACAGTTCGGATGGTTTTAAATGCCTCGATGACGCAGTTACCTATAGGTTACGCGGAGATTGCAAACGGCAAATTAATTGGAGATATAATTTCCCACGAAAATTTCGTAGAACCAACTTCGACAGTACTGTACCCATATCGACAGTCCATTTTACTGTTGATCGTTCCTCATGCTCAGCCGTATACAAGTTTCCTTGCATATTTGCAAAATGGAACTGGAACGTGGACCCTTCTTTTTGTGTACACTTTTGTCGTAATTGTGGCATCATCGTTCCTACTCATCGTTTCTAGCTATTTGCATGAGAAGAAAATTTTACTTTTCCAATGTATCGCCGACGTCGTCAATCTCTTAATGAACGATAATGGAGCCATCCGATACCGAAATCTTCATTGTGCAGACGCTTTCATCATGGTACCTTTAACCTTTACCGGACTAATTGTGATGAACGGCATTCTGTCAAGATTCCACAGTTACATTACGACGCCTATCTACCAGCCGCAAATTAACTCAATTGAAGATCTTTACAAATCCACAATTCCGATTGTGGCTAGTGAAACCGAATGGAAAGACAGGTTGGTTCAACTGTTGGAAGATTTTTCTAAGCATGGCGGATGGAGTGACAAGGTCCATGGGATATCTCTTCATCAACTAACAACGGAATTCAAAACATTTAACAATTCCATAGCGTTTGTGCTGCCCGATGTTCAGGGACTAAAACTTATAGAAGTACAAAAACGGTTGACCCTAAAGGCGTACCATGTATTGGGCGAGTCAGTTGGTAGATATTTGGTATCATATGTAATAAGATCGGATTTTCCATTCATGGAAACTATAAACGACATAATTCACCGATTGAATGGTGCAGGATTAATCGATAAGTGGCTAAAAGAAGCTAACGAAATAGGGCAGGAAGGAGTATTGGAGCTGAAAGTAAGCCATCAAATTACAATCACTGAAGCATCGGACCTGAATGAATTTCCAATACCGACAGTTATCTGGTGTGGCTGGACTGTAAGTTCAATTGCCTTTATTTGCGAAATAATTTGGAACAAAATCAAGCCACACCGACGTATTCGAAAGGCAATGAAGTGCAAAAGCTTATGTACATTGTCGAGCTGACCGTCGTAACTGAACGGAAAAATTACTTCCTCCATTCCGAAGAACATTTAACAATTGCATCGGCTTCGCCTCGTTTGGACAAGCTTGCGACTAGTCCAAAAAAAATCCATTTTCGTTGCTCGTAACCCAAAGCACTATGTCACGAGCTGTCCATTTTTCCATATATTTTTGACGTATCGTTAGCAAAAATTATGTTACTACCTTGCACCTCAAGTCCCTAACAGATAGAAGACAATTTAGCGATTGGGCCATCACCAAACCATCGTCTCTGTGGATCCTAAACTCGTTAGTCCGTAAAAATAGGCGAGGCGACCTGCTGTTGTGTCTACCAAATCAATTAAATAGCTGAACACGACTTCCATTCTGCCTAATTGAACATATAGATATAGATGAATTGTGGAAGATATCCCGAAACATTGGGGATGCATTTACACGGATCGGATTTTGAGATTAGTTTCGGAGTTAGCCGAAATTGAACTGCAGCTAATTGAAGAAATTGATCGTTATCTACAATATAAAGGCTTTTCTTTATCCCAGTAAAATACACGTGAAAATGCTCGCGAAACAGTCTACCTATGCTTTCTAATTATATCACCGTGTTGCTATTGAACTTCACAATATTTTATAAATTTCTCCGATTAGTTTATCGATCTGTTGAATGTTTGAAAACGTTCCCACGCTATTTCGACTCATATTACGAAACACATGCACCATATGCATAGGGGACTTGCATTTAAAATATTCATTTGCCGCAGACGCATTTATAGCAAACCGTATCGTGCTACAACATTATTCGTCCATCCAGTAGTGTTAAAAGGTGCAGTCAACAGGTTGCATAAAATAAAATCATTCAGTTTGTGGCGTGGTTGAATGTTAATACTATTAACCTGTTCACGGTCGTTTGAAAAGCGTCACAATGGGAATTCCATTTAATTCTTCGGAGACACCTATGTCGAGACCAAACACCGATAATTCTTACAATGAAAAGTTAAATTTGGATACAACTGATTCACAGACCGTTGCCTCGATTCAACCTCCGAAATCGATAGAGCCAGCTGAATTTGACTTGGACGTACCAACGATCGAAGTAATATCTTTACCAACAGAAAAAATTAAACCAGAGCATCGAAGTAGCGTAAAGGAGTTTTTCCGGCAACTGATTGGTATTACACCTGGCAAGTATTCAATTTTAGTTCTATGCTGACTAGCTATCGTTCATTACATTTGCCTACTACCAACGCACTTCAAGCATACTTGTACTTGGCAGCTGTCATTAGAAGCACTTTTGCTTGAAATGCGTTTGTTACTTTTTAAAAATAAAGTTCAAAAAAAAATAAAAGCTGCCGCACTGCTTGGACTAAATCATATCGGGATAAATGGGATGAGCCCAGTCGGGACTCAGGGGATTCAATTTAGTAAGAAGAAGTTCGGCACCACTCGGAAAAAAGCTCGGAAAAGCCAGACCCCGAAATATAAGAGAAGCACTTGTCCTGGGCTCAACCTTTCATGTCAATGTAGATTCAATCAGATTACCTAAAATGTTCACCTGCATTTTTCAGTCAGTGTGCCAGGTCTGAGGTATATTTATGTTCGATACATTTGTTTCTAGGCATAATTATACTTTTGCTAACCGGGATACAACTATGTTGGGCTGTGTCAGAGTTCGATATGGCTGTTTACAACAAAATGTATTCGGATTCAATATACAAAATTGGAATGATAATAGTATGCGGTTTCTATCTCGGAGCAATGTTGGGTCAATTGGTTGGTGCAATTTTAGTTGTTCATCTGAGAAAGAAATTCATTTATGTGAGTATACGTTTTCGGTACATCATACAGTGAGTAGAAATGTGAGCTTTTCTCAATCACTTATTCTCTCAATGTCAAGTTGATATTGAACAATCAACTTAAATCTTTTGTCTAAAATATCGCGTACTTTAATGCAAAATCTTGTCCTTCATTGGTTTTTCGTATATTTTCTATAATATTAACCTGTTACAGACGGCAAGCATATGACCAATATTATCATCAGGTCTATTACTTCAATAGATCAATCTGTTTTTTATCGGTTGATTTCAAATCTTGTACTTCAATTTTTTAACATTTATTTTACTATATAAACACAAAGTTGATTATCACAAAGGAACTTACGTAAAATGAACCAAAAATATTCTTCGTCTGTGTAATGGATCATTTTCGCAGGGGGCAAACTGTCTTCTAATGGTCAACTTTCGCATAGGGTGCTCAATAAAATAATGTGAAACGTTTTACATTCATGGAAATCATTTGATTGCAAAATATTCAACTTTAGACCTTACCCGGAATCCTTATGAAATTTCGTAGAATAGCGTTGGCTGCCCCTATTAAGGAAACATTTTCCAGAACAAGATCTTGTAATAAATGTTGTAATAACTGCAGCTGGCAGGGAAAATTCTAATTTTTTTTTTATGACACTGCGAAACTTTTGTCAGTCTACAATTGAAGATTGTGACAAAATCCAATGAGAAAAGTGGTCAAAATGGCTACAAATGGCTATCACAGAGATTTTTCCGAAAAAATGTGAGAATAGTAATTGAGAAGCACAGTTACCCCTAATATGTACGCAGCACCACCAACAATTATATTCAAACTTTGTCTTTTTCCTTATCTGTCTCCAGTTGGTTTGCGCCTTTCTTCTCATCGTCAGTGGTGAACTCCTAAAAAATTGTTACGTAGCACCATACCATATAATCGGACGCATTTTGCTGGGACTTGTACATTCAATTGCTCAGCTGACTGTAATCACTTATGCATCCGAGGCGACAACAAAAGGCATTCGCATCAAACTTCTGTCATCTTTGGCATTTATCAACATGTTATCGATCTGGATGGGAACAGGACTCGCAATCGGCAATACGGGTTTCAATGAGGATTTAATTGAAAATCCTGAAAATGCTACAATTGCACTCGAAGATAGGGAGTATGTGGTTGATGATCTAAATATTGTTTCGATCTCTGGCATGGTTATTATGGTGATCGCAAGCATAGCGTTAATATTGACACCATTCATAACCAGAGAAAGCATACCGTTCTTAGTACGTAACAAGAGCAACGAGATTGCTTACAAGGAATTCGTTGCTCTTGCTCAGATAAGTGAAAATGACTCAAGTTCAGTAGGCGAATTTGAGAAATGGAAGAATTCTATTTTGATGCATCCACAACACTCCATGCACATTTTCCGGAAAGAAAATTTTAAATCTTTGATGTTGTTATATCACACTCGCATTCTGAGCTTATTGTTTAACAGCATTTTTGTATCCGTCATGTTCACGCGTGTACTACTTTTTGATGAGGAGACGAATCTCAAATGGTTCTATAATGAGACAATGTCATATGATATCAAAGAGATGGAATATTCACTGGATGTGCTGCTTGGATTTAAGACAATTGCATTTACGTGTGGAGTAGTTCTTCTACTGTTCGGTATGAAATGGAAAATCAATCGATTTTGCTATAAATTAGCCTTCGTGTGGGGTTTGAGTGCATTTGTCATCTATGTGACTTACAGTTGCTTGGATGTTATGAAGTTTAAACCACCGGTTCTCGTAATGGCAATTTTTGTATATTCCATCATGACTATTTACATGATAGTACCGTTTAAGCTTGACGTTCTACAATATGGACAAATTGCAGAAATTTACGATGAAGAAAATGGCAATTACAAATTATGGAGCCTGGCTTTCGTTGGTTGCCTCGAACATTTTCTGCACATTTTGCTCTTGATGACTATATTTTTGTTCCCATCATTGGGCGCTCTGCTAACTGATTTTGGAATTTTTTACATCAGTCTATGGCTGTTGAAAAATGTGCCCAGTGATGGGGCGGTTTGTCCCTTGAAAAATGTATTCAGGAAAGTAACAAACCTGAAATATTTAAAATACTAGATCGATCAATACTAGATCTAGATCTCTTCTGATTTGTTTCGTAAATTGTATAGATAAACGACCGACAGTCGATGCAAATCAGACCCTCATAAGGCTATGGATTTGATTGATTTGCAGATCAGTATTTTACCAGGGAGTGGTTTGAATTTTTAGTCAAACATTAATATTGAAATATTGAAGTAATAGATTTTCTTTCAAACATTACGAGACAGTTTAAACAAATGAATTAACAAATTTAAAGAATTATTTTTTCTCAGAAGTTTTTTTTACTGTTAGAGAGATAGATATTTGTAGTTTTAAAATAAATGTGCAACAAAGTGCAGGGACCATAATGAGACATATAAAGCGTTCAAAGAAGTTTCAAATCAGTTCACAGATCGAAACCGTGGCCGAAACCATTCACTATAAATTAACTGTCAGTCGTTGATCGATCAAAAATAAAACTAGAAGTTTATAGTTGTGGTCACAGCAACGCACTTCCAGCATGGTACTCTAAATAGGGTACTGAAATTTGACAGTGTGTCACACAACTGTAAAACACTGTAAAAATATTTTCATGTAAAATAGAGTCCTTTCTGCAACTAAACACTATGATTACTTTTGCTTGAAGTGCGTTGGTCAAAGTTTTTTTTTCAAGTTCACTGTGCACTATACCGATATTATTTTGCAAAAGTTACGTAAATCTGAAATGACCGCTGTGAAATTCGTTTATTAATTGAAGAGTACACACGGTGCGACTGAACAACTTTTTTTTGGAATGTACTTTCGCTACTTTTGCATGAAATCACTGGAAAACAATTAAAAAAACTTTTTGCAAAAAAACTACACCCTGGGTACACTGTACAGTACAGCCAATAAAATCAACTTTCTTCAAAAGGCGCCAAGTAAAATATTTTAAATTCATGTCAAAACTACTTGTGGACGCCCTCTAGTGATTTAACATCTAAAAGTAGCAATGGCGCATGACCTGTCAAAAAAAAGTGGTTTAGCCGCACCGTGTACATATAAAATCTTAAGAAATCTGCAAGTTTTTCATGTTTTCACCAGTTCACGTCCCTCGTTAATGTTTCTCTTTGTCATGCGTCGAGGCCGAAAACAGGGGTTTTGCAGAAATTTTGTCGGGTTTTCAGCCCTTTATATGAAAAATACTGTGCGTATCTGTCTTGACCGGCGATTTTTATACATTTTCACTTGTAAACACACGCAAAAAAGCCTGAACCCTAAATTTTTACTTGAATATTGTGCTATATTGTACCTAGAAGATTTTACACAGAATTTTGCAAACGAATAAATTCCTTGCATAAAATACAGAATTGGTTTTTTTATATTTTCTAATTACCATTGAGGTAATTAACTTCCACTCTACGATTTTTAATTATCAGTATCAATTAACAAATTATGTACACAACACAAAAAAAAATCTCGTTATCCGTTTTTAATAATTGAATATTGATTTGGTTACCAAATTGTGGCATTCGTTCTATATTGTCAGTTATGTTGAAACTGATTTGGAATTAAAAGCAGGGTAAATTAAAATGATCGATTATGAGGATTTTTAGCGTATCGTGATTTGAATAAAGGTAAACAAGTACAGGACTTAATAACGAGCTTTCGAACAATTTCGTTCAAATGGTCGGTATGTAAGACTATTATGCACTGGAGAGATATTACGGCATCAGTTTTTTTCTCTCTATTCAATCAAAACTCTACCGATAGAGGACGATTCACTATCTCATTGAAAGATGTCGCTGCAACAAAACCAATGTCATCAGAAAAATAATTAATTTTTTGCTCGACGGATTTTAGTCAAATTAAATGCCATCGTGTAAGGGGATAAGGGTCTGAAAGAACGTTTGCTGCCGTTTCATCACATCCTTTTTAAAGACTCTTCGTTCTCTATCGGTAGAGTTTTGATTGAATAGAGAAAAGAGAACTGATGTCGTAATCCCTCTCCTGGCTTTCAAATCACGATACACTCAGAATCGACCATTTTAATTTTAATTTACTTTCACCTTATTTACTTGAAATTGATTTTTTTTTAAATCAAAGTAAATGAAAATTCAGACCCTTCATTCCTGTTGTTAATTATTAAAACAGCCATCAATGTCAATAGACATAATGTTGCCACAACAAATGCTTTTCAAATGCAAATACAATTAAGGTCACGGTAAACTTTCTCTTCACACTGACTAAAAAGGAAGTAGGATAAGATCATCGCCCCAAAAACCACTTGAACATTGAAAGTGTGACGCAAGTCCTTTATCCGCTTATAAAAAGAATGATATCGGTGGGGTGACGCCTACAGCTTTGATACGCAAAAAAATACGTCGCAAATGGCAGATATGAGAATAGAACATTCAAAAATCGGTTGTACCTAGTGTAAGGTCATAATATTTACAATATTTACTTTTAGAATCAAAATAAGCAGGTCATTTCCAAAATGCCAATTTATGAACTGAAAATTTCGATAATGTTTTATTTGCGCAAGACGAATTTCGATAATTTTTCATATGCAAACTTCGATAATTTCAAGCAGTGATGTAAATGTCATTCCTATTAATAGCTATGAATCCGAAATTATCTGTTGTAGGTCTGTGGTCTGTACCAAGACCATACGAATTGCTATATTTTATCACCAAATTTTATATCCCCATCAACATTTCATGGAACCATTGCCGTTTGTGTTGTCAAAATCTGTCCACCCCCACCAATATTTAGTTCTTTTGCAAGTGGATAAAGGTAACCTGCGTCAGTTTTCCTTTGTAAGTGGTTTTTGGGTGATTCAATTAACCGTCAGCCTCAAACCATCAATAATAATCAATCAACAAAGCGGAACAATTTGTCAATCAAGAATAAAGTCATCAACCAGCGTGCGACTCCGTCCAAGTTTTAATGTTTCTATTATTGCGCATTGCTTTTCTGTGGCAAACATTATTTTCAATAATCAAGATTTTGAAATCTTTCTTTTCTTCCTTGTATTTTTGCATCCTAAAAACAGTGAAATCTTTTCAGCCTCCGATACGAGACTGACATTGGAATGAAATCTTTCTTGTTCGTCTTGTAATTTTCTCTGTCAACGTTCCTATTGATCGTTTCGTTCGAATCTCTTTCAATACGCACTTCTATGAGATGGCTTTGGAAGGTTCTACTGGATGGTTAATGGCATTCCGATATCTTATAACGGCAAAGCCACACTTTATTGTATACCAACTCCCGCCATAACATGCGAACGTCCTTTATGAATGACGCCCTTACAAGTGATAGGTTACTCTGCGTGGTATTAGTGCTCGATATAAAACATAACCGTAGTTGTTTTGATAGTCTGATGTTTCTCGAGTTGTATACTAATAAAATGGATTTCATCATAGTTGTAGCAGCAATGATTCTGCTGAGGAAAGTATCGTGTCTTCAGTTTGCTGATGAAGCATGTCTAATCGATCGACTGAATGGATTTTTCCATTACGATCATAACATTTTCTTTATGGATTCCGCAACCGATCTCAACAATTGGTTTCCGCAGTCGTCATTCAGCTGCAACACCACGTTAGTGAACTTTATACCACGGACAGTTTACACTTTCAACGACCTCTCGGAAAGCGATTCTGACATATCGATGTGGTCAACATATATGGAGAAGGTCAAACAAAATACATTTCTGGTTATCGCCATCGACCATCTAAAATTTGACAAAGTTTTGATGTTGCTGCATCATACGTTAGTCATTCGCCCTCTTGTCACTGTTAAAATTGGCTTTTTCTTTGCGTACGAAATCACGTCACTGGACAACGTAGAGCAATTGTTCCGTGAGGGTTGGATAAATGGCATTTACAACATCTTTTGCGCATTTTATTGGAACACTGGCGATGGTGAGCTTTCCTTCAACGTTTTCAAATTCAATCCCTTCGGAACATTTCGCTTGATTAATATGACAGGTGCCGAGTCGCTTCAGGACTATTTTCCCAACAAAGTGCCCAACTACCACAAACGTTCAATTGTGCCTTTGATCGTGGGTCACTCATTAGACGTTATTGACGCCCAGTTGTGGCCCACTTTACTTTCTGTTTTTAATGCAACAATGGCGCCGAGTACGGTTTTATCCAGGTTAAACCCTGCTATCGATAACATAGACGCAGATTTAAGCGAACACCTTTTGAATTCAATCAATATTAACTTTAAGTATTTGTATCCACATCGACAGTCAATACGATTTATGATTGTTCCCCATGCCCAACCATATTCTGACTTCATTTCGTATTTGCAAAATGGAACGTGGACACGTCTTATCGTGTACGCTTTTATTGTGATTTTATTGTCATCGCTTCCACTGATCGTGTCTAGATATTTGCAGCGAAAGAAAGTTTCGATATTCTGCTGCATTGTCGACGTCGTCAATCTGATGATGAACGATAACGGAGGCATCACATACCGAAATCTGCATCGAGCAGACGTTTTCATTATTGTACCGTTGACCTTCGTAGGATTGATAGTCATGAACGGCGTTGTGTCGCTCTTTCAAAGTTACCTTACATCTCCAATTTACCAGGGCCAAATCAATGCAATCGAAGAACTCTACACGTCTTCCGTTCCGGTTGTGGCAATACAATACACGTCCGACTTTTACATTCAGTTAATGGACAATTTGACAACATACGGCGGATGGGCTGACAAAATTTACGGTACAAAGGAACTGCTTAAAGAAATCGACTCATTCAACAATTCAATAGACTACGCCAAAATGATTTTTTTTCTCAATTTTTTTACATAAGGCAGCTAAAAATTGAAAATAAAGATACCCGTGTCTCGTCTTTTGACGAAAAAACTTGAAACCGGAAAGATTTTTCACTTTATAAATTCCTGAAGTATGTGATTTGCGCCATTTTCCACCCAAATTCCACATAAGGTCTTAAGTTTGCCACTTTGCAATTACAGTAGTATGAGTAGTATTGTTCACTCAGTTCATCCAGTTTTGACTGATTCACTGAATTTTGTTTTGATGAAATGTCAAATCGGGACAGTAAATTTTAAATCTCAAACAAGTTTGTGTCGAAAATTTGTAGTATTTCGCGTAAAACAAAGTGATTCAGTTTAAATTTCGCACAGAAAATAGTTCCGAGTGTGCTCATGCAGTGTCTTAAACAGAATTTAGGACAAATTCTCCGAAATAATTTTAAAGACAAATTAATTTGGTCAAACATTGTGGGTGTTGTGAAAATCTCATTTTTAAAAGTAATTTGGTGTGAATTGTGCCATTCAGTGTTCAATTCCTTAATTTTATGTGCCTAGAAATTGCCTGCAATACGTTTCGTGCTAATTCAGTCGGTATGTGAAGAAAACATACAAAAATATGTTGCCATTCAGGTAAACAAAATTCTTGACATGTCTGTTGTGAAGATAGTCGTAAGTGACACCACAAAACTGAAATTTTTTTGTCCGTTAATTTAAAAAATGATTTTTTTGGCGGAAATGCTTTTATTTGAATGTGTGCATGATTCCGGTAAAATAAAATAGTGATAAAGTCACCACTATTGATGACCTTTAAAATGGCATCATTGGTTAAATATGATTGGCATAGTCTATTGCATTCTATTTGAGAGAGGAGCTAGCATATAGTTACGTCGAAGTGCAGAAACGATTGAACTTTGAAGTTTATCATGTGTTAAGGGATAGATTTTATGCTAAATATCTGTCAACATATTACGTTCAGGTTCGATGCCCATTCATTGAGCTCATGAACGATGTCATTTTCAGGCTGAATGATGCAGGATTGTTTGATAAGTGGGCCAAAGATGATGTAGAAAAATCGACGGAAGGTATATGGAAACGAAAGCGTGACCTTCAAATGAAACGCAGCGACCAATCGGATGTGGATAAATTTTCTGTTCCCACCGTTGTTTGGTATGGTTGGATTGCAAGCGTAATGGTTTTTGTTTGCGAAATTTTTTGGAACAGAATGGCTTCAATGAAGTGCAAATGTAGGAAGTGACTCACGAAACTAGCTATGGTGTGAGGTTGTAGGAGATTTTGCAGATTATTTGGGTGAAGCCGCTCCATTTAACACACTAAAGATAATAATTGCGGCTCGCTGAATTTCGGCTCCCTGGATTACTGTTAAGGAGTCCGGACATACCTCCAAAAAAAAAATTCTAAAAATCTAGAATTTTATCGTCTATTTTTATAATTATTTTTTTTGAGGTGTTCCCTGACTCCTCAACAAAAATCTAGGGAGCCGAAATCTAACTAGCCGCAATTGTCGGCACTGTGTTGAGCTACGTATGCAGTCAGCCGTGAAATATAATTTTGACAGAAAATGTATGGACTTTCTGCCACTTTTTCACTAGCAGTGAAATAATGACACAAACACAGCACTGCTGCTAGTATGAACATAGAAAATATTTGGAGGCTGATGAAATCATGAAATCCACAGTAGGCACTGATTTTCTTTTGTACAGTTAAAACAATCCTAAGCGGCAGTTCTTATCACTAAGCCTCCCAATTTGTCACTTGTCAATTCAGTGTCCATGCTAGGAGCAGTGCCGTCACACAAAACATTTATAAAGGAAATTTCTCACAACCAACATTGATTCACGGTCAAAATGACTAAGCTAGTAAATTATAGTCTAAAAATCAATTGATCGAGGACTCTGAACAAAAAATGGTATTTGTTTAGGTAACAAAGTCTGTAATGGAATTAGTTAAGAATGAAGTAAATTGTCTTTAACAACCAATTTCAAATCAGTTGTTTATCCTATCCTCATCTATTATCATTGGTGCTACATTCCAAGGTTCTGAAAGTTGATCACGAAGGCGGTGACACACAAATATTGCAAATAGATGCTTTTTATTGAACATACTCATTACAGATTGTTTCAATTGTGACCTTAATAATAGTACATTTCGTACCTAGGACTAAAAGTCTTCTTTAGCGTGTGAGAAGTTCCCACATAGAGCCGAAGGCGAGTATACTTTTCGGGTCCTAGGTAAAAAAAAAACTCTTTTCATGCTTTGGGGCCGAAAATGAGGGCAATTTTTCGAATTTTCTCGGGTTTCCGGCCCTCTGCATGAAAACTTACATGTGTACCTGTTTTGGACGGTTGATTTAAGGCACTCTCGCTTGTAAGCCTCACTTCGTTCGGCCTACAATCCGCGAAATTGCCTAAAATCAATCGTCCAAAACAGGTACACAAATAACCATTTTGGGCCTGACGATCATAATTCGACGCTTTTCGTCACTCACTCTAATGATGAAATGTGCGTTTTTTCGGTACTGCTCACACCAAGATGGCAGCGTCCGAAAAAGTAACTTTTTCTGAAGCAAAAGATAATTCTTAGAATTTCAAAGTAAATTCAACGTTTAATCTCGCAAATTATAATACAGCGTACACAAAGTCAAGCATTTTGTTTACTTTTGGTAAATATTTATCGTGCAGTTGCTCAGTACTTTGATTTCCAGGTTACTGTTCCGTTTCGGTGACACAGGAATGTTCAAGCACGATGCAACCGTTTGCGACTGCGACTGAATAACTGTTACTGTATGATTCACTGAATCCAATTGGCCAGTAACCGAATTCCCAGCAGCAACGTCGACCGAATCCATTTGTCGAATCACCGAATTGAATGGAGCAATTGCATGCACCGAACTGACCGGAGGAACTGTAATATCCGAATTGACTGGTGGAACAGCAATCGCCGAATTCACTCGTTCACCGTCGACATAATTGACTGGTTCAACTTCATCCATTTGTCCAACCACCGAATCGACTACAGCAGTGTCGACAGAAATTATGTTGCTCGCAGAAGATGTGGACGCATCACTTACATCAACTGAACTGACTGTTGATGTGGGTCGGATACCCAAGATATATGCTGATTTTTTAGGTAAAAGGTTCCGAATTCTCAGCCTCCATCTCAATATCGAAAAAGTCGTCTTCGGTCTCGGATCTGCTCATTTTGCTTTTTTTTTGCAACACTAAATTATTTTACGTATTTCCGAAGAGTGATTTTCATTTTTATTTAAATTTGTGTTTCATCTCATTATGATCGTCAGGCGCAAAAAACGTAGTTCGTATCTCGTGATGAAAGCAAAATTTTTCAGGACACGTCGTAAAAATTTCACTTTTCATCACTCGTGTAACGAAAAATACTTTTTTTTTTCTTCAAGTGGACATTTCAAACAATCTGTAATGAGTCAACAAAATGTGTCTATTTGTCAAAATGTGGGTGTCACCCGCCTTCGTGGGTGTCTTAACCTCGTCTTTCAGAACCTTGCTTCATTCAAGCAGTACCCAAGCAGTACAGAGTATTATGATGAAAGAGAAGCAAATACTTTGACAAATACCCCAAGGCCAGTTATAATTAGATGGTCTTTGGATTTCTCGCTCTGATCATAACATTCTATCGAAGCTGTAAACGTCTACCTCACCGATATCAATTCTTTTGTATGTGGATAAAGTTGGGCGATATCAGTTCTTTTGTTAGTATTGCGCCATCTTTATATTAGAATGAATAACGGTAATTGGACAATTGGATTGTAATCGTTGAGAAAGTGACAAAGTGGAAAAGTTCGTATATTGAGGCAAAAAAAGTTGCTTTCTTATTCGCAATTCAAACTTCCCACTCTCGACGAATGTTGGGATATCTACAGAAAATTTATAACATCCATTTTACCGCTGCTGAGAAATCTATAGAGGATTCCTGGCTCTACTATATTGAAAATTATCTCGCTCCGCTTTCATCACAAACAAACAATCATCCAAATATTAGAAAAACTTCCAGTGAATGAGACTTCCCTGGCAAACGGCTCTGCATTACAAAAAAGAAAACAGCAAAATGAAATATGAATGAGTTGAGTACTATTAATATTCAATATTTTGATAGTAAGTAATTACAAGCCAAACCTAGATAAATTGTAAAATCACTAAATAAACACATGACTGGGAATGGAAAAAGTTTGACGTCTATTGACTCATTCTTGTGTGTTTAGCTGAGACGAGCAAATATTGTTGATGTTAATTTAATTTAGCTGCTAAATTTCCGTCGATATTTTAGGATATGTCAACTAATTATATTTTTGGAAATATTGTAATTACAAACATAGAAGACAACCCGTACGAAGACAAGAATGGGTAATTAATTGTATATACAGTGGCCGTCAGCATATGAGTGTGATTTATCTATTTTCCAGCTGGTCCACTCATACAAACAAAACTGCTGATACGTCTTTAATTACATGGTTTTACCATTATCACGCGCGTGCGTGCAAATATTCCAACCTAATAAAGACGTATAAGTAGTTTTGTTTGTATAAGTGGTACACCTGGAAAACAGCTGAATCAAATCTCTATACAAATATCACCAATGTCTACTTTACTCTCCAGGGTGCAGGTTATGGTGAATTTAAGAATTCGTAACTTGACGGTTGTCATCTTAAAAGTTACGAATCGTATGGACCACTTCTAATATTAAGTTGACAACTGAGCAAATTTTTTATTTTTTTGCCAAGTGAAGCGTTTGAAGCTCATGCCGAAGGCGAGGGATGCAACCACACACTGCAAACTACAAAGTTACAAACAATAAGGTAGGCCATTGTATTCACTAAGCCCAGGGAAATGTGTTTTAACGCTCATGTCAATGAAGTAATGATATGACTCATTTCCCGCAGCCTCGTGAGTAAACATATATGCCCCATGTACTTCGTATGGGTCTAAAATGTAGCACTTCCGTGCGTCACATCAAGTGGAAAATTTACAAAAGTTTGATATCAACGGTAAATTGGTATAAAAAGAGTATTCTTCCTTGACTTTCATCAGTACAAACTAAGAAGTTGAGCTGAACCGAAAATGGCAAAATTAATTTTTTCACTTATTTTCACCGTCCAGTTCATTGTAAGTCTATGAATTCATATGTTTTAGTGCGGAAATGAACTCTATCACTTTCTTGATTTCGCAAAACGATGAAGGATTTTTTCCCACACAAAAGGGTTGGCAACACTAAAAAAAATTATCTTAGAGATGCCAGCCAGGTCCTTTCTAATGATTAGTGTTTAAATAACAGAGTAATCGTTGAACCGAAATTTCGTGGAAGAACAGAGCGTTACACTTGCATCTACGTCCGTCAAATTGTGATCATGAATTTTTAAATCTCCACCTTTATAATTCCAAGGTTTACGGACAAGCTGCAGTTCATGGTACATATTGGTCTGAGTCATCTGATGCCGGCGGCTGCCAAATGCCAACAGCTACTTATGTTGTAACAAATGCTATTGCATTAGGCCAAGAAACCGCATTGGGAGATCTGGCTTTCAGATCAGGCTTATGTGGTCAAGTACTCACAGTTAATTGCGGAAATGGTGATGTGGATGCTGTTGTAGTAAGCACATGTAACATAGGCTCTGACACTTGCGGTGTGGATATGATTGCTAAGACGTGGAACACTGCCACAAATAATGCTTCACCTGGTATAACCGATTGTACCGTCATTTTGTCCAACAAAAATCCGATAGCAGGCGATGGACCACTTTGTTATCATCGACCAAACTCTGATATTGGAAACGCATATTCTGTGATTCTGTCTGTACTGAATACTAGCGGTAAAATACCAAGTGGTGCAACAGTGGCTGGTGTCTCAGGAAATCGTGGTAATGATGATTGGTTCATATTCGATAGTGCTGGTCAAAATCTGTTCACGGATGAGGCTGCCGTTGTGTTTACATATGAAGATGGCAGTAGCGACAGTTTCACTGTAGCCGATTGTCAATCCGGTGGTTCAGTCCAAATATTTAAATAAAATTTGTTTTTCACCTCAACTCTTTTTTGACAAAATTAACTGGCAATCACTCGTTTTATTCTTCCACTGCATTATAGGATGGCGCCACCAGTCTCCGGTCATATACATCTGTATGAAAACCGGGAAAACCCTTCCAAAATAACTGAAATTGTTGTAGGTGACGCATTCTGCGCTTGAACGCAAAAATTGTAATAACCAAAACTTTGACTTCAAAAATAGAAAAAAAAGTTTGTGTCACAAGTGGCAGATGTCGAGGAAGGTACTATTAAGAAAATTGTTTATAGAAGACATTCAAAAAAGAAGAGCCAATCTACCATTAGTGGCCCATTTCTTTTTGTGTGTCAATCTGTAAGGGTCACGCCACCGATATCGTACTTGTAAGTGAATGGACATGCGTCACACTTGCGATGTGTTCATGTTAAACATTAGACTAGAACCACTTCATTGCTCATCGAATTAAACAGAATATCAAGGACAGGCCCATCGCTGAAGTTAATTTTGTTTTGCTAAATGGATCCTAACTGATTGCTCTAGTTATAAAAATCAAAATTTTCCGCTATGTGTTCTTGTCAAAAAGTGGTTTTGAGTTCCGAAGCATTAGACTAGAGCAAAGCACTGTCAGTGCTTTGACTAGAGCCATTCGTTGTAAACAAAACATCAAGGACCGACCATCCATACCTGAAGTTAATTTTGTCGAAATCGCTGAAGATGAAAAGCAAAACATACCTATGCCGGTTGGCGGTTATATTCAAATCAATTGGCTCTAAGGATCGAGGCAACGCACTTCACGCAAAAGTGGTACTCTAAATACAAAATTTTACACTGTAAAAATAGTGGGGATAAAATTTCATTCAAAAAGTACTCTATTTGGCAGCTGTCATAAATAGCACCTTTGCTTGAAGTGCGTTGATCGAGGACATTTTTTCTGAAAAAAAAATTTCGGAAATTTTTCTGAAAAAAAAAAATTTCGGAAATTTTTCAGAAATAAAAATTCCAAAAGAAAGCCAAGTTCAATTTCGAATAAAAGTCGAAAGTAAAAACAAACAAAGAATCCGACGACCAGAACATTAGAAAAGTTTTTTGGAATTTATGGATTTTAAGGAATATAAGTTTTGCTGTGTGTCTAAAATAAGTTTATTATATAAATTTGTTAAATATATACAAGCACTAGTTAAGTATAATTTATGTACAAAAATGGTTCTCTCAGAATGTGATTTCTTTCTTTATAAATAAATAATTTTCTTTTTCATTTTCTTCGTCTACATTTTCTTATTTTTTCCATTCTTTTCATTTTATATATAAACTCAAGATTTTCTTTTTTTTTTAATTTTCTCTAATTAAATTAATTTAAAGAAGAAAAAAATCGAAAAATTTTCATTTCTTTTTTCATTAATTTCTTACCTAGGTATACAATTTTTGTGTACTGTTATTGTTCGTCGTACGTACGTTTTTTTTTTGTAATGCAAAATTCTTCTTTTTCTGCTGTTAAGCATCAATTTCTACAATTTAGAGAAACGTTTTTTTTTTCTACGAGTTACCATTATAAAAACCAAACATTTTGTATACATCAATTTTGTGCACCAACAAGAACATCGGAGAAATTTCAATTGAAGTGCGTCAAACACAAACAGTCAACCGTCAGTTCGTTTACGAAGGCATTTCAGTTCAATTGATCCAAAATGGTCAGTACATCTGTTCCATCGTGAAAACGATTTTCGACGAGCCACAACCAAACGAGAGCATCGACAGAGCCATAACCTTAACGCTTTTGTGAACTTTTCGTCAACAACAATTTTCGGATTATGTATCCGTGGATGACGTTTTGACAGCAGAAATACCCTTGAAACAGACCTATACGTAGATCGCTAAGATTTTTTATTGTTGTTGATCGAACATCACCAAGATAACAAAGAGAGATGGAGAGTGAGAGAGGTATCTCTTCTTAGAACCTCCCAATTTGATTATCTGTAGATTTAAGTTTTTCGTTGATTTTTTAAAGATGTTATGATTGAGACTCATTCAGCGTCAGTAACGTTTGCAATGAATTCCTCTACGTGTAAATGGAGTCATAAAACAAGGGTTAATCTGCCGTGGCGGATTAGTGGCACTGGCACTACTTCATGAATATCACACGTTTCAAATGGGTCGACAGTAGTAACAGATTTCCTTTTTTTCGCCACAAAATGAACATTGAATAGGTATGATAGTCTATTAGTTTGAGCTTTTCAGATGTGGGCAAATAATGCTGCTTCACGAACGAAATTTTTTAACAAATTGCAAATTTCCCTGCAGGCGGGGAATGAGTGCGTATTCATTTGAAGATGGAATCAATTCAATAGGACGAGTCTTGCATTACATAATGCTCATCATCATTTCTTAAGTGGCGACATCTGTTCATTTCCATAACAATTATACAGCTCAACATGTTGCCCCATCTTTGCTTTCTCAACTGAATACGGACTAACAACTAATTTGATCGAATCCCAAGATTGGGATTGCGTCTAGGATTTAGTAACGATACTGTTTACTCTGTATTACATATAAGGCTTGTTGGTAAATGTCATTCAGACAGCTGGGCGAAAGCCTGTGACGGTGTTGTGACCATTTTGCTTGTTATGATTTCGTAATTGAGTGTGATTCCCATGATAGAAAATACCTGAAAGATCAATCGCCATAGGATCGCGGTACAGCATGTCATGAGACCAATCTTCATCGAAAACTTCCGCCAATTTTAAATTAGCATGGCAGTAGTTACGGGCCGGCTTCGGTTTGACCCGAAATTTTCCGTAATCTAGCCTGAAAATCTCGGGATCGGGTCAAACCCGAAAGTAAAAGTTCAGATTTGGGTCGAAACAATTCAGGTTCTGGTTGAACGTTGAAATCGAAATCGAAAAATTTCAGGCTCAGATGAAGTTCGGGTCGAACCTGAAATTTTAGGTCAGTTCGGAATGAAATCCGGTCCGGATCAATGTGAATTGAAACAGATCAACCCGAACCTTGGGCAGTGTGAAGCTGGCAACAAAAAATGTCTCGTTTCAACGAAAATCGATTAGTGAATTTCACCGATATGTCAACCAAACCCGGACCGAATTTTGGATCTATGAAGAATGCTCTCATCTATATCTTCATGGCACTGACACAATAGTTTGACTGGTCGTTTTATCTATCAGTCATTTTTTTAGCTAACTACAAACGAATTAAATTTTCTCCAATAATTTCAGTCACCAGCGAAATTCACTCGAAAATCTCTCCACTTACTGAACATCCATCCAATGACTCCGATTAAAAACGATCACAGCAAGACCTTGACGCTTGACAGTTCATTTCTCCACGAAATTCTCCCAGTTCTTTGTAATTCTCCGATTTCTTCTAATTTTTTGAAAATGAGTGGAGTTTTCCAAGACAAATGAATGTCCGACGATCAAACATTTTGGGCCTCGAATCACAGAATTCGTTTGTCGAAATGCAGCAGTCAAATGTTGGATGTTCAGAGGTGGATTGAGTTAGAAAAGTTTTTCTTTGCTTCGATTTCGCCTTCAAATGTATCGAAACGACGAAATTACATTTTGCTTCAATTTAATGGGGTGAGACATTACGACGAGTGACACATTGTCAGCTGATCAACTCAGCTTTAAATTAATTAATTTTTTTTTAGTCTTAAATTATTCTTTCCATTTTACATATAATAAATCAGTCATTCGGATTACAAAGAAAGTATACATTAGAGGTCACACCAAACGCTATTCGTACGCACCATATCCATACACAAATGGGACACACACACATATATAATTTTACACCATTGTACATCGCGGACACAATTTATTTAATAATAAAAAAATCCTAAATTTTGCCTGTAATCACTTTCGTCCACATCGTAAACATTTTGGGAAACGAATTTTCTTTTGTTAACAAAAAAAACTACATTGACCTGTGCTGCCGTCGCTTTACTACGCACAAGCTTGTGCAACTCAACTTTATCTCAACTTTTTTTGTTTGTTCCCTATCTTATATCGGTCGTTCCTAATATCTCTCTTAAATAGATCACAGCAATTCACAGAAAATTCTGCCAAACCACGCCATATAAACGGGGAAGAAATAGGTGAGCAATGCTCGCTGGAACGACATTGGCGGTATTCGTGTGGTCGAACTACTATCGCCATCATCGGTGCCATCCGTCGACGACGGATGATTGTCACCGTGTCCGATCTCCTTTGTGCCATTCGTAACGCCACTGTTGCTTCCCGGTATCGTATTGATGCCAACATTGTTGATGTCAGTGTGATCGGGCATCCGTGGATGATAGTCGTACGGACTGAGACCCGAACCGGAGTCATCGTCGTCGTCGTCATCGCCGGCACCAGATCCGGAACCGGAACCGCCGTAATATGGCTCTTCTGTTTGAAAGGAAGGAAGGTATGTGATTAGTGGAGTGAAAGATTTGTCGTAGGATGGACATATGTGAGTAGTCGGTCACTTATTGTTCATTCATTGATCAACGTTTCTATATGAATGACCGAACAGTAGGGGCTCAACTACGGGTATACGTATCCGGCGACTGGTGCCGTCACCTTATGATTTCTACAAAAAAATACTCACCAACATCGGTCCACTCAACATCGAGTCCGTTGTATGCATTCCTAAGATGACCGACAGCGTTTCTCAGTGCGAATAATTGTCCGGCAATCAGTGAGCTTTGGCGTGGTGGTCCAACAGTCGATGTAAATTCTGGATTGGTTCCTTGGTCCGTAACTATCGAGTGCGGATACCTGGTAGGACAAACTCGAATTGAAAAAGAATCTGAAAAACTTTCGTGAAATTTGGTAATTTACCTGTCGATGGTGTAACCGTTCCAACAATTTGCTTCGATTCCTGGCGGTACGGAGAAGTCTTCGTGGTTGCAAATTTGGAATGGAAGATTTGACCAGAATTTCTTGGAATCTTTCACTTTCTGACGAATGTCCTTAACCAATTTGTCTAGAACTGTCGAAAAGAATGAGTAAATGCCCAAGGACTAACTGATGACACAACTTACCGGGTTCCTTATTTTCATCGGTTTCATCGTCACTCTTCACCGACATCTGCGGCTTTTTCTTGTTGTTCTTTCTTCTACCCTTGTTGTTGCCGTTATTATTGTTTGAACTGTCGGCATCGTCCTTATTGGAAAAGTGTAAAGGTTCGAATTGCAATTCCCGATTAGCTGGTTCAGCTGTTCGTTTCACTCGATCACTTTCACCACTTTTCGCCGCTTCACTTTCGTCAAACGAAAAATTATCCGAATCACCGTCGATCTCATCGAAATATTTCACTTCGGACGTAAAAAATTTTGAACTTATTGCTCGTCGTCGTCGACCCAATTGCGGTCGTCCACAGCCATGAAAAACTTGTTGTGATATGTCCTGTCCCGTCTCCTGGAAATTCATTATCGCCTCGGATATTTTAATGTTGATCGGTTCCACTACCATCACAATGTTGAACGGTCCCAGCAATCGTTCAGACACCTTTTCCATCGACTGCACAAAGTTATCCCATTCAGCGTCGATTTCGTTGTAATAGTGCAAACAGCCCTTCATCACATTGACACAATAGTTGGAGCACGGTTTCTCGGTGAAGCCTTTACAGGCACCACATTGTTGCATTTTTGTTAAAGCAACCGTACAATCGGCTCCGGGACGAACATTGATCATATTTTTGGCAACATCTGCAGCGGCCGCCAGTGCCTGTTCATACGTACGTGTCGCTACAAATGAACGTTTGATCTGAACGGATAGCTTATCAGGTACGTCACCGAACGGTTTCAGCTCTTTCATATGCTCGCTGACGCAACCCAAATACTTATCGTCGAACGTGTACTGCGAATTCAGCACGGTGAACATTTTTTGGTACAATGTGTTGAAAAACGAGTCCATTGCCTCGGACAGATCGACCTTGCCGCGGATGTAATAGTTTTCCAGTTCGTTGAACAGATCGGAAAAGACGTACGAATTTTGCTCGTAGATCACACCGTATGTACGTTTGAACATGGCGTGAAATTCCTTTTTCGATTCAGCTAGCAGATCCTTGAAGAAATCTGTAAAAATTGGAAAGAAAATTGAGTTTAAAATGTGGTTTTGCTCCCCATACACACTTGAGGTTATTTTCTGGGAAACATTTCTGTCGATTGGCAAGAGATATTTTTTGATGCATTGAAAGCCAATCACAGAACAGTTTCGAAGTGAAAATATTATTATTTTTACAGAGAGAAAGAAAAGTCAGTTGTTTCAGTTACAGAACATTCAATTACCCGCAGAATGTTCAACGAAAGTTTCCAGCAGTTTTTCTTATCAACAGCGATCCGTCAAGTCGCGTGCATTTATTTTTACACGAAAGAATCAGAGGTAGGGAAAAAATGTGTTGCCAATAATCACGCTCATGGCATGCGGTTTTTTGCTTATTGTTTTTCCTTTCTTTTCAAATCAAAAAAAGAAAAGAAAAGAAAATCGAATTGGGAAGTGGAAATGAAAATATTTGAAGAATGGAAAAATGTTGGCCAACCGTGTCGATGTTTAACTTGAGTTCGTCGAGCATTTTCTTTTTTTTTTTTTAAATATTTGCTTTTGAATCGAACACCGATAGGAAAATGCAATTAATTCTGTTCACACAATTCAATTTTCTTTCGACCGATCAAACGAACAGCAAACCGTTCGGTTAAAAATACATTGAATGGACGCTGCACCATATATAGCTGTCGATGTTTAAACATTGATTTCAAAATAATTAATTTGAATTTTCATCAAAAACTTTTGCTACATCTGAACAGCTACTCCATGCAAACCGGCGAGCAATCGTGTGTAGATAGGTATATACAATCCAAATAAAAACCACACAGAGCTCAGATTAAATAAATTCAATAAGCGCATCATATACCTCCATGGATTGATTAAACAATCGATATTCAAATATTGACTTGATCTCAATTAAAAATGTTATTTTTCAAGTGAGCAGTTGGCTTGATATCGATAAAAAAATCTTCCAGATTTCATGGCTTTACTTGTCCTTTACTCATGGCTTTGTTGTCGGTATATCAGTCTGGAAATTGACCCTAGTTTGTATGTCTGACGAATGCGGATGCATATCAGGCGAAACGCTGTACGTACATAGCCAAGAGTTGAAGCTAACCAATTTTAAAGAAAGACTGAAATCAAATCAGGCTGGAACTGGCGCCATGGGTATTCAGGTAATGCCAGAAGTACTTTTCATTTTTTGTCGAAAAGAAGTGCAACGAAAGGAATTTTACAATTTTTCTTCGTAAAACGCCCGAAGGGCTTTTTCAAGCCATCCGGCCTGACTGTGATAGACAATTGACAATTAAGAATCTGCTTCTAGAACACTTCATTGAAAAATACGTCAAGAAAAAGAGTTGTGATTAGGTTCGTCTAACAAAATTATTTGTTAAAGTTTACTGAAGTAATAGATTTTGTACCAAACACAAAGTTATACTTTAAACAAATGAAGTACAAGATTTGATTATTACTTTGACGTTTAATTTTTTGTCGGAACGAAGTGCATTTTTATTCGTAAAACGCCCGAATGGCCATTCCGTCAAGCGCAAAAGTGTTGTAATTTGGTTCGTTTAACAAATTCAAATATGTTTGTTAAAGCCTACTGAAGTAAACGTCTGGTACAAAACACAAGGCGATGCTTTAAACAAACGAAGTACAAGATTTTAACTACGATTGTTATTCGCAAAACATTAAACTGAGTTTATCAAACTTTTCAAAAATAAACCAAAGTCATAGCAAAAACGTTACAGATCGTCCGCAGAATGAGAGAAAAATTTTGAACTTGCGTCTGCACGTAATGCGAATATTTATGTTTGGCACGTGGATTTTGAATATTTTCGTCTGTATAAAGGTAGTGATGACGCTGTGTCTTAGACGATATTCGACTGAATATTATGGGAGAAGTGATTTAAGTTTTGACTTGTTATAGAAAAACCCCACGTTTCAATAACAAAAAATTGTAACACCAAACGTCTTGTATATACATCGCTCAATACAAAATCGTTTATCATTCACGGAGGCACAGAAAGATAAAAAAATTATATTCCCTGGAAATGATAAAAAAATCGAACAAAACTCAAAAGTTATTTATTCGAAAATGCATCACTGCAATACAACAGATTGAATGTCAACAGATAATTTTGGATTCATTTATAACACGAAAGTACCTAGACATTTTGTTGGAAGAGATTAAGGAATTTCGATTTTTAGTTTTGGTTTTTTTTCTAATTTGATGATAAATCGACCAGGTAAACGTAGAAGAATAAATTCATAATGTCTGGGTGTTCGATATGTTCCAGAATAAAACAGAAAAGATAAGCGAACGATTCATCAATTATCTTATTAATTTAATTGAATTTTTCGTTTCAACGTTTCGTTTCTACTTTTCTACTAATGGAAATCCTGTGAAATTCATGTCTAACGTAGCCCTTTGCCGTATACCCTTTTAAATTATTTATCAACAATTCGATGTTCAGTTCAATTCATCTCATGTTTTCTACTTCAACTAACAAATTAAGATTTCCAATTACTGTTAAGAACCATTTGTAGCTAGCAGGAAGATGGGGAAATTATCATTTTAAGTCGTACATTATGTAGTCAGCAGACAGTGTATATGGCCCCAAATTTAATGTAAAAGGAATGTAATTATCTTGCTGAATTTGTTCCTTTATACGATTACGTCACTCATTTTGTAATTACCGACATCGATGCTATTAATAGTGATGGAGCAAACATAACTTTACCCTTAGGAATGTGATGAAATGGGCTGATTGATATGTGACTAAATGGCAATTTATTTCCAAAGAAGAAACACGTTTGATAAGATGTGCCGTAAGTGTCGTAATTAACCAACTAATACGATCAAATTAGTGGAAACACATTTAGCTCTAGATGCATTTATTAGATGTAGGCACTCGTGTAGGCATCAAAAAATGTGGTTGTCCAACGAAATGCAAGACTTCAAAAATTATAGAAACCATTGATGATTCATGATATCGAATTGAATTGCATTTTGTTAACTATTACTATATGTTATGCGCCGCTACACGCTTATCTAAATTCTATTTGTAGCAACGACGCCAATCGGGGAAAAAAAACTCTCAGTAAAGATTGAAATATATTTTCACACAAAAGGCACGAAATGCAAATATATTTAACAGCAAAATATGCGAGATTCTTGCGATAGCACAGAGCCGTAACTAGATACTATTTCGAACAAGTACATGGTCTTTGAGAAACTCAATTGAGTTCTTTTTCACTCGCTGCGCTCAGTCTGTAATTTACCAATAGTGTCACCAAACTCTTAGAATTGACGGAGAAATGTGTCATCGACGACAAAACTAAGCGATGCGCACTGAATTTATGCAAAATGTTTGATACAACAAAAGAAGTAAAAGAATTGAGAGGGGCTAGACATTTTTGAAACCTTCGAACTAAACGTGTATGAAAACAATCGTATTGAAGGCATGAAAGCTTATTCGTGTTCCACAGAATGATGACAAGAAAAGCGTACCCTTGCCGACACCTTTCCTCATGAAGAAATGAAAGTTTTATGCGTAGTAATATCTTTCTCGTTAGGACGCGAACGAGTCCACGTTGAAGAGGATGACCTGTCCTAACATAAAGAAGTAGCTAGTCCAACTGTAACTGTATCTTTTCTCAGTGGATGGCAGTTGTTACTATAACCATCAGCAAAATGTCAGTTCTGTCAGGGCAACTCAAACGAGGTAGGAAAACCACAAACTCAGTAAATAAGAAGGTCGAAATCCTTTGCTAGTATTTGCTACATCTATGATCTATGGATGGAAGCATATAATATTAGACTTCAAGTCATTGCCTAATTTTCTTTTCGTTAGGATGCACAACAGACGTATCTGAGGCCTGGGTGCAGTATTGAAATGGACTCGGTTCTCGCTCCGACTCTGTAATAGTGCTGAATAAATTTGATCAATAATTTAGCGTAAATAAATTACGGTGAGTGGCTAGTGGCTATATGTGGACGATGGGATAGTGTAATAATGCGATTCTTCTCATAGACGCAATATATTAAATCACCGCAGAAGGAAAAAAAAAACAAGCTCGATGAACATGAAGCGAATATACCGAAACACTTCAATCGAAAACGATTGGATGTTTTTTTTGATTTTTTTCAAATTAATATTTTAATTTTTAATTGCTTTAATATGAAATTAGAGAAATAATATATTCATCATCATCATCATCATTGTCGAATGCTGTTTATGCCGCGAGTGTATAAATCAATAAGACGAACAGACGAAAATCTCGATTTTGTTTTTTTTTTTTTAATTTTGTTTCTTCTTCTCTGGTTTATGAATATTTAAATGTGACTGTGCATTGGAAAAAATCGGTTTAATTTTTTAAAGTTGCGCGCATATATAAATTAGCTAAGCAGATACATATACACCACGACAACGGTGATCGTTTTATCAATTCAAACTTATTTGTCGAGGTTACCACATTTGATCTCCACAATGACAATAAATTCGAAAAAAAAATCTTGAAAAGAGAGGAAAAAAATTATCATTTCGAACACAAAAACCGTGTGATTTGTTGTCGATAAATATTATTTTAACGATAAAAAAATGTTCACACACCAGACATTTATTGTGATAACTGCTGAAGAAACATAATATTCAATTTTATATTGATTGGAATGGATATATAGATATATTTATGCGACACACGGGCAGTCAGTGTGTATACGGGAATGAGTTTATCTATTTGCTTGAATGGAGACCGTAAAAATGACTTATTATACATCGAATTGAAGATAGTTGAAATTAAAACGATTCATAAAATGTGATTTATTAGACGAATTGTTTAGTTGATCCAAGTAAAATGGGTGATGGGGCGAATCCATCAAATGAGCCTGATGGGATTCGGCAAATTTTCATCTGCTATCAACAACGGTGACAAGAATAAGCGATAAGATCTCACTGCAGTTCGCTTATACACTTACTGAAATTGTAGATAAGAAAATTGAAGTAATAGATTCAAAGACTGGAAGAGATTTGTTACGAAACTGAGCTACATCGACTTTTCTTATTGGAAAGTAACAGAAAACTGGATAAATGAAGTAGTAGATTCAGTGTTCGCTGACAGTTTTTATCGACCTCGTTCATTTAGAAAATCGTTACCACAACCTTTTAAATACGGCTTTTAGATTCTTACCTCAAACCTGTGTGTTAAAATACGAAAAAAAATCGCTTTTCCCAGCTTTAAACAAAAAAAAATGCTGATAAAAGTACACGTGGATAACAAAGCGTCGTATATACTCACACAATAAGCATTTTTAGTTGGGATTTTGGTTTTAAAAGCTTGGGTTTATTCAACCCTTTTGTTGAAAATTGTTTTAAGTGGCGCTTTTTGAGTATCATTCAACCTTAATCGGCTTGTTGATGGAAATATCAACCATGGTGCGTTGGTAGGACTCAGTTTTTTTACTTTTGTGAAATCATATTTCGTCTCACAAATCCACTGTCGATAGATGCAGAAAACAACGACATTCTTAGTGTCATAACAATGAATAATAGCTTGCAACCCTTAGATGGATTCTTTTGAAAACATTCCTACCGAAATCGGACGCATTTTCCTAATATTCACTTTTCTTATGGAGTTCTTTCCAGATACATGAAAGCTAAGTAATCGTGAGGGGTGGACGTTTGAAAGGTAATGGCGAGTACTTTCGAGCAGACATTGTGTTTAAAGTTCACCTTCACAGAGGTAGGAGCAATTAAAAACAGGGGTAAAAATGTGGCTGTAACCGAAAAGCAACAGAAACATCAACATCAAAAAACCGTCTTTCCACTGGCACCAAGCATGAACGATAAAGGTACCTTTGAAGTGTAACTTATAGAGTAGGTTCCTCTACTTGTTGACGTGAAAATGATTCCAGGACGGGCTATACTGGAAGCTCAAACGTTTGAACGTTTGATTCTTACGTACGAGACAAGCCTGCTCTTCAGAACAGAAATGGATTGAAACTTGTGTCGCACCTGCTTCAATGGAACAGTACAGAAAAAAATAAATTGTTCGGAGAGCAAATCTGCGGGTAAGCGGAATAAAACAAGCGAACAATTTTGTGGTGTGGAGTGACCTGTGTTATCCAAAATGGACTAAAAATGCTTTGATCATTGTTCGGTAATCGATTTGCATAATCGAAACGTGACGGCAAAAGAATTAATTTGCGAGTTAATTAAACCACAAAAACTATATTTTCATCGGTGAACACATATGTGCACAAAATATTTTGTTCGGTTCAACGGTTCAATTAAATATAATTGCGAAATGCACACTCGCATCATAATCGATAGAATGTTATCATCGTTGTATTCATTGATTTAGCACCCGAATTTACGAAAATCGATGCATTAATCAAATCGGTTGTGTTATGAAATATGGGATAAATTGGATGGGAAACAAAATCAGAAGCATCATTTATCAACGTCCCCAAAATGGCATAGAGTCATTTCGTCTTCAATATTTTCAACATAAAGAGAGTTTCCCTTCTGTGTTTTCGTACAAGTTATGGAAGTTATGAGTGGGAGATCTGAAATAGAACTCATCAATAAGCAGAGAACAAACCGTACACTCATCCTAGATCTGCCGACATTCATATTAAGTCTGCTTTGCGATAAAACGTTCTTGTTTGGCTTTTAGTTCGATATATCCAATCAAATTTGCTTTGTCAATATCGCTGCCTTATCGGAAAATCAAATCAACTCGGTCGGATGCATCGAAATGAAATTGTAATTAAAATGATGCCATAACAATTGGGCTCGAATCGAACAATTGGTTTTAATCGAAATATGCAAACGAATCAATAATGGAACGAGTGAGAGCACACGATGATGATTTAATGCATTTTCAATCCAACGAAATTTTGAATTTTTTACTCAAGACACGACATGTCTTAGGTAGAGTATATTGGGTTATTATGACGCTTTCGAAAAGATGTTTTCTGTCAACTTAAGGTATTTAGTGTTGATTGACTGACAACTTGAAACTCTTTATTAAAAATTATAAAAATGTCAGTTGATTGTCGCATTACGACCATAGAATGATGAAACAGAAGGGAAAATTGGGAAAATTGTTTCATTGGAAACTCTTGCAAGTATAATAAATGCAGCGACAGCATTTCTAACCATTTATCCATTGTAGATAGCCAACACACTATGTGGATTGTCGTTTTTGGGTCAATTGGGGTCGATAAGTTAAATTTTTCAGCTGAATAACAATGTGTCTCCAAGCAGATCTATTTTCAGATTTTGGAACATAAACTCTTCAAAATCTGCAGCATGGTTGTAGATCATCATCACCGCGGACTTTTGTCCAGTCGAAAGTTCTCTTTTATCGCAAATGGAATGTTAAAACTAACGAAGTAATAGATTTTGCAGCGGTTCAGATACTTAGAACAATTGAAGTAATAGAATCTATTGTCGTTGGTAAAATGCTTATTCAACAACGATACTGGGTGACCATTGACCATATGTCGAATAGTATTTTTTACTAATTTAATTTAAGCCCAATGTAATTTTCAAGTAGTTGTAAATACGGACGAAAGTATCGTTCTCAATTGGCGGATGTAACGTGCAATTCTGTAGCCACTTACCGTTAAATTTAATCGCTCTGGTCGCTAACACCGACGCCAATTTGCCTATAGATTCTTTGGTATTTTTTTCCAGCTGCATTCGCGACAATCCAGCCAATTTCGTTTCCATACTGTAAGTGCAACATGTTCCCGATGATGGTTCACAGTATCGCGGTACCATATCTGTAATAAGAAAAAAACATTTTTGATGCAATAAAACCGAAATTTCTCTTCTGTTTAATTAAAAAGAATTTATGTTGTAGCGTACGCTCCGTTTTTATTGCTGTTGCTCAAAGGTGAAACAAAAAAAAAGGCGATTAAAACTTTGCGGGTTCATTGTTTCATCTAGAATCTAATGTATAATATGCTATGTAGGGTAATGCATTGAACATGAAACGAAAAGCAATTATAAATCTTAATTTTGAGATTAAAAACGATTTAAAGAAGATAAAGGTGACAATGTTATTATGCTTTTAACATCAGTAGTGTGTGTGTTGTGTATACGCTGCGGTTTGCTGTTTGTTTCTTTTCTCATCTAAAATTTATTTGGTTTTTTTTCCTCTTCTCGTCGTCGGTTGTAATTTATATGTGACCTGAAATTTTAAAAGCTACCGCTTTGTTTGCATACGTTTGTAATATCTGTATACAAGACTGCGACTAGAGGTACACACATATTCCACACAACATTTCTTTTATAACATCAGCTCTGGTGAATAGCACACATGTATGCAGATGGGTTACAGGAAGTGGTCATAAACACATTTAGATGCCACAGAAAAACATATTTTCTCCGTAAATCAACTTTTTAATTTAACCGCCCAAACTAATTTACTCTCCGAATTTACTGGCAACATTTGAATATTTCTTTGTTCGCCAAATTTTTTTTTTTTTTTTAATTTTTATTGAAATTAGTTTTTTGTTTGGTTGTTTCATCGGTAGATTTGTAGTTTGTCTTTCAATTTATTTGTCATGTTGCGGGGTGATATCATAATAAATAAATTTAGAATTTTTGTATGCATATTACGTCAAGGTCATTAACCATCAGGACAGCAATCCTTGAGTGTATGATCTAATGACAAATTTGCATAGGGATCATTCATAAATTACGTAACGTTTTTTCAGTGCTGTCATCGAAATTAAATCTGAAATAACTCGAGAAACACACACTCCACATAGTTAAAACTATGTTCGAGATAGAACGTATTCTTCGCAGATCATGTATTGTTCGAGCTATTGTAGAAAAGCACTGAAAAGACATTACGTAATTTATGAATGATCCACGCTTAACATAGACAACCGAGCAAAAAAATATTCTCTCGAAAATAGACTCTGGTGCGTGATTTGAGGTGAAAGTATCAGTTATTGGATGCAATGAAGTCTGAGTCGGAATTAGGATAATTGTAACATTTAAGAGTCAATTTGCCAATTTTTCGACCACTTAGAAAACAAGCTATCTCCGATATTATTGAGTTATAGTTCATTCGATTCTACGTTCAATTCTAGCGAACGGGTGTCTGCTATTTTTTACAAAAAAAAAATCCAGTTTGGGTGTAATGTGTGTACATGTCATATGATGTCAAGGGGTGGTGAATACACTTTTTTAGCAATATCTTGAGGAAGGAGGAACCCAAAAAGTTAAATCTTTGTAGGATTTTTGGCTTGGCCGACAAATTGAGCCCACCCTGATTTCCGCACTCACTACCCATGGCCAGCCATCAATCAAAGTATGGTCAACTTTCAAAGAGTGCTGTATCTCTGCAACATCATTGTTCTGAGGGACCAATCACATATTATGGTAGCTGACCTCAGTCGCCATCACATATAAAAAATTTGACCTCAGAAGTTTTGTGGTGCGGATTCTCGTCCAAAATAGTTTTTTTTTTATTAGTAACGTATCTGGGGGACAATTCTAGCCCATAACTGATCGATTCCGAGGGACTCTTTCTAAAAAAACACTATTTTCTTACATTTTGCTCATAGTCGACAACAGGGCCTACTTTTTAGAAACTTTTAGAGAAAATCGCGAAATTCAAGAAACTCTGAGAAATTCAAGAAACTTCGACAAATTCAAGAAATTTCGAGAAATATTTCTTGAATTTCTCAAAGTTTCTTGAATTTCTCGAATTCAAGAAATTTCAAGAAATTCCAGAAAATTCAAGAAATTCGAGAAACTTCGAGAAATTCAAGAAATTTGAGAAATTTCGAGAAATTCAAGAAATTAGTTTCCAAAAAGTAGGCCCTGGTCGACAAGCCTCTTTGACTGTAGCGAAATGGTGTAGCGATGCAGAGTGAACATAGTCTATCTTTAAAACATTGCTAGGCACCCCACAACTACATACATGCTGTACCTGTTGCAATTCAACAAATTTGAGAGGTTTTGCGGTCATGTGCATATCGAATATTTCAGCTACGGCGTAGTATACACCGGTCAAAAACCCTTAAAAGAGTAAAAAGTTACGCAAGTCCTTGTGTATATCGTTATATATGACGCTTTCTGCGCTTGCGTACAAAAAATGAAAATTTGGCTGACGAATTGGCGAATTGACTCTTAATGCCATCTGTCGTTGATGGCCATTAAATGAGTCTACTCTAATCGGCATTTTGTTCGTTTTATATAATTGATGTATTAGTATACAGACGACGACAGCGAAATTTTGACAAGAATTTGGTTCAGCTGATTTTCAGCTAGTTCATTCATTCAAACAAAACTACTTATACATCTTTTCTACTGTTTTACAACTACCATTGCTCATGTAAGTTTTCGACCCCTATCATCGAGTATAAGAAGTTTTGTTTGTATTGGTGGGTCAGCTGAAAAACAGCTGAAGCAATTTCTCACTTAATTTCACTGACGTCCAATGTAGGAATTATATCAAAATTTGTCAATCTAATACAGCGACATCGTTATCATATCTTGGTCGATTAGAGTTACTAGGCAAATTTCTGTTCAACAATAATGTCGTTTCCAATCATCTAAACCGAAAATAAAACGTCGACCACTTCATCCAATTCTACATATTTATCTGCCCACATGCCATTCACATTTAATGGCTGTGAAATTCTATATCATGTAATTGATAGGAATTACATCTTTCCTGTGCTGGTTCTGCGTAAACAAAAGACATTTATTACGTTTAATGGTGCAGACGATAATAGTTATAATGTGAATTCAAGGACAGTGTGATCTGTCGTATTGTATGTGGAATGGACACTTTTCTTCTAATACATAAATTCAATCCCATCCAATCATTCATGTTATAGCCGAGTGGCATGCATCGATGTTGTTGTAGTTATCGATTCGATTGTTTTGTTTTGTAACTCGTGAATTTCCCATAACGCTCAGTGGATAGTGAGAGTATCTCTCAGCGGGTAGCTGAAGATGTTATTGGACTTTTATTAGATGAAAAGAGAGTCGATAAAAACGATGTTCTACTTGCTTTAACCGAACCGCCTTCAAGAAATGTAGTAGGAAGGGAGAAAATGTTTCAGATAAACACCAACTAAAGTAAATAGAAACATTAATCACTTCTGCAGAGCTTACCACAAGCGAAAAGAAGCTCGAACATACACAGGCAAACAGACTTTAAGTGGAATTTATGTTTGCCCTACATTTTGGAAGAGATCTTTTTTCACCAAACCAAACAAATGATGCAATAAGAAGTTATGGTTTATGTTGAAGCACTACTTCATCCCGTATGAAGTCAATGGCGCCGAAATGTATTAATTTCCCCATACAGCCAGCTGTATTACATCGAAAATTGGACATAATTTAGAGGATTTCGGATAGTTTTCATGGAAAACGAAATTGTTTTACTGAAACAAACATTCCCGGCTGTATTGACACATACCACCATCTCACCGCACCTTTGCATTTTAAACAAAAAAAAATCGCAAGAAATATTCGTCTGTGAATCACATGGTTTAAGCGAGAAATTTAACGTAATTTTCTCTGTTAAAACAGATGACCACTGTTTACTTAAGGTGTACACACACTCCACCATATTTCATGTTGAATATTTTTTAAATATTCCGCTTCGGATTTATGTATAAACACACTCAGCAGAGCCTACATAAATAGATCGATTGTTGGGAGTTCAGTAAAACAAATTAATATGAAAAAAAAAGATCATTAAAATCGCAGAGTGTTTTATTTTACACGGTGTGCATACCAGAAATGGGATTTCATAACAACGCGTACGGATTAGCTACAGACATATGTGGATATGTGCATTTAATACAAATGCACAATCTGTATTTTAATGGAGCATAACGCACGGTTTGCGGATATATTATAATATGCAATCCATTAACACGGAAAATTAAGAGTTAAATGAAGTTCTTTGTCAGATGGAGAGAATGAAAATTTTAATTTGATTTCAAGTCATTTCGCACTATTTACAGTCATAACTTTGTTTTTAAGACATCCATTGAAAGCGATTGGAATTTCAGATTTGTGTTTATAACATCGCTCGGTGCCACTTGGGTGGGTCAGGTAACTTGACTGACTGATTTTTCTAAAAATACCATAAAATTAAACTCGTGTGAATTACGGCAGTCTCTTCGCTCTGGCCACAAGGATCACACTCGTTGAAATGTTTTATTTTGTAAGTCATTTTTTACCGAGTAAATCTGCTGAAAATTCGTCCCATTTGATCATGAATAAAATATGCGAAATACGTGTGAATTACAGCTCTCGCTTCGCTCTCGTTCACACGCGTCGAAATGTTACATTCTTTCGGAAAAACTCAGAAATTATTACTCCGGTCACGAGTAGAGGAATTTCGGTCAGTAATTTTCGAGTTTTTTGTTGGTGTAAGACCCACGACTTACAGTCAAATGAATCATGCAATTAGGGAGCGGTTGTTGATACAAAACTATGCACTGCAATAATTCCATTCAACGAAATCGCCATTATCACTATTGACAATTGACATGACAATGTTCAGATCCAATTTTAATTGGAATTTTATTGAATTACTGCTAGTCTGCTTCATCCGTTGTTCAACAGTGGAATTTGCCACAAAATAAATTTTTTTCGCGCTAACCAATCGAAAAATAAAACTTTCGCTTTTTCGATATAAATATTTTCTGTTCACCCACCAAAACAGTTGGGATGAGGGGTGTTGTACAGACACTATGTTGTGAGCATTGTTTGAATTTACAAAAACACACAAGTGCAGATTAGCAATTGCATTTCAAAATCATTTTTGATGAACTCTAGCCGTATTTACAGTTGATGGAAATGCCCCATGCACACCATACAATTCATAATCAATTGAATTATTTGGTTTTGATATGTGGAGTGCGAGATATGTTTTGATAGGTTTATGGCAACTGAATACGAATAATAAAAGCTTTTGTGTGGTAGTGTTAACATTTAACAAGTATCGGGCCACTAACGAACATTTTAGCGACGCTTAAATGTTATGAATTAGCGCTTTAATATAATGGCCACTTGAAGTAGTTGCAACACTTGTAAAAGGAAAATGTTTCTCGTAAATTCGTTCAACTACTTCTAAAGACTCTTCTATTCCTGCAGCGGAAAAAAGGGTTCAAAAGGGTTAAGGACAACAATGCTTCTATTTTCTTCTAGCTTCGACTACACAAAAATGATAAGGTTTTTGTGCTAAGACTAGAGAAGTGAAAGATTCTGTAACAATCACATGAAAAGAAGCCAGAAGAGTGGGCAAGTCACAGATTTGGTAATTAATAATGAATCTAGGTTCCTACGAAGGTACTAAGTCAGGTGATATTTGTTCTTGAACGGTTTAGTGGATATTTTACATATAAATTTTTAGTTCACAGGGAGGTAAATGGACTCGCCACTAGAAAATTTGGGTGCCGCTTTCTAAGTGATCAATTCATAGGTCTGTTAACATGTTCTTACAGAAGCTGTATATGATTGTCGTCTTTAAATCGAATTGGAAATGGGATGAATATGAACTCTCGCTTTAAAATTTGAAGTACCAGACAATGTAGAGACGCTAATAGTGAGTCCGTATATGTGGCCGGTCTTCTAATGGGTTTATCGATTTTCTATTTATATTTTTAAAGTTCAATATTTACCATCATTAAACGATTTAAACATAAATGGGACCGCGTTAAGTGACCCAATTTTAAAGTGTTCCGTAACACATCACACACCCTTCAAAAATGCTTTACTGTTGCGACACGCTCTCAACGGCATAAAAGCCCTTAAATTTAATTTACTTTAAAATTTCCTAATTATTCCCTTCACTGCGACATTCAATTTCTGTTTGGTCTCGTTAAAATCATTTCGACGTTAATTGGTTGAGCCGAGCGCAATGTTTTTTCGGAAAACTTTCCCATCTTATGAAACACCCTCTCAAATTACATTTATGAATTGCAACAAAAAAAGGGTTGGATGATTGAAAAACCTTTTACTGTATGTACACCACCTATATAGGGTTCAATGTTTGTCAACACAAAAAAAAATCCGAAATCCCATTGAACCTTTTTCTTTCGCCGGGCCGTCGCTCCAAACCAAAACTCGACCAACAACCGAATTATAAACATTTTCCCGTTGATAAATTTGAATAATTTTCCTGTGTGTGTCACCCAAAACGAAAACTATATTCTTCACATAGGTTTCCACTTGACATTAATTCCTATGTACAATGATGTAAGGCATATGAAAGCAGCTTTCCACCGTGTGTACATAATCCATTCGCACATAGGGAAAATAACAAACTCTAGTCCCTTTCATGTTTCTCAACAAGAAATCGATAAATTGGTCGTGCGCATTGCCACACTCTGTACATGAACAATAATGGGCTCAATATAATACCTAAACGAAAGTGTTTCGAAACCCATGTGCATGACTTGCCCTTAGTGTATTATGCACGGCGTAGAAAGTGCTATGTATAGTATTTGACTACATCATTCTGCTTATGCTACCGTTTACTTTTGTTATATCTAACGCTATATACTAACGAAGTGGTGGATGAGAATATGTTCGCTTATTCTTAATTGTTTTCGACGAGACAATTGAACGACTAAGTGGCTACCGCGTCAACTTTATATGGATCTTTTGATGGAAGTACTGATAGCTCAATTGCATACCGTTTGAATACAAAAAGAGTTAGATACTTTATCTACTCCCTATAATGATATGCATTACTTGCAGGTCCATCATTATGTATATCTACATGTTCAACGTTCGATAATTTTTACCATGAATATTTGAAATTTCACACTTCTTCTGTGAATAAGAAGCGAGGAAAAAAATTCTATTTAGTTTGGTCATTCGACCATTATTTGATAAAGTCATTTAACATACGCTTCGGTGTGGCATGACGATTATTTCGACGATGTAAAAATTGTTTTTTTTTTCCTCTTCACAAAATTAAGTATTCAATTTTGAGCATGGGATCTTTTTCAGTTTTCGAGCATTTTTTTTCGGTATTTATCGCTTATTAAGCCATTAATGTATTGAATAAGCAAACAGGTAGGTGAATTGGAACAGGTGCCTCCTTGTACACCAACCATTCAAATGGTGAATAAATTTACTTTGATGTAAGGCGATGCAATAAAAGTGAGGGAAAAATTAAAACTAGAGAAAACGAACTGAGAGAGGAACACTTTTACATATTACAAGTGCATCGTAAAATTGTGTGATAATATCCTTATCTTTTCGTCGCGCATACCAACGAGTCGACATGAAGTTGTCGTCGGAAATCAGATGATTTTTGAGGCGGCGGGTAATACTCGTACGATGTAGTTTCAAATATACGTAGAACTACAGTAAACGTCAGTGAAATTTAGACATGAATTTGTTTCAGCTGGTGCACTTACACAAACTATTTCACCCGCATAAAGACGTACAAGCACTTTTGTCTGTGATGAGTGGACCAGCTGCAATACAGCTGATGCAAATTCATGTCTAAATTCCACAGACGTGGCGTGTAATTTTAAAGCAAAAATTTCTAGAACAATAAAAAGATGAATAGGAGGTGAGCCGGTCTCTATTGCTTTACCCTTTTTGGCGCTAAGCCGATAAGAAACTGACCAGCGCAAATGACAAAGTCTAATGCATCTTTTTCCAATTGTAAACAAGAAAAATGAACACTGATTGGAGTTCTAAACGATTTTGGCTTTGATTTTCTGCTTATCCTACTAATTTGAATCAGCTTTCATTGCAATTGGATAGAGGGTACGTGAGTGTAAAATATAAGAACCTAGTGTCTACCATCACTAGCACATTTTCCTCTAGACTGGGTCTACAATTTCATCTTTCCTTGTCACAAGAGTGTAAGAATTGAGATTCGAGTCTCTATTCGACTAACCTTTGATACAAAATCTTGTACTTCATTAGTTTTACTAAGTATACTCTAAGGCTAAAAAGCTTCGAAACAAGGTTGATTTTCGATATAACTGAAAACAAACGCCTCATTCACAAATCAATGGATCCTTATTAGTCTACCCATTAGACCAGTATTTCGTACGGGTCTCATAAAGGGTCACTCACAAATTATTCAACTTAATTCTCGGAATAATTGCATAGGAATGAACGTGTAGAGATAACTTGAATTTATTTATTGCTTAGTGTTAGTGCATCCACAATTCAAAGTGGTGACATTTATCGATAAGTCGATAAATACCTCGGATTGCTTATCGAAAAGCCGTTGATCGTTTCAATAAATTCTTTATTTTTTACGAAATGAAGGTAGAAATGTTATATGGCATTCCTTACTATGTGGGTGGGACATTCCTAACACGTAGACAATGTGAATCATATATCCTTTCATAATTTGATGCGGTCGTTCCAACTTAATATCGTTCTTTGTTATAGAATAAAATTCGTATCATTTTTATCGTATATTATATACATTTACGTCGATTCCAATTTTTTAAATACCTCACAACCGTATGCTGTGCTTACGAAGGAAAAAAAATCGTTTCAACAAAAGAAACAAAAAAAAAACTGCTGAACAAACACCACATTTTCTTCTCCTCTGTAGAATAAATTGTATTTAACAATTTATTTCTACGAAAATAAGAAGAAGAGAAAATGTAATGCACTTTAGTTACGGACACTTTTTTTAGTCAACGTCACCGTCAACATTTCTTTAAACTTCCTTCGTTTTTTATTTCGTTGTTGTTGTTGTTTCACTTCTTCCTCCGTGGAAGTGAACGAAAATTTCTAAGTAAAAATATCTTTTGCCATATTCAATCGTCTGTCTGCTGGGTGTAAAAAGCAACAATTTTTTTCCCCCGACTCTCAGATATATATTTACATTTACAACAAACCCGATTGCGAAACGGAATACTCATAGAAATTTTATACGTTTATGGTATTGAAAAACACATCCGACATTCATTTCCACACCCCACATGCAATAAACGGAAGATGTGTGTATACACATTTATAATAAGTACGGTATATCGTTGTTACATTTTTGGCTCTGTATGTTTTTCGAAACGTATCCTTGGGCTAGGGGCATAAATACATTATTTATAACAGAAAATGTTCGCTCTTTAAATGGATTTCGATTTTATTTTATTTCAGTTTTCTGGCAATGTTACCATTCGCTTAATCTGATAAGGAAGTGGCTCATTTGAGTTAATTTTAAGCACCGAGTTTGGTTCGATGGAAAGCAGATAAATTCTCTATTCGATTTGCTTAAGACGGAAAAAGGATGTTTGTGTTCAAGTATAGCATCCAAAAGGGAAGCTACTAGTCGTATTAAAGGGTCGTATCGATTGGGTTTCACAAAATATAATTGGAACTTTCGATTAGCCAGCTAGATAATCGATTTAAATTGGAGTGAAATGTTTGGAATATAATGATTCGCCCTGAGCTTAACCGCCATGACTGTCCCTTGACCTAAAATTTTTTGTGTAGATTTTATTGCAGGTAGCATGTCCCCAGGCGATTTTATTTTATTTCCTTATGATTTTTTGCCAGAAAAAACATCTTTTTAGAAAAGCAAAACGATAAATGTCTTCGAAATAATCATTGCAATGCTTTGGGCACATTGGGTTTGTTTATTTCACGAACAAATTTAATTTAATTGAGGGCGAATAAAGAGATGCATTCGATCGAACAATCAGACATTCGATGGTGACTTCAATTAATTCTAATTACCTCTCAGCGGATAGTATTAGAGAATACCCAATTGTTGTTGATGGTAGTTAGATCGACGGAATAAATTTAAAATCAAAACAATTTGACTGGAGCTGGATCCCAGATCTGTGATTATTTCTTCTCTACTCTCCTCCCCTAATTCTATTTTTAAAGAAATTTTCATGTTTCTAATTTTTAACAGTTTAAGTCCCTTCTGATGCATTGGGCGTATAAATAGCTACTTTCTACTACGAAGGCATGAAACGCTTTGAACATAGCTCGGGAAAGTGTTTTTTTTTTCTCGCGAGTATGCATACAGCCCAAGCCGAAGGCACCGCTGCATACTCACTTGTAATATAAATAGTTATTTGTTCAACGAGGAAGAAAAGTTGGAAATTGCATATCCAACATTTTTCCCTATTTAAACAAAACGTTTTTCGCCGGTGGCTTCCGAAGTTTCAGCGGAGGGTAGAAAATGACTATTTATCGATCGATAATCCCCTTAAAAATGGCTAGTCATCTGTTGTCGCCAACGACGACAAATTTAATCCACAAGCTCTTTTGTGGGCTTTTATGTAACAGAATGGAAGTTTAAACAAATGAAGTAACAGATTTTGTATCAATTATTAATAAATAATTTGTACAAATAGGTTAACAGATTTAAAAGGATTCTATAATGATATGCTTGTCGTTTATGAAATGTTGAAACAACGCAAAAACCACTTAACCAGTCACATATGGCTATTCATCTGTTATCGATAACGATGACAAAAATAATGACAAGCTCTGTATAATATGGTGCTTTATACAGTAAAATGCATGTTAAAAAAATTGAAGTAACAGATTTGAAAACAAACCGATTAAAAAAGGTTTGATCTATGGAAGTAATAGACCAGAATCCAATAAAAATACTGGTCGTATGCTTGCCATCTGTAACAGGTTAAAGGTTTTCGATGATCGAACATTTTTATTCGTACACATTCATCGGGGGCCTAAGAGTGCCGCTGCCTTTGAGTTAAGTTCCGCTTTTTACAAAAAAAGGTGAAACATAAAAAATAATTATTCTAACAAACGATCCATAACCATAAATTGCAAACCGTCCAACCGAAAATTACACCAAGTCGATAGCCTCATTTTTTGCCCATCGAAAATAAACCAAACAGCGAAAAATGTCACAGAAATTATAATTTTTCGACTAATTTATTTCGAATCAAATCCCGTTTCCCTAATTTAAATTTTTATTTGATATTTTCAAAAGAGTTTAATGTGCTCCGTATTAATATTATGATGAGCCAACACACACCGGGGCTCTGATATTATAAGGCAAGCGAAGCAGATTATTAGGAAGTGTTAGATTAATATTTTTTTTCTGTTGTTGTTTGTGATTTCGACTATCGATAAGGTATCGAAAGGAAAGAAAAAAATGCTCACCTCCAACCAAAGAATTTTTTTTTAAATAAAATTAAAAAGATAGGCGTCAAGATAGCATGACATTCAAACGAATATTTTTATACTTCAAAGCTTGATGTATAAATGTGTGAACTGTATGCCACATACGTAATAAAATTCTAATATGGATAACATGTATATGGATGACGACTCATTCATCTGTAAACACTGTCTGGATGGTTATTATTTTGTCTATTTTATTAGCATTTCTGTGAGAAATTTGAACGAAAATTTAAATATTCAAATAGAAATTGGTTAAACGATCAGCCTGCGTCGTATACAGTTGGTGTGTGTCATTTCATTGTTGTTTCATTGTAATAGCGAGAAGAAGAAAAAATGTCAAAAAATTTGAATATTTCATATTTTCCAATCAATTAACTCAAATCATACCATCGATCGATCCAAACGATATAACCAATTTATTTGAATATTTTCCGTTTAATTTCAAACAAATTAATCAGCATTAATTAGCATAATTTTATGTTTATTGATAAAATGTATATATTTAACGGCAATTTGCATAAAACATAACACAAAATCCCAGTTGTTGGATGGATAGACGCGTCAAGAGTCAATTCACTTAAAATCGGTCATGATATGGAGAGGTAAAATAAGAATAAAATTGTGTAATAATAAACGTTTTTTAAGTGTACGCCTTGTTTCTCTTAAACGATTCGAGACTCTTGCACAATTACCATTCATCATTCAATAAAATGTGTTGGCTGTTTTGCATTTTACTATGTGCTTTAATACACTTAATGTACTTTGGGATGCGATCAAGAGAAATAAATTTTAAGGCGAAGAGCCAAGCACAATAGAGATATAGAGAATCAAGGTATTTATCGCGGTAAATTATCCGTAAATTTTCCGTACATTTTCGGTAATTTTTCAGTAATTGTTCCGTACATTTTCAGTAAATGTTCCGTACATTTTCAGTAAATGTTCCGTACATTTTCAGTAAATGTTCCGTACATTTTCAGTAAATGTTCCGTACATTTTCAGTAAATGTTCCGTACATTTTCAGTAAATGTTCCGTACATTTCCGGTAAATTTTCGGTACATTTTCGGTAAATTTTCAGTATGCGGAATGTAAGCCAATAAGGAAAGGCATATAATTGGCCATAAGTAGCAATCGTACATGTCGTTTAGAATCAGCTTTGCATACACGAATGTTTTCATTTTAAATTTACCGAAAAAGTTGTACAGTCTTAGTACAAATAGGACTTCCTATAATAAACCATTAGCAACCCTGAAGCCGAGCCTCACAAATATTTCCACTAAATGCCTCCAATAAGCGCACATACCACTAATTTAATAAAATGTACCAGACTGATGCACCGAATTCTTTCCCATAAAGACAATGTCGACCGCAGGAATTCGGCTCTTGCACAATACAGATAATTTTCGATTGCATTTATGAATAACAAAACGAACGAGAAAATACCGTGAAGAATATGATGAATAAAAAAAAGCACACGAAGCAAGACGAAGAACATTACATTGAGTTATCGTTCAGCTGACTGGCGTCAGCGATAATTATAGTTCTTGTCCAATTTCGCTTTAGATATGCATATCGATATGAGTGTGTAATGCGTTGCGGTTAACGAATTAAACTCGCGAGAGAAATGTAATTTCGACGGCACATTCATTTTCGAGGAATTTCGTTCGAACGCGTTTGAGCTGTACACTTAAAACTGAATTGATTTTAATAACAATTAATTGAGCTAGGAGTACACCCGAGACGTACTGGAAATTTTGTTTAACTTTACTGAATAGTTTACAGTTTCTCAAATGAAATATTTTGTTAAGGTTTCGGATGATGGAGTGAAAGGATTGTTAGTTGTGCACACTAATTAAAATGGTACACGAATCTCCATGGTGAGCGTGATGATGTGCAGTAATAGAACAGAAACTTATCAAATAACACAAAGCTCAGTGATCCATTAATTTAACCAATTAGCAAATTCCTGGAACGACACGGCGGAAGATGCTAACATAAATATTCCACAACGTTTCCAACCCCATGAACCAAATCCATTGATTTAACGATTCAGTGTCATGGAAACATGGCCAAAGGTTACATAATCATAATATTCATACCACCACAACGCAGACTGGCAAAGTTTCTGACCGACAATTTCATACATGATGATTTTCGGAATAGTTACACAGAAGATGGCACATGGTGAATGGATGTCGGTTGGTGTAGTAGAGAAGCCAACATTGCCAGTATGTGTAGCAAAATCGTAAATAAGACATTTGCAATTCAGCTCGGGAAGCAAACGAAAATGGTATGGTGAATATAAAGATGAAGAACATGTAGACATTTTAAGAGTAGAAAATTCGATTCAACAGGACAGAGGCAGTTAAAGAGCAATGAGATTTTCCTAAATTTTCATTGTAAAACCAAAATAAAGAAAAAGCAAGATACTGCCATAGAGCTGCAGGAAAATTTATTTTATTCAGGCCAATGCAGCTGAGATTGCCAAGGAAAGTCTTTTTCCGATAAAGATGACAACAATAAGCAAATTACGCAGGCTGATGACATCTCATTAAGGAAAATGTGTGCAAAAACTGATGAAGTAAAACAATTTGTGTCAGTGATCAAATGAAGTAATAGATTCGAAAATCATATTGATGGAAACGCTTGTCGTTTGTGAAACCTACATGACCAGAAATTGTCAGAAAACATGAAATAGAAAGTAAAACGCTGAAATTAAAATGAAATTGAATAAACCGAACAATTATTTTAATTGCCATTTAACAATCAAAATGTTAAATCTGTAACAATAAACGGCACACAGAACCATGTTTGTACACGTTTATTACAATCTACTTGATCCGAAAATCATGTTATAACGAATGTCGACAAAAAAGTCTTTCAACAGTCAACTGAAATTATCAAATAATCCGAATCATCCGAGCTTCATAACACACAGCAGAAAAAAAAACGATCAATTTTTTTATACCAACATTTTCACACGCAATTATTCTTTCCATTTAAATGCAGCAGATTCTTTGGAGCTCTTTTTTTATTTTTTGTTTCGTTTGGGTTCGAATACCAAAAGGTATGTTTAATAGCAAAACCTTTCTATGGTTTTTTTTTTGTTTTGTGTTATATGCTACATTACAACCGAACGATTAATTACATAATAACCAAACGAAAATCATAACAAAAATATTTTAAGTATCTAGATCGCAGCTGAATGAGTCAGCTGAAATTTCTTTTGAAATAAAATTTTTTCGGGGAAATTCAACTGCGGGATTGAGTTTTTTTTTTGTTCACTGTGGCTGCATTAATGCTGAGCGTAAGGTTTGATGAATTTATGTCTTTCTATCGTCATCTCCATTTAATACTGATTTACTCGAGCATTAACCTCCCTAACAACTTGTAACAGAGTTGATTGAAAATGTCACAAATAAATTCGCTTAACGTTTCGCGAATGTGAACGTCAGCAGTATTTTATTATCAGTCACAAACAAAAGAGTAAAATTATATTCCGATGTATCAGACATATCAGATGACGGTTTTCTGTTGTCGTTTCGCAATTCCACTAACTCGTACGTAATCTGTTATTATTTATAAACAACCGGCATTGACAGGCTTGAGAGCTGCCGAAAGTTGGCCGCCTTCGAGACAGCGCTACTCACCCTTTTTTTTGTCAAAATGTAGCCTCTAACCGGCACTAAAACTTTATCTTGATCCAGGGTCTGTTATTGTTTTTATTTACCGAATTTTGTGAAATTTACAGAGATTTATCGAAAATTTACCGAATTCATGTTCCGATCAATTCACTCAATATTCGACAAATTTCAGCAAATTTTGATAAATTTCAGTAAATTTTGGAAATAATAAAAGGTCCTTGATCGACAACAAAGGCACATAATCGATGAGCTTTGGCTGGTGTTCTCTTTCATAGCAAATTGTTTTCCAAAATTAATGAAGTAAAAGATTCGGCATTAAGCACTATGCGGTGCAATGTAATCAAAACTAGTAACAGATTCGGTAGTTATTTGTTGATACACACTGCCATCGACATGTCATCCGGCAGCCGCCGGTGTTTTTTCTTCAACAACTCTCACGTCTGGATATACAATATGGGAAGCAGAGTTCTGATCGAAGTTTACGTAACGAAGTGTAGTACAAGTGAAATATCATCAATAAAGGGAGACGTTGCTTCAGATAATTACGCAATCGTCAGTGTGTTACATAGCAGAAGCTTAATTAAAAGTTTAGAATAGGAATCTGTTGGAGTAGATGGTAATATGAAATATTGCAGCCTTAGTGATGAATTGTTGTTATGGGGGTAAATATGAAAGTGGATTAATTGGTAATTTTAGTTTATACTTCGCTGTTACACCACATATGGAGGTGCGTTGGCTTTTATGCAATTAAATTAATTTGAAAAACCACTTCATTGGAAAGGTGAACAGCATAGGTAAAACATAAATTTTAATTGAGTGGTGGTATACGTGCCTTTTTTCCAATTACCTACAAATGCAAACCATATAGTCATAGAGGCATGAATAATACTTGTTGCTTAGAATTTCATTCAGACAAATAATAATCAGAAAAAAAAAATCAGATTTCAGCAGCTGTTCTACCATGAATGTCTCGACGAATCATCGTATACTATCTATCCAACAATGAAAAGATCTATGCATAGTACATACGTATTACATTTCACTCATATGTTGTTAAAGATGACGATTCGATCTACCTAATTGAGTTGCCTGGCAGTCATCCTCTTTTATTATTAAAATAACTTAACCGGGTAACTAATTCGGTTCGCCTTTGATGTTAATAATGCACATTTTTATTAGAAAAGAAAACGAACAGAAGAAGACGAAAAAAACCGTACGTTCAACAAACGGCACAGACAGGCGATATCATGCATAATATTGCTTTTCTCCACTTCATCATGCTTTTCCCTTTTTACACCCCCTTGTTGAGTTGAATACATTCGGTTTTTTCTTCCTGCAATTCATGTTGTAACTAACCTCAAGCGCTCTCCCATGTTCGTACAGGTAGAACGTAAATGAACAAGAACAAATCCTACAGTCGAGTGCACGTCTTTCTCAATGCGTTGCATGTTTGAGCCAACAGCACACCAACATTAACAACTCATTCATTTATCACCAACAACATTGTTTGTATAATTGTTGTGTTGTTGTTGATTTTATATTTTTGCTGTTGTTTTCCTTTACAACCAAAAACGCTTTCCGCTTATATATGTGTGTGTACGGGTGTGTGAGTGTAGTGTATCCTCCGGTATACACATTCGTTCAGAAAGTACAACAAACGTATATATTACTTTTGTGGAAAACATGATACAAATTTGTAAAGAGAAACATGCATCTCATACTACTCAATAATTCGTTTTTTCTTCTTCTTCTTTCTTTTTTCGTTCATAAGTTTTTATGTTTTAGGCTCACACACTATATTATACTCAATACTCAATATTATAATGTGAGAAAGAAAAACTCGATTCCCGGCCGGCCAGAGAGATGGTGGAGGTACATTTCTTGTGTTCACCTTTATTTAACGTTTTTTTTTTATTCTTCACTTCGTTCTTGTTGTTGTAATTTTCGTTCTTCACATAGAGATAAAAGAAAAAAAAAATTGTTGGAAATGAAAGGAACCGCTTTGGTTTATATAAATTACTTGATTTTAAGATATCGTTTTGAGTTTTTTAGTTCAGTTTGGTTTGTTGAATGTTTGTGTGTATTTTCTTGTACGTTTCTTTATTTTACTTTTTTTTCTCATTTTCGTCAGTTTGTTCGTTTCAATGAACAACCATTTAAATGGGTACATAAGTAATGAATAGTTGTGAAACACCAGAGAATGACGATGAGAATGGTGGATAACAATTTCGTTAATAGATGTAAATATTCAATGCAGCAATTGCAATGACAGGTAGATTAGTAGATGGGTGAATTTATCGTTTTTCGTTTAATTTCAATTATACTGGAACCATTGTCAAATAAATAAATAATTTATTAGTAGCGCAATGAATGAAGTTGAAGTAGGGATAACTTTATGCAATCTATATAGTAAAGCACTAGCATGTGTAACTGATTTCAATAATTTTATCTGGTGTCGAAGCATAAGAGTGAATTCGCCAAAACTTCGAACAGTCGGGATTGAAGCCGACGGCAATCCAATCGAGCTATGGCTCAAATGAATCGTCGTTCAATTCTGAGAATATCGCGGAAAAACTTTTTTCCCGAAAAAAATTTGTTGGGCTGTCATGGCCCTTAGAAAATTTTTCTCCGAAGTGGTCGCGAAAATCGTTTTTTATCAATTACTCCAACATGCGAGATGTGAATAATGTCAAATTGTGGACGTTTATAAAGGTCAATGAGCTGAATATTATTGACCAACAAACGCCGATGTTCGGCCCACCCAGCCGCCGCAACAAGTGAAAAATTTCGAGAAAACAGAAATTTTTGAAGGGCTCTGGGCGGCTGGGAAAGTTAGTAGCAGGAAGCTCTAACCCGGAGTTTTGTAGCTTACTTCAAGCTCTATCCATTGACACCCTACTCGACTATACCCACCGTCCCAGTTAGAAATGGAGTTGATTTTCCACAATGTGTCTCAACCCATCAAATTTTGGAGAATCATCGAACTTTAAAGTTCCCGAAATAACTTCTTTTCAAGCGAATTTTATTATTTATAGGTTTATGAGATAATAGTTAGCAAAACTAACTTGATACACCCTGAAAATGTCTCATAGAATTTTTTTTGTAGAGGACAGACTGACGAGACGAACCAAAATTCTAAAATTTTACCTCATCAATTATTTGAAAATAGTAAATTGACCTCAAAATTGTTCGCCATAGCTTCGTTCGCCGACGGCTTCAATCCCGATTCCATATAAGCTGTTCGAAGTTTTGGCGAATTGACTCATAAAAGGTATTAGATTCAATAAAACAGATTCAATGGAGATTTTTTTTTTTTTATTATGCTCGGATGAATGACAATGGATGACATCGGTATCCATACTCCAAATCTAAATCCAAATCGTTACGGTCAAACCTTAATAGAACATCTGGTATCAAGAACAACGAAAGCGATGAGTTCTGGGTGGCGTTGTCTTATATAGGAAGGAAATGTACGTCAAAATTAATGAAGTACAAGATTTCGTATCAACCAGTGGAACATCAGAACAACAGTTTAAACAAAAGAAGTAGCAGATTCAATGATTGTACAGTGTTGTTTCTTAAATTATCTTCTAAAAGGCCAGGCTTTCGCATTAGGAACCATTTGGATTATTTCGAGAGTGCCAGAGATAATAGAAAAATGTGTTGCACCAAATCTTTCGATTCAGAATTTGTCTTGATTTTGGGATAATTAACTTTGTCAGGAAATTAACAAATTCGCAAAACCCGTTGTGATATTGTCCTATACCAAAAATCGAATGAGTTTCACAAATACCAGAATTATGCTTAAGACACAACTGCCTCGTGACGAGGAACGCTGCTAGGACAGCTTTCGTTGACGATAAGAAGCCCAGTGCTTTGAAGCATTGCCCACGCTAGGACGAAGTGTATTGTTGAATTGGAATTAAGATTCGATTTAATGAACACGCAAAAATTTTGGAATTTTTATCGTGTGTCTGTGAATGCTGTGAACAGTTTCTAAAAAAGACGTAACAGATTTATACCAACAACGTTGAAGTATTTATTAATTAATGCCCTTGCCCAATTACCTAATCTAAAATAATGACCAAATAATCTTTCAAAAGCTTCACCAAAATAAAAAAAAAGTTCATCAAAAACCCATTGGAACGAACAAATAAGTCACATTAGTAGGAGAAAATGTGTGTTTCCACTCACAATATAATTAATTTCAAATAAACCTATTAAAAGACTAATTCAGCTACAGCATTGAATTTTATGTGTCGATTGTATTTATTCAAAGCGTTCACATTTTAATACACTTCAGTCCTACAACATTTATTATATATATATATATATATATATATATATATATACGCTGCTGCCTGCACACATCGTCTATGCTGCACAGAGAGCCATATAAAATATATCTATAACAACTACCTTAAATATCGTGGGTATAAATACACACGGAGGAGATATACCATGTACCAAACCATTATGTATTTCTTTCAGTGAATTAAAATTCCAAAATTAAATATCTGTTAGATTCTTAATTTTAAATGTATAATTAACATATAACTCATGGTATGATTAATCAACCTTTAAAATATAATGTCTGATTATTTCCTGTGTGTGTGATCTACGAGAGCACCAGACATTCTTCTACTTCATATTTTTGACCAGTTCATTCTCTTCAATTTTTTTTCTTCATTCTTCTGTGAAAAGGCTACCATCTCATACCTACACTTAATAAAACCTTAAAAGTATGAATAACAACACACAAAGGAAAGAACCTTTACAACAGAAACACAGAACAAGAATGAAATTTTTGAGAATGCACGTTGATTCATGTTTGGTGAATTTGTAGATGTATACACTCAGGGGGTAACGAAGTGACTGTGCTTTGCACTTGCTTGCAGACATTTATTTTGCATAATGCAAAAGAACCGAAAAAAAAGAATGAGAAAAATATTTCGTTCGAACATTTTTTTGGTTTCCTTTTCAATTCGATTACAGCATTCTTCATCAATGACTGTGAATATAATATTACGCGACAGCGGTAACCGAGACCTGATCTCGATATTTATGGTCGATGGATTTGACTCTTATATGAAACATGATTCAATAAAAAAGTGGATTAATTGCATGTGATAGATCGAGCGATTCCTTGGACCTGAAGAGTCTCATTCGAGTAAATTAGGTTAGAGCATGCAGACAATTTATTTTTGATCGACGTGAATCATCATTCTAAGCAAAAAAAAACTGTTCTATGCTCCCGAAGTGAACCTCTTTTTTTATAAGACAACTGTTTGAAACGTACAGCCGAACACTAAAATCTAACGAAATGGCGGAGCCATTCTTCGATTTTACACTGTTTAAAGACATTATACTATGGACAAACATAGTTCATGCTACCAGGCACTTCAAACAAATTTCTCTTTATCGTGTCTACGAACGGCCTCAGTCCAGTTTTGAGCGGCTGACAAAATGTATGGTGCAGTGTGAGTTTCGTGACAAAATTATTTAATTTTCTAATTCAGCAATCCGCAAAAAGAATAAGTTAGTTCTAATGGTCAGACTAGACAAAATTGTATGGGTTGGGCATATCCACACTTAGTTCGTGCGTTATCTTTGTGCTCCTGAATGGTTGTGAGACCTGGATAGTAACAGAAACAATATATGCTGCAGGTACTAGCGAATCGCTGTGATCTGAAAATTGTAAGAATTTTTTTACCGACCACAATAAGCAATGTCAAACATTGAGATTCGTAGAACTAAATTTTTTATTGGTTGATATAACGATCACCCTAAGAAAAGACGCATACAAAAATAATATTGATTGCCTATGCTCATTGTCCAGTATGGAGAGTGCTCAGAATCAAGTAGGGCCGAGCAAGACTGCAAGTAATGTGTCCTCATTTTCCCTAGTTCACTCATTTATTGTCAGAGTTACTTTCTCCTCGGACTACATAGTCCTTCAAAAAGAACTGCTTCTTCCGAAAATACAGGAAAAAGTCAATAAAAGATCAACGACGATTCATGTTCAAAACGATGATTGTGTAAGCTGTTTGTGTGCAAAATTATTATCGAACAAATCCCTTTGCGCCTCCAAAAAATAATAAAAACTGAAAATAACCTGTCCGCACAACACCAAACCTTTACTGGTTTCTTTCAATCATATTTACTTTTCCCACCGGCGGCCTTCCTAATAATGAATGAATATTAACAAAACAAATAAATTCGAAAATAATTTCTGACGTTGAACTGTTGTGCTTATTACCTTTAAGGTAAGTTATCATCTCCCATCCATGATTTTAAAAAAAAATGGTTTCACCAGAAATGTTCATAGAAAAAGGCACGTAAAGAATTTTACATAAATTGAACAATGACGTGCAGAAATATGTCTTTTTACGATTCCATGGATTTTATTATGCATTTATGCGGGGATTAGTCTCTTCTTAGCATTCATAAAATCTCCTTTTCTTTGCGGAAAATAAGCCAATAATAAAAAGGACCTAATGTCGGTGCAAAATAGGAAAGAAACAAAATGAATTGCAGTAAAACCGGCGATTGCAAAATATGTTTTTTTTTTGCTTGTCGTTACCCTACTTAGAAGCACATACCAATAACAATCAATGTTGTTCTTTTAAGTATAGACAAACAATTTTATTGTTGACTGTGTTCACCCAAAAGAAAACACACAAACATCACAACGATGATCAAGATCACAATACATCGATATATTGTGCGCTTGGCAACATTTTTTAAGTGTTAAATGTAACGTGTTTTTTCACCTGTGTTTTCTCTAGGAGATTTCTGTATTTTTTGTATTTCAATCTTCTTCAAATCCATGAAAGATCGATCGGTTCAGGTTCAAACCGATTGAAAGAGAAAAGAAGATATAAAATTTAAATAAACCAATTCGATATCTCGCATTACCTCACACTTCCTACAACACATAGAGATGAGCTGCCTTTGCTCGTAAATTCTTTGACCACATTCATAAGGTTTTTTTAAAATACTAAATCACTTTACCATAATTTTGTTGATTAATTCATCATCTCAAATGTTAATTTTTCTTTTTATTCGTTCCATTCTCGTCTTCTCTTTTCTACAAACCAAAGAGTAAAAACCACACACAAAAGCATGGTAAATTTATAATGATTACACCTCTTGCGGTATTTATTATTTAAATGAGGTGATTCTAATATAATTATCGATTTTTCTTGGATTATATGTGACCAATTGACTCTTCTGATGTAATTCAATTAGAGTTTCGCTTTTCCCCCTTCCTTAAATCGTATTATCACTTAAATGTCGTCGATAATTTTTGTGTTGAAACGAAGAAACGAAGAAAAAAAATTGGAATTTGATCGTCACGGATAAAACAAACATTTATTTAATACGGATTGAAGACCTACAGCGTAAATGGTGTAAATGGAACAAAGTGGTTTGGGATTAAGATATAGATTTAAAGTGATTAAGAGCAGAAAGCAATGTATTCAGTACCTCATTTTCTATGCGGACATGCTACAAAATAAATTAAAATGTTGAGACGATAAAGAAAGCCTAATACAAACTGTTAGTTATCTGTCGACAAAAACGACAAGAATAAGCGATGAACTCTGGACTCTGGTTCAATCATCTTGAAACTAATGAAGTAAAAGATTTTGTAACAAACACCAGAAGCTACACAATAGTATTTTACATTACATGACTAGGGATAAAAAGATGAAAAGTAGAGTTTTCGTGTGAATTTTTTTAATCCGAGGCGAAGCCGAGGTCAATAAATACACGAAAACGAGACTTTTTATTTTTACCCCGAGTTATGTAATGTATTTTACATGCTGAGGGCGTCGAAAGAAGTGCTTAAAACATAAAAAGTACGGTTTTCGACGCATGTAGCATGTAAATAAAGTTACAGATTTAATGATTATTAGTCATTTACATAACAAAAGGATAAAAAGTTGTAAAGTCAAGTTTTCGTGTGTATTGTTGATCCCAGCCGAAGCCGATGTCAATAAACACAAGATAACGTGACTCTTCATTTTTATATCGAGCTAATGAATTTTACATATGTACATCAGTCGTCGAAAGAAGTGCATGAACTGTGAAAAGTACGGATTTCAACCCTGTAAAATCCATTTTCACAACGCAGGCGAGAAAATAGTCATTTTCTCTCCTGCGATGGAAACTTTGAAATCATTTGTAATGAAAAAGCTGTGTTTAATCTACGAAAATAGTTGAAAATTGGGTGAATTGTGGCCAGATCTTACCGAAATACAATTTACAACTTTATTTATTCTGTATTGAAGCAACAAACTTGGATTCAAACGACCCGTCAACTTTTAACAACAACTATAATCATCTGTTAACGACAGTGCAGACACAAATTATGGATGAATTCTAGCTGAGCGCTCTCTTATAAATAACAGAAAGTATGTTAAAAAGAATGAAGTAAAAGATTTTGTATGAAACTGTAGAAATAAGCAGTGAATGTAAGTAGTAGATTTAATAATTAATTTGTGATACGCTTGGTAAAAATTTAATGTGACTCCAAAATTAATAACAGTGCTGAAGGAATGAGATAAACAATTCAACAATCTCGTAATTTTCATTGGTTTTGGTATGTCAACCTTAATTTTGCTATTTTGAAAAAATGCAGAAGAATGAGTTGAGTAACAAATGTTGTTCTAAAATGAAATAAAAATCCACGACCGACGACATTAAATCCATTCCCTCACAAAAACCGAACAAAAAGTCTTACAATGTTGATTTGTTGCTGGTTATATTCAAACATTAATTGAAATTTTCTGACATGAAAGCAAACATATTCATTTTCTGTATCTGTATCAAGGAGAGAAAAAATGCGATCTTTTTTATATCAAAAAATAAAAAACAATTCTGTGCTCCGAACAAGAAACAAACAATAACTTTTCTAATGAAAAAATATATCCAAATGTTTAAGAACAACAAGAGAGGAAAAAAAAAACGTATCCATGAATGACAATCGAGATATTACCTTTTCTGGAATGTACAAACATTAATACAATAAAATATAATAGTTCAGACGTACAATATACAACCACCTGCCTGTTTAAAGAAGAAGTATGAAAGAAAAAAAATATTTTAGAATTTGTAACATTTTGATAAATTATATCTCCAGAGATTAGTATTTCGAGAGTAGGTGGCCCTTTTTTTAAACATTCTATTCCATTCTTTGTCTGTTTAAATATTGCTCTCAAGTATTATTGTCGAATTTGAGTATTATATTAACCTCATTCGCTATTATATTCGACGTATACTTATACTGGCATTAAAACCGTTTTTGTACATTTGTGATCGAAATCGCTCGTTTCCATTTCAAGTTCTTTTTAATCCTCTAGAGAAAGGTGAATCGCTCGGAATAATTTCATTAAAAATGTCTGTAATGAACATTATTTATCGGTCGCTTTCTGTTCAACTTCATCGACAATGCCATTGATGGTTATCATTTTAGATTACTATATGCAACATGACCCTACGATACGTAACTGAATTTCTTATCTTTAATTAGAGCACCCTATGACTACATGTTGCACTATTACTACGGACTACGAAAATATCCATTCTTTCGTGGAACACACACGTCTTTTCGTTAATTACAGTGAAAGAGAAATGTTGATTATGTTCCTACAACGCATATCGCCAGTGTTTCGATTACAATGCGAACAGAGGCCTTTATTGGAGCGCATAATTAACTTTTTTTTGGAAACATTTTACGGTGTCTGGGTTCAGTGCATTTGGTTTCAATAATAGAATTAATGTTTAGGGCATATTAGGACATTCAAATTCATACACAAACGCATCGGTACGACAGGAAAATATGTTCAAAAGAAAATTATTTTGTCAAACAATCAAGTAGATCCGGAAGTGTGTAAAATGATACTCTTTCGTGGAATGCTTCCAGCGTATCGTCTTAAAATGTATATACCCAACATAAACATTCCACCTTTTATTGCCAAAATAGAAAAAAAACGGTTTATTTGAACTGTGATTGCTTGCTGTTGCTTACTTACTAATCAGTTAAATCAGTTGAAGGAAATAATATGTTTCGAATATTGGTGCTAAATAAACAGAGAGACACATTCGAACGAAAAACATCTGCAAACAAAAACTATTTAAAGTTTCTCAACTGTTATAAATGCGATGCTTGAACAGAGTTATTTGTTGTCAATTTCAGCTGGTTAATTTTGTAAAGAGGCAACAACTCTTCGTATACAATCTGTTGCGGAATGGTGATGCTGTTTCAATTTATTTCAATTAGTAATTGGTTTCTGGTAGAGCTAAGGCTCGGAAGTCATTTGCATGCCAAGGACATAAAATGGTGAAAATTACAGTTTTCGTGTGAATTTTGTTGATCCGTGGAGCTAGGTCAATGAAAATACGGAAACAAGACTTTTTCATTTTTATCACGAGTTGACTTACGCACAGTCTTAGTCTCACATAGTCTTTGTGGTAACGTAAAGCAGAGATGCAGCCAAAGCCGACCATGTTGCCACGGATGTTGCCCTTTCATATAAAACTATTGATTCATTTTCAAAAAACTGATCTCTCTTTCGAACAGAGTCAGAGTTAGTCAGGGCAGAACTTATTTTCCAGAATTTTTTTACTTAAAATTTTCATATTTTTCTATGATTTGTCGTAGCTACAACGATACCTTATCCGATGTTGAGCCACATCCACTAAAATACAAAGTTGCAACATACCTGAAAATAAAAGAAAATTTTCAATTAAATTTCAATTGTTTGGAATGATTGGTTTATTAATAGAGTTGCAAGTGTGGTTCTGCTTGGCAACAATTTGTTTTGACAAGTTTCTAATTAAAACAATTCAAACAAAACATTGATTTACAAGCAATTCCGTTCTCCATAGTTTACATGCAGAAGAAACGCAGACACACTTCGAATGAGCATATTAATATGAACGGGAGCATTTGTTTAAATTAATACAGCGGGACCGTAGCGATTAGGTACATTATTTCGGTCTCCGCCATTCTTTAACGAGAACATTTTTTTTTCGCGAATACATCAGGCTCGGTGTATAATGTTGAACGGATTTCGAAAATACCGGCAGAAATAAATAAATTTTGAAATTGTTTAATGTTTACACAAAGAGAGGCAACGACTGAAATAAACAAATTCCTTGGTCAATGAATTAAAATTGCTTCATTGTCTCGATTCTGGTGGATTTATACCCACGCAGGACGTTGAATAGAATCATTAACTGCGGTGTTATTTTTGCTTCTGCTAATCCAACAGTGCTCAATTTGCAGCAATATTATTGTGTTTTCGTACTATTTTTAATGTGGACTTGTGTGTACAGTTCGATAGTTCAATTGAATAGAAACATTTGCTGTGTTTTTTTGCATTTTTTTTTAGTTCATGTTGACAATGGAAGCCAATTTAGAAACTAATTCAACAGCATATCGAACTTAAATGCAAATCAAATTTCAGCATTCAGCACAACAGTGCGCAAATATCCCCGCATGAATATCTCCGCAATACAATTGACAATTAAAAGTGAACGCGGTCACTCAATCTATACTACGACTACAGATATCATAAGTGCAGCGGTGTTAACAAGTGGGGAGTTAAATTTAGTAGAAGAATCGAAACTACAACTTTTGAAAGTAACCAAGTAAGGTCAATAAAACCTGCGACTTCTAAACGTGCGACTTCTAAACATGCTAAGCACTCCATTTTTTTACTAATAACACTTTAAGAGAGTGTCAAAGAGAACACATTCTCTTATCGTAACGAAACTACAAAGAAAATCCATTAGCCACGCACTTATGCTCAAAACAAACGAGGCATTGAAAACGCGTTTTGGTCCTAGTTTTCATTGACAGATGCAGCATTCGCGATTTTGAATAGAAAAAGTTCTAACTTCATTTGACAGTTTCGAAAATTTCGTCATGAAAAATAGGACCAAAACACGTTTTCAATGCCTCGTTTGTTTTGAGCATTACGCCGTTTCACTCTCCGTTTGCGATCAAACAATGAAAACTGCGTTCACTTTCCATTGTTGTCAAATAAACGGAGTGACTAAGATTGCAGCATTTGATCTGTATGTAAAATTCCTTGAAACAGGGGCAAGTTAGCAATGGCTCTCTTGTCTGAATTGAATGCAATGATAAGCGAATTGTCAATTATTTTAAAGTTAATATAATTTTACGCAACTAGTTAGTGCCAAGATTAAATCCATTTGGCAGTGATTATTATCGACAACCACCACAATAGCGAGCGGTCAGGTCTAACCGGTGTTGTCTTTTGTAACAATCAAGGCAAAGCGATATTCTGAACAAAATGAGTAGTAGATTTGATGAGTATATGGCTGTACGCTTCTAGTTTCTAAACCATACTGTCAACGTTGAAATTGAAAGTAAAATTTTGTTTGAATACTCATCTTAGACTGTCTGAGCCTCTATTTAAAAATTAACATGAACAATTTTTGGCACATGATAAATATACCAAACGAACAGAGCAAATAAATGTGAAGCTAATTCGATTGCGTGGGCCGTGGGATAAATTTTTTTTTTTCATTTTTGTTTACAGTCATAATTCGATCGTCACCATTACAAAGCGACGGAGCGAAGATGAACATACATAAAAAACGAAGAAATATTTTGCCATTCGAATTCCTTTTCTAGATTTATATTTCACGGGTTTTATATTCAAATGCAGCCACGAGAATTTATCTAAATTTTTTCTTTTGATATAAATCTTATGTTTGCACTCGAAAGAGTTAACGAAAAATTGTGAAATGGTTCTCCACAATACAATAAACTATTTTCGTGTCTGTGTATATATACATCATCTGCAACGAAAAGCATGGAAATAAGCACACACCGAACAAATTCTTCAAATCGAATGTATATTTCCACCGTGCAGAAGAATTCATTCTACATCTACGAGAAGAGTTCCAATTGAAAATTATGTGCAAAGCTGAAAGGAATTTCACCAACACAAATAAGCAAAATGGAAATTTTATGCACAAGGAATTTCTGACGATCCAATACACCAAGACCAGAACTGGTCATTCAAGTCTTATATCACACACCGTATTCACATTATTTTGTTGAATCTTTTTTTTTTTTTGAATCACATTATTGAAAAAATGCAAAAAAAAATCGTTTGAAATATGGAACCGAAGATTTATACAAAAAGAAATTATTTTTATTATTGACGGTGCGGTGAGAAAATGAGATAAACAGAAAATGAAAAAAAAATCTGTAATACGAACTTGTGTGAGCGATGCGAAACGGCGGCAAGCATTCGATAAATTGAATTAAAGTTTTTTTTTCTTTATTGTTTTTATTAAGTTCCACTCAATAAACGTAAAGTCCATCAAGTGCGGAAGTATTGCGTGACTCAGTTGTAAGAGAAGCGACTTCTTCAATCGTTAAAAAAATGTTTGTCGGATGTTGTTTGGAGTAATGAGCGAGGTAATAAGAGTTTTATGCGGCGACATAAAACCGGTGCTGTTGGCGACGGCAAGCACATGACCAGTATTATTATAGGGTCTAAGTACTATCAAAGTATTTTTAACCGGTTGATTTCAAATCTTGTACTTCCATTTTTTAAAGATGCATTTTACTACATAAAGGACCACATTACCCAGATCTTGTCATTATTTTTGTCGTCGTTATCGATAACAGATGAAAAAGTGTTAAATTACATGCCTGTGATGGTTCAGGTCAGTCAACAAGTGATGGTTCTGGTCAATCGACCTGTGATGGTTCATGTCAATCGACCTCTGATGGTTGAGGTCAATCGACCAGTGATGGTTCAGGTGAATCAGCCTGTGATGGTTCAGGTGAATCAACCTGTGATGGTTCAGTTCTATCTGAAACTGCTCTTTTTGACTTTAGGATCTTGAGACTGAATTTTAGATTCCAGGTTAATTTGGTTCAATCATGAAATCATAAATTGTGATTGTCGTGATCAGCTTCACGATTACTGACTTGAACTTGGTCAGACGTTGGAGAATCCTTCTTACAACCAATTTTGTTGAGCTCAATTCAGAACAATAGTTTGACAGTAGTAATGTGTTACCTGTCGCACATTATTCTGTGTCGAAAACTGTTAAGTGAACTTTTTCCCTTCCTTAAGCAGATCATATTACAGAGCTCCCGAGAGAAACGAAAAGCCGCGTCTTACGTGGGATCTGTGATGTGATATTGTCCACATATTGAGGGAAAGAATAAACATCAACGTGAAAGCGTCATGACAACCTATTGTTTGTCTAGTACAATATTGTTGACGCCACGCGATAGGAACGCTCGTGCGTACACTACAAAATAAAAAAAGCATAACGCGTAGATGGCAGTCATGGTTTTGTTTTCACTAAAATTTTATTGGAGTCATTGTATCAAAAAAGTAGACAATTATGAGGTTTTGGTATAGAGCGCCGCCTTAACAAAACAAAACGTAAAATTAAACAGCATTCGGTTAGTAAAACATTTCTGGAGTACCAACCCTAATCATCATGGTAAAAAATTGTGTTTTTTTTAAAAACTCTAATCCATTAATTCTCAACACTCCACTTGTACTTGAATATACAAAGGTTTTACTGATGAAAGATTTGAAAAAATATCAAACAAATTTTAAATTAACACATTCGAATGTATCCCGCTGCATGGTATATTCGAACATGGAATTGGTATTTAATTCTCCAGGCATCACTTTTTGGGGTGTTGAAAACTTTGTAAAAACTTTGTTAGCATGAATTCAATACCAATGTACGTATATAAACGGCCCGCTATGTCTCTGTGAATTGGTTATTTGTTATACGATGGGTGGTCTCTCTCACAAACTCTTCTTTTATTTACATCACCATCAAAATCCATCTGTATCCGTTGTAATTGATAAAATGAATTCTTATTAAGCATTTCCATGCCGTAATATTACCGATCAAGTAAATAATAATGGTATAGAAAGTAATGTCTAGCATACACAGAGTATGTATACAAGCTGCAGAATCTATACATATACACCACCGGAGGGTTGACATTTTAGATTTTTGATGAGGGTTTTTCCAAGGGTTTTTTTAACATCGAACGAGAGCTCCAAATTGTTATTTAATATGAGTAACAATGTGAAATGTGATGTGAAATTTATCAAAGTGAATAATTTAATTGATTTTCTTTTAATATCACGTTTGGATTGTGCGTAAAACATTTTCATATGTGCGATGTGATTTACCTTATTTTCCCCACGCAAAGGCCATGCAAAAATGATGTTTTGTTGATCAGGTGACAGGTCGATGGAGAAAATGTTTATTTTCTCAACCCTTTTTTGATAGAGTAGAAAAAATACATTTTCTCTGATGAACTGTCACCTTTGTTTTTGTTTTGAAAAATTGTTTCGTGAGGAAAAAATGGTTGATCACACCTCGCATTTATGAAAAACGTTGTGTTCACCTCTGAAACAAATAAATAAATTCCAGCTCGAACGATTCGCTGCCCTCACTCCGCTCGCCGCAAAACTTCGCTCTTGTTGGAATTTACTATTTTATTCTCTCGGTAAACAAATAATGTTTTCTCTTATTCTTTCGTTATAAATAAACTGGCTGCCTGTTACAGGCAATTCGGCTTAATATTTACATAATACCGAGCAATAAACAGCCCCATATTATGCGACATCAATTCCCATTAATTTTTATGGCTCACTTTCGTGCTGATGCCGATATGCAAATTCAGTTACGTTACATAACATATTCATAAAATGCAATCATTCGCCCTTGGCTTACAGAAATGATTGCCCTGAAAAAAAATGACGACATTAACACCCTGACGTGCAACAAAATGCTGTTGAGATACATGCTGTACAAGTGTGCACTTTTGTGTCTGCACACATCGCACCATTTAAATCAGAGTTCTGTAAAACATTGGAATTATATGCATTTGTATCTAGGTATTTGTTTGTTTCTTTTTCTTCCTTTCCTTTGTTCCACTCTCCCCTAACCTCCCGTTTCGTCTGTAGCGCTACTTGAAAATATAACAAAACAAATTTTTGTTCCCTACTCTCTTCAAACAATTCAAAATCTTGAAATATAACCATCTCTAATACAATGAAATCACAGAAGAGCAGAAGAAGAAGAAGAAAAAAAATATTGTGCACATTAGGGCCTATACTTCAATTCAACGTTTTTATAAGCCAAAGCAATCTCTTAAAAGTCCAACAACAACAACAACCAGCACACGATTTGTAAAATTGTTTGAAAATGTTCTTTTGAAAAACGGAATATATATTCGTATTTAATGCCTCTTTGGTGGCCGTGTTCTGAATATTTATATATTGTTCATGTCGTCGTTCCAAGAGCATTGAGTCGACCCGTACCGATATGTAATATATCTTGAATGAAATGTTTATTTAAGAAAATATTTGAATTTTTTTTTATTATTTTTTAAATCTGACGTTAAGTGTAGACAGTTATTATTACAATTACAAACATTTATATACCTCGACCCCAGCAGTTGCGCGTATATGTGCACGTTAATCGAAAGCAATTTATTTATTTTGACAATGTAATTAACAGACCGGGTCACCGTCTCAATTTGTTCCCTATTATTCTTGAGAATTTTGAATGGCTTACACACATCACTGGCCACGCAAAAACACACAAAGGGTTACGTATACACGTCAATAACGAAAACCAAGAGACATAATTCTCACAAAGATCATCTGTTAACGATATCAAGAACAGAATAAAGCGATGTGATAACTAACGAAGTACAAGATTTTCTAACATTTTTGCTCGAGTTTCTCAAGTTTTCATCAATTTGCATTACAAATTCCACATGTACCTCTCTTGGACGATTGATTGAAGGCAATATAAATAACTATTATTCAAAAGAAGTAAGAGATGCGATTCTAGCCTAATCTGGTCACACTTCTGCAACACCCTTACTTAGATGAAACTAATTATAAAGTCTCCGCTGAAACTGTCGCGAGCTTGTCAATATGGTGACAAGAGTATGCTAAAAGAAAACTTTTGTTGACGGAACATGGAGGGTGGGCTTGGAAGTTTTTTTTTTCTTGAATGAAAAATGATTGAGATTGCAATTAAATTATTGCTCATGTATGAAATGTGAACATCCTAATTTTCTCACCTAAATCGTCAAGTAGATTTTGTTTTCGAATATCAAAAATATGAAATTCTAACTCGAGTGATTTACGACTATCGCTTCGCTCATGTTGGAATTTTCTATTTTTTTCCCACAGTAAACAAATAACTATTTTGAATTACTTATAACATTACAAAGAGAGGTTAGTACTTTCCCCTAAAATTAATACACCGCAAGACATAAATATCGATTGGTTTGTGAAGCAACGAATAAAGAAACCCTTAACTGATGGACTGCATTCATTCATAAATATATCATCCATTCATTCATTCATTAACAAAAAAAACCGAAGTGGTTGGTTTTCCTTTCACGTCTTATCTCATGTCTTAATTGTGTGTATTTATATTCGCCTTGAAATGAGTCCTTCGTCAGCTATGTTATACGAAATTCAATTTAAATACTGACCTGCCTGCGATACATAATTAATAACGATAAATAAACGAAATATTATGTCGTGGCGGATACTTTGTAAGCAACGATCATCCTCCTTGAACCAATAAAAACGAATATAATCGGAGAGAAAACTAACGCCATAAATTATAAACCAAACATTTACGAACTTTTGTATTACGTTCATCGTCGATTTAAAAACATATTTTTCACGTAATTTTTCATCTCTTCTGGGCTCAGGCTGGTGACTGGTCAAACTGGTTTAAAGGAATTTTTCTTTTTTTTACAATTTTTTTTCTTTTTTCATTTTATATTTTGTGTACAATATAGAGTGCGATGTGCATGGTAAATATTATAACTGATGGAGGTTATGGATAATAAAATAAAGAACGAATAAATTTCTGTTTTGTGTTCTTTTCTCTACGCCACTCTCAAGTTTTTCGTTGTTTCACAAGTGCCTGTGTGTGCCTTGCATTATTGGCCGGTCAAGAGTGGAACACATGAATTGCATGGGTTTTATGTGCTTTATAATGTAAATTGAAGCTCCATCTCATGTGTAGAGGAAAAAAAATCGTTGCGTTTTATTACGGTTATGCATGACATCGTTGAAATTTGAATAAATTTAAAAACTGGAAATGGTCGTCAACGGGATTTAATTAGTTTTTTTTTTTCTATATGGTAAGTACGAAGGAATGACATCTCCATTCAACGGTGGAATGCAATTACAATTCCACAGAAATTTAATGCAATTACAAACACAATTAGATAAGACAAATCTAAAACATGAGACTGTTAGTCTAAAGTTTTTCGTTGAAAAATATGCTGACGGATAATAACAAATTCTTACGACAATACAGCACTGCGGGCAAAGTTTCCTTTTTAGTTTCGGTGGAATGAAACAAAACAAAAATTGTTGCAAAAGTTGCAGAAGTTCTAAAGTAAACAATTTTTCCTACCCAACAACTTTATCAAAATACAAGAGGTAAGAATAGAATTTCGATACATTTCTGGCTGTTTAAGTTTTATTTTTCTTTTGATATTACCCCGAAGACTACATAACATAACATGAAAAGTTCAATTGGCTGGGTCAGGGTGAAAATGTTGGAAAGCAAATCAAATTATAGAGTACCAGAGTTGGTATGACTGTAGTCTATGGTATTGTTCATTAAAAAACTCGCTGAGTTTTCTTAGTTTCGAGTCATATTGAATTATCAATAATTATTTTAAATTGTATTCAAAGAGACCGATCAATTACTGACGTTTGAAGAGCAACAATTTACACTTTCCCAATTCGTACTGCTCAAAAAATATGTCTCGCCTCAGACTAAGAATTTGTTTTTGATTCTGATAAAGAACAACTCGATTTTCCTTATTTTTTCAGGCAACTTTCAATAGCAAGCCAAGTTATTCAGTCATTTTCTTATTGACGCTTGGAAACACGTTTTGTTTTGCGTAGTAGTAGGATGTAACAGATAATGATCGGAACAGAAAGCTGGGCAATTCGTGACATAAGGGACTGCTTCTGAAATAGTTAATTTGTTATTTTGTTATAATGAACAGTCTTTTGCCTTTTTCTCCCTTTTACGAACAAAAGTGAAACTAAAAGAGCGGAAAACAGACATTTTCGCCACCGAACTGTCATCAGCCAAATGACGAAGACACTCGTAGCTGAGATATAACGACTAACCGATGAACAACGTAATGTTTAATAATTCTCTAAATTGACTTGTTGTTCAGTGAAACGAGAAAAACAAAACAAAAATTTGATGATGAATGGATGGTGGGCTCCGTAGCGTAACTTTCTTCCCAAAAAAAGATTAAAATTTCTCTCTACTAAATACATAAATCTCCCCTTCCGGCTATAAAATATAATACACACATCCGTCAATTAAACTGTGTCATTCATTCATTCATGTTCCTTACAAAACACTTAATAAACAACAATAGACTCTACACAACAGCCAGAAGGTGCCATCCTAAAATTAAAACGAAAATCAACCGGAAAAAAATATGGAAGAAATTCCCTTCATGATTTTCTATGTATAACTATGACAATGACGTTCTCGAATAGCAGGAAAATTACGCACATTAAAGTATAATAAATAAAGGCGAGCAGCTTTGTGTATGTACAGCAGAACATTATTATACAGAGGAGGAACATCCAAACGGAATACAATGTGTAATTACCCATGTGTCAAATATAATACCTATAATTGCGGTTGGTTTTCTTTTCACATTTATAAGGCTTTGTGCATTTGGAAATATTAAATGAAAAACCCACTTCCAGGTTATTCGTGTAGTAATGTGTTGTGTTGGATTTCTATAAAAACACATTTTACCATATAAAATTTTGGTATTTTAATGTGTCTCTAACTCTGTGCGTATACATACGTGTATAATTAAAGGAAGCATTCGATATAGGGATGGATAATAAAATAAAATGTAATAAATTTCTCGTCTACACGTTGACCCTATAACTGGCTCGAGCTAAAATCTTTGTAGCCGATTTTATATCGAAAACATTTTCCATTTTTATAACCGACGACGAGGGAAGAGAACCTTAATTGTTTTTAAATTGCTTTCGATTTTTTTTTTTTGAAGAAAAATCGTTAAAGTCGAAAATATATTTCTTCTAAATATGCCATGTGTTTCGTTCAATGATCCATCTATACAACAAGTATAGTATAGTTCTATATACTAGCACTGGTGTGTGGAACATAATTTTTTTTTATTTATTCTTAATTGAGTGTGAAAACATTATTAAAAGTTCTGCGCGTACACATCGATCTCTCCTTTTCCGATAAATATAAATTTTAACACCACAGAGAAAAGTTTTTTTTTTATTTTGATTATAATGTTGTTGTCAGAATTTGGTGTATTGTGTTTACATTGAATGTTCCAAGAATTTGTCGGCTATTTTTTTATTTTTCGTTGATTATTATTCGGTATTTCGTCTTCTTCGATTCGGAGATTAATTCATTCATAAATTATTTTTAGTTTTTCCAATTTTAAAAGTTCTAAAATATTTGTTCATAAAACACATTGATGCGTGTTCTGTGTGTAATCTGTTTTTCTTTTAATTTAGTGTTTTACATGCACATATAGGTATACTGAACGAACATGCACGTTGGTGATAGTGTTTGGTAGCTTTTCGTTACTTATAGCTGGACGTAAATTTTGAAGGATTTCAATAAATCATTCAAATTAATAATTAAACTAGTTAGAAAAGGGGGGGGGGGTTGTTTTCGGCACTAGAAATTATCGAAACAAGCGAAGCGAGTTCTGCAACACATCTACTTTAATGTCAAAATCACGACCAATTAAAACAATTCTAGTAAAGAGATTCATTATTTTCATGCAAAACACCTGGCCAGCCATTACAAACTACACGTGAATGAAGCACCAACTACAATGACAATCGGAACGGACATTACAGTAGACAAATTTACTTATCGTCAAATTCTCGTGAATTTAAGAATTTATAACGTGACAGTTGTCAACTTAATGCTAAGAGTGGTCCATACAACTCGTACCTTTTAAGGTGACTGTTAAGTTACGAATTCTTAAATTCAATAATTTCCTCAATAGGGTCGCATTTTGTCGCGATGAACTTCCTTTAGAGTACGTTTTCAAACAATTTGTTTTGCCTAGAAAATTATATCCCATCACGAAGCAGAATTTCTCATTTGTTTTACCTTTCACATCTGTTAACGACAACGGCGACAGAAATGAACACTTACTTCTATGGCTTACGTTCTTTTATATTACAAAATGATGGTTGAAACAAACGAAGTAACAGATTTTCTAACAAACACTGGTCAATCTTTGAATGGAAGAAGTAGTAGATTTAGTGATTGTGACAGGAAATATTCTAAAAACTGATGATATTCTGATTTTCTTCTGTTTTTAGGGAGTGTGAGATAAATTACTTGAGTCTACGCAACTCAATAGAAAAGAAATCACAAACAACTCACGATCTGCAAAATCCAAACCAGTCAGCACACTGTCTTTTTCCGTAGCAGCGTGCATTCACTTGTTTTGTCAGAAAGCACTAAAATCAACATTCCTAACCATAAAACATTCAATGTTCTAATTCATCTTCCATTTACATAGGTCTTGGAATAACATTTTAGTCGATCGTTTTTTTTTTTGTTCTTGTTCACTCTTCTGATAGATCTTTGTGTGTACAGACATCGAGAAATATCATCAATAACAATTTACACCTACCGAAAACTGAAAATAAGACTTCCGACACACAACGCCAAAACATACATATATTTACATTAACATTCTATAATGTAAGATAAGCGTAACTCGACATTATAACTATAAAATCCACCATGAACGAAGCAATGCCGTTAAATACTCTTTTTTTTCCTTTAAAATAATAAAATAAACATCTCGGTTAATTTTTCCATAAACTCGGCGTGATTTATGTTGCACATTGCTTGTTTCGAAAATAATTACATGATACACGAAATCGATCGTCAACATTATACATTTCATGTGTATTATACACGTACGAGCTAAACATGTACACACATTACACCATAGAGGCCATGAAGTTCATTATTCAGTGTAGATTTATACACAGTATACTCTCTACTCGTCTTCCGTGCATGTGTAATGCCGCATCATGCATTTTATGCTTCTTATTTTTTTTGTACGTACACCGTGTGCAATGAGTTGTGCGTTATGCAGTGGATGTTGCTGCAGTACGCTTTGAGATGATGTACCATGAGAGTGTGAGTTACGTAACGATAAAAAATTCTTTGCCGATTTGAATGGATATTGATTTTGCTAATGGGAAACCTACATCCTAAGATAATTTGGCTTTCCTACCCTAAAAAGGAAGTCAGGCACAAACGTTAAAGTGTTCGACAAAATGATGACAAGAATAAAATCCAAACTTTGAGATGAAGAAATCGATTCAGTCATATCACTTGTCTGGAATGGTATCAATTTTGATTTCCTTTCGACAACCACACCCAGAAGGGTATCCTTGCATGAATAATAAATCGACCCGTAAAATTCCGCAATATTGCATTGACTTTATGTCTCCAATAAGAAATGTACCGAGTTCGTCTGGGTAAAATTATGACAACATACCATACCACTTAAAATGGTTTTTAAAATGATGGCAATCGTTAACTACATCAGATTTCTTTACCAGCAATAAGCCACTTAACAAAATATTTATTTGAAAATTGATACACATTTGCGTAGACTTTATTCATTAACACTGGTGTCAAGTGGGTCTAATTATTATGAAATTTAATGTCAAAACACAATCTCATGACCACTTCAGTTAGTTGTTGGTTCAATACAACTATACTGTGCTGTTCGGTATTTGAAATACCGTATTTCAGCATACCAGGCTGTGTTAATGGTCCGAAATTGGATGTAAGTTACACTGAGCGAAATTTTCTACGTGCTATGGGTGTATCATTCGTGTCCTCTGTTAAAAAGTGTGGTAAGGTAGTTATACAGCGGGCTCGAATATAATACGTGCGAGACGTATTTCGCTTTGACAGAGATGTAAAAATATGAATTTTATTGAATTCACTTGCAATATACACGATATTAACAGTAGACAGTAGTTATTATACATTTTAGAAGTTATCGGTAACGAATATTTCAAATTAAAAATTGACTTCTTCGGGAATTGAACCAGGGACCTCTGGATCATGAGCCCACGATCTTTCTAATGTTGCAGTACAGTATTGTTGGTTGACATTTCTTATTGTTGAAGCGTACTTTGAAAGCCATAAACGTGTGTGGCGTATAAGTTACCCAGAGCACGTTATAACGGAACAATGATATGACGTTCTTTTAACATAATTGAATTCACGCCGTAAGTGCGGTCGAAATTCAAAATGGAAAGTTCGGAGGTTTTTTCTAACGAAGCGTCATTTTCATACAATGAAGCGTTGAAATGTATTTTTCGATTCACTTTTTCATCGAATCGTTCACTTAAAATTCAAATTTTAGGCACACTTACGGCGTGAATTTAAGTTCATAAAGAATGATGAATTAGTTACGACTTGATGGCAATATACTTGTGGACCTGGATCAATTTTAGATAATTTTAACGTAAACAACTTTCTGAGATGATTATGAAATGAAACTAGGAAAATTGAAAGGATTTTGTCGAGAATTTCTCTAATTAACAAAAAAAAAGTCGTTTATCTTCTTCGTGCTACGAAATATCAATATGATGCAAATTCATTGTTTGGGACAAACATCCACTGTATACGTCTAACATACGTGAGGGTTTAACTTCCGTCCCACTCGTAAGTTATTCACATTCCACGTACATCCCCACAATACGTATAGATCTCACGTATAGAAAACAGTGCCCATGTATCATATACGTCAGTGAAGTATATTACACCTATCCGAGAAATTTTACACATACCCATCTGAATTTTCTTTTTCTGAGTGTAGCATAGCTAATGTGGAATTTTAGGAAATAATAAGTCATCTGTTCTCGACAGCAATGAAAGCAGAAAGCAGAATTGAAGTAAAAGATTTTGTATCAAAGTGAAAGTGATACATTAAACAAAGGAAGTAATATATTTACTGATAGACATTGACTATTATCGTAAAGGAGTCGTTCGATGACTTTATTAAGATTGTACAGTTGACGTCAGCGAAATTTAGACACGAATTTGCTTCAGCTATTTTTCGGCTGATCAATAGAAATAAATATGCTTATACGCCTTCATACACGAACTATATTACAGGTGTGATAGTTACACGCACGCGTGTTGTCGTGATAAAACCGTATAAAGACGTATGAACAGTTTTGTTTGTATGAGTGGATCAGCTGGAAAACAGCTGATGCAAATTCATGTCTAAATTTTACTGACGTCGACTGTGTTTTGAGGAATTACATTCCCAAGTAATCACTTACGACTTTCTTAAAAGGTAAAATTTTGATAAAATTGGATCATAAGCTCCATCAACAGTTTTCTACACATTTTACATTCTCGTTAAACAATCAAGAGAAAACCCAAGTCACAAATAACGTCTCAAGATTCAATACAGCCATGCGAATCCAGAATCCTCAGTTTGATATACATATAGTGGTGAATGAACTAAATTCTGTTTTCAAATTTATGTAAACAGAAAATCGCAAATATGATCATCTCGTTACTTCCTTTTCTGAAAATAGCAATTTTATTACCAGCTTGTATGTTAGAAATGTGAATCTAATATATGCATTTGGCATTGTGCACGGAGCAGAACGAAATGCATTGCTCACTGTATCAAATATCCAACAATTTCCATCATTAGTAAAAGTTCTATGTCGATGGATTACACGGCAATATGGAATTTATACGAGTCAATTTATCAGGATTGCAATTAGACCATGGAGTTTCAGTACCTTCATGACGCTAAAAATATCCGTTCTGTTATTTAATGCTAGGATATTCGGTCGTATTTCACAATAAAATAACGTTTCCGAGACAGTATCCGCCTTAACGCTGCTGTTCCATTTTCAACGTTGAGATTTCAACAATTTTGAGTAATTTTTTTTTTCCGAAAGAATGCTTGCATTCAAACCATTTTAGCAACAAAAAAATTACTCAGTCACACAATACCGCAGTCAGCAGTTATAGTGTGAGAGTGAAGCTGGAAACGAAATTAATTTTTTGTTTCGAAAAATTTCATTTTAAAAACTATGTCAGAGATAATGTGGCATCTGGTTCTGTGCTTTCAGTTACAAATGATGTTGAAGAAAATCTGTATTAATGAACAAACAGCCATTTCTCTGGGTTAAAATGTTTGTTTTTGTGACAAATGGGAAATTGGTTTTAATTTGGTATTTCCTTCCATCCTTTAACCATTCAGTCTGTCTTCAAAATTTCGTTTTACAAATTCAGGAAATCGATTTACTTGCTCTGACATTCACTGACGATTCTCCTACTGCAAAATCCAATTGTGAAGATGTTTGTCACCCTAAATTTACCTACAATACTCTTAGTATCTTTTATGCAAAGACGAAAGCAATCCCATCTATTTCAATCAATTAAGTCGTTTTAATATTTAACAAAATAATTTCGACTGACAGTGCTGAAGCTGATGACTTCTGACTTTTTATAAACAATTAAGATAACAGGCACCCGCATTATAAATTTTTGATTTTTATATACTTATAAACACACGCTTCTCTTTGCATCTTATAATATCTTGTCGTCGTTCTTCTCGTAATGTGTCGTATCCATTTAACTTGGTTGCTTCATTATCGAAATTGACATTAAATTATTTAAGAAAAAATGATGCGCAGTATTAAGGCTTAACGAAATAATTTTAAGAAAGCTCAACGTGTCGTAAAAAAAAGGTTGGTGCAAATTTGATGAATATTTTGTTACAAGAAAACTCGCTAACACCGAGGCCAAGGCAAGCTCCGGAAATAAGGTGAACGGCCTAACTGAAGTCAAAAATTCGTGGTGAAAAAGTGTCTGATAGAACCATAAGAGCCAAATACTCCCTTAGAACGTGCGATGGAGTTGAGAAGGAGTTTTATGTCTTTGCTAGATCGATGCGAATTGATAGTTTCTAAAAAAATGAGCTTGAGATACTTAAGTCTCTATGTACCTATTTAAGGTTCGGAACAGATCAAATGAAGGTCCGGCGACATTAAGTCAATCGCTTTAATACAGATCTAGCTAATAGATCAAATCTAATCTCTAAACATTGATTTAATGTTGAATGTTTTCACTACTGTCTCGACATGAACAACATAAATTCCGTTGAGTGATCTTATCAGTGTTATTACTTCTGCCCGATCGAAAAAAATCGAAACCCTAAATTAAATGTGCGGGTACCGAAACTCATACCCATGCCAATATTCCATTCCGTCTGTTCCTCTTCTTTATAAATTGACTATAAGCACCTGAAAATTAAACGAAACCTCAGGGCTTGAACTGGCCGATTTCCATTCAATATACAGAGGTACAATGCATACGAGTTCACTAATATGTATAACATGAAGTGCATGTTTAAATTATTTTCTTTCGTTTTTTTTCATCTTCTTTTTCTTAAATGAATTTCGCCGACACATTTAGTTATAATTCCCTTTATATATGTGTAACCGGAGAGTCAGCAGTTCTGCATATTCTATACTATATAGAGACGCGTACTTTATATTTCCAGAGCCCGACCATTGCCTAATACACATATTTACATATCTTAATCTCGATGTATATTTATTGAGTAATACAAACCAGCTGCAGACCAAATAAGAAAAAAAACTGAAATAATAATAATAATGAGAATAATTATTACCGCTAACACATACACACACGCCACAAAAAAAAACCTATTAATGAAATGACCGAACAAAAGTATTAAGGAATCGATAAATTAAGTTGGAAATCGATTTTCATATAAATTTTATTTATTGTGTGGGCAGATGGTATAAAATGTATTTTAAAAGAAACTGACTATTCTAATGGATGCTTCGTTTTGCACAAGACTTTTAAAAGAACTTATATGCTGGTGAGTCATCGGCAATTGATTCGCTCGGAGGATGCAATCAAATAGCACATACAGAGAAGTTCAAAAAATGGATTCTGTTGCCCATATCTCGAGTTTAAAAAGACATTCCGTTCGAGTTGACTAAATAAAATTAATTGAATAGTTCAGCAATTTAATGTATTCCAAACGATTTAATTTATCCGAAGATCAGTAAACACGACGACATTATTTATATGTAGTTCGTTGTTGCCGAAGAAAGTTTTCCTTTTTAGTTAAATATAAAAGCACAACAGACATTTGTATATCGGTTAACGTTTCTCTTAGTTGAAGAAATTTACAAATTAAATTGAAAATTGTAACTTCCCAAATTGAATTAAATTTAAGTTGCAGTCAAGTTTTGCGACCTTAAATGTTGTCAATGTTTAAACTTGAACAAATACTCGGGACTAATACTTTTAGGCTAATGTTTGTGGCATTCAAATTACAGAGATTGGGTGAGTTGATTTCTCAATTAGCAATAAATGCAAAGACGTTCGTTTGTCGGTTTTCATTGGCGAGTCTTCGGCGACTTTTTTTTATTTGGTCGAGTTTTTATAATAGTACATTTCGTACCTAGGATTAAAAGTCTTCTTTAGCGTGTCAGAAGGTGAGTTACTGAAGTTTGTTACTCAAAAACACTTGTGAGTTATCACAGAATTGTTGCCTCATGGAATAAATTACATAACAAAGGATGACAGTTTTAGTGTGAATGTTGATCTGAGGCGAAGCAGAGGTAGAGGTAATGTAATGGATTTTTCATAATTAGTGTTGAAATATCACGACTTTGTCGCGTTGGAAAAATGTTGTTCCTAACTTATGCCGAAAGGCTTTTTTAGCGAAATCTTTTTAGCAGAGAACATCCGGCTTTCAATTGTTTCCTTTTGGAAATTTTTGAATTGTTTTAGGAATGGTTCAAATCTTGGGTAATATTGTCACATTCTATCAGTGTTTAATGCATGTCTGCGGTGTTAGTGCCTGTCGTCGCGTTTTTACATGAACATAATGTTAGCGTATCGTATTTGGAACGTGCAGGCCTTTGCAAAGTATAAGTTTCTTCTTCAAGAGTTTACATTAACTTTGAATAAATTTTCAACACAAGAAATTCGTATCTTCCTCGCTGCACAATTTAGTAAACTTTTCAATTTAAAACTAAGCCACTTATCTTAATTGTTACATCAAAACTGTTTCTTTCTTTTATGCAGAGCTGACATAATCTCTCATTATTTAATTTATTTTTTATTAAATTGAAGTGCATTCGCAACTGTGAACATTTCGAACCAACACTTGATTCACATGTATCGCATTAAAACGTTTCAAACACAGCACTTTAATTGAGTAACTCAATATTTATGATATCTAATTATGTACATTGAGAACTTAATGTCGATGCTTCCAGTTTCTGATATTTAATACTCGACTGGCTCGAAACACAAATGTTACGCCACAACAATTAACCTGTCACATCAATGAAACGATCATTTATTTTTATGGAGAATGATTTTTGTTGGAAAACAAAACACAAAAAGAAATTGTCTTTAATGACATGGAGACATAAGGTCAAATTCCGGGCTCGTTTTTGGATTTTATTTTCTGTTCAGACGAAATTTTATGTGACAAAGTTAAACGGATCTTAATTTGTTGAATTAGTTTTGACAATTTCGGTTAAAGTTTATGTGTGAAATTCGATATTTTATTTTGAATAAAAATTTTTCTGTTTCTCGATTTTTTTAAAATTATTTTTGTTGTTTCGATTCACGCGACCGTTGGCACACTTGTTAAAATAGACAAGTTTGGTGTAAAAAAAATAAGCTGACATCTGCTTCCAATTATTTTAGATATTTTTAGGAAGTTGTAACTAATGTCAGTAGCCCGAAACGAGGGTCGATTTAATTAATTTGCCAAATTTATTTTATATACAAAAAGTGATCAAAAATCCTTTGAGCATTTTTACTTACGGCAATCCATAACGGCCCTCAGAAAGAAGGAAAAAATTTGCATTTTGGCACCAATTTTTTTCTAAGACTTCTGTAAGCTTGCAGCACAAAAGTACTGGGTTCATTTATATGTGGGACGATAGTAGGTGAGGCCAGATATAACACCCCATACTCAGTTCCGCGGAACATCGAAGCTGCAGAGCAGGCGGACTTTCCGAACATTCTAGTCATAACTCTCATGGATCAACTAGCACCAAGCGGTGCGTATACTCTACCTGTAGGTCTTTCCAAGGCCGACAATCGTACACATTACAACAATTTAAAATAATTTTTTCTCGAGTTATTGCCGAAAAACTGTTTCCTAGAATTTAAGGACGAATCCAACGAGCTATCACTCATTAAAATCGGAGACCGCTTGTTTCCCAATGACCTGAAGATTTGGCGATATTACTCTTAAGTGGATGGTAATTGTGGGTTGAAGGAAACATAAAAAATATACTGAGAGACACGCTTCTAAGATATTGTTACTGACTGGCTGTGTGAACGAACCTAGAGTTTAAGCTAATACCTTTTTTTTGAAAACTGAAACTGACACCAAGTAAACCGAATGTTTTTAGATAGGCAGCGCAATGATTTTTGGGCTGTAGAACGAAGGGCCGATCTTTGTAAATTCGTTGACAATAAATAGATTTTCAAAAAGAATTTCAAGGATTTATCTATTCAAGGACTTCTTCTGATTCTTGATTGATTTTAAAATGATTTTTTCTTCTTACCTTTTCAAAGATTTTCTTCTTTTGATTCGATTTTCATCAGTGCATCAGTCTTTTGAAGGATTTTCTTTCGTAAAGTTTTGAGAGATTTCCTTTTGACTCTGAAAAATGATTTCCTATAAATTTTTGCTGTGGGGGTAAGGGACTCGCCTAAAACAAAAGAAGTATATGAAAACAAGGGGAAGGAATATCAGAGGTCCAAAAAAGTATGAACGGTTTTTATCAGCACAATGACAATCTTTAAATAAAGTTTTCTTTAAAAAAAACGGTTGAGAACTACAGTTTTTTTGTTGACATGCTTTAGCGCAACACAATTTGTGTCTTCTCTGTCAAAATTACCACAAGAGGATTTTCATAATACTTCAGAGTCAAAGAAAAAAGTTGTTCAACAAAGGAGCAGACATTTCAATTGCTTCAAAAAATTTCATCCACCAACTTCATCCAACATTCAACATTTTATAACTCAAATTAAAATTCCCATACCCAATTCTTCTTATGGTTACACTACATCTTATAGTGGAACGGCTTATAATTTAAATAATACAAAATATTCAAAGGAATACGTAATAAAGTGGAAATGGCTTTTGTGCACTGAAACTTCATAAAAATGTATGCATCCCCAACGAGTTTATAAAAAAAAACTTAGAACAAAAAAGAAATTCATCCACAGTTTATAGAGCGTGCACCAATATTAACATCTCTGAAACTCGAAAAGAAGCTGGAAAGTACGTAGTTGAATGCGGCCTGTATAACAAGGACTTCTAACGTACATTTGATGCACATAAAAAAAAGAAACACACGAACAAGACGTGTAGATATTATATGCAGATGCAGACGTTGTATAAAAGTACTTGCAGATCAAAAAAAAGGAAGAAGGAAAAAAATATCAGAAGAACCGTACTCAGTGAAATATGTAGTTCGTTTGGTGTGGATGAAAATACCAAATGAATAAATAATTAGTAAAATATATCATCATCAAGCGGAGGTCTGATATAAAAAGGATAGATTTACGTAAATGTTTCATATAAATAAGAAGAAAAAGTTAAAACACACTGAAACACACTGTTTAAATAATGATGACACATTATGTGTGCGTCTGGTCTGGTAGTGTGTATATCTTATGCACATGAATGATAATGGTAAGTGTTAAGTGACATTTTCTCTGGCATGTCAGCTATCGTTTATTTGAAATGAAATGTAGGATTTTATTCAATATCCATGTACGCGCATTAGGTAAAAAAAGGGGATTGGTTGAGAAATTTAACTTGAATTTGATTCAGTACCGTAAAAAGATGTATTACCACGATTTTGTGTACGTTCTTGTAGGATGTTAGAAATAACAACAACAAAAAATCACTTAAAGGGTGACAGGTATTGAGGATGAGCGGGTTAAATTTGGAAGAAAAAATCAGGCCCACCCAATTTAATTTTACCAGGCTTTTGGGTTATCAAGTTAAAAAAAAAATGAATTCGTGTCAGGCCGGGTTTCCAAAGTATCTCAAACAGATACTGTGTGCATCGAGAGTGGTTGACAACCGCCAAGCAAAGATGGTAAATTCTAACGGGGATATCCATGTGCCGTTTTCTTCTTCAAATAACCGGAACCTAGGCTGAAGCCAAAGTTAAGGAAAGGCCTATTTTATGGAATTAAACAGTCAAACATTCATGAATTCTGGTTTCTCCTAAATACCATCCGATTTAGCTCAAAAACATAACAAAAACCAACAATAAAGGTTATAAGAACAATGATGGGCACTTCGACTGAAAAATGAGGGAATTTTCAGAAATTCATTCCCCTAAAATAGGCCCTACCTTTGATATCATTGAGCCATTTACACTGTCCTGTAAGAAGAATGAATACTCCCTCTCTTTAATTATACAAATTAAGAGGGTGAAGTGAAAAAGGGATCGGTGTTCGACGCGAAAGTTTAACAATTTTAACTCGAAATTACGTTTTCTCAGCCTTTTTCTCAGCGGTTTTCCCTTCGCTTCTTTAAGTCTTTCATTTGTTCGGTTGCAGTATACGTGCATATTGTCAGTATACGTACATCTGCTTTTGTATATCTCAACTATTTTATTGTCTTGTGTTCACAGAATCTATCCAATTTATAGGAACATACCAGTGCCGGACTGGCTCAAAAAAGCTGTTCGGGTGTTGTATGAAGAAATTTTTCGAAAAGTTCTGAGTTTCCCTCTATCCATACAAAAATCAAAAGGCCCTACGGTAATCTCCCAAACGCCCATGACCATAGAGCCAGTCTGGCACTGGAACGGACAAAGAATGTCATCTTCAGAATACTGTAATCATTTTCATGCTACTTCAATAATTAAATTTCAAAAGCTTTGTCGAACATTTTTCTCGTTTTAAAGTGAATAGTTTGCTGTCATCTCAGCTTGAAAGGTATCCCCTGTAACAACGGAAAGCAATTAGCACGAACGGTATGTTTCGTAAATAGTTGTGATTGTTTCTAACTTCGTTTTATACCGACAACAATTACGAGAGTTTAATGCAACATTTTCAAAAGGAAAATGGAATAAAAGGTTGTTCGACATGCTGAAAAGAGTTTAGTGTGCAGAGGAAAACAGAATCGTTTATCCGAAGCGAAACGTGAATGAAAATTCGAACGAAAAATGAATTTCAAAAGAAACGAAATAAATTTTTAAATTGGTCCGACCGTACACATCGATTGTGTAATAATGGAGCGCGCATATTTTAATAAACCATTTTCACCGGATAAATATTTCAAATCAAAGTTTAAAGTCATTGAACCGTTCGTATGGTTTGGGAAAAGAATTCCAAATGTGCGATTCAATGAAAGGGTTCGCAAAAAAAGGAAAAAAAATGAAACGAAAATGGAATCAAGAGGAGAACAAAAAAAAACTTTACGCCCGTGAACAATAAACATGCGAATGTTATTGTGTGTGTCTGGAACACTGTTTTGGCTGGTTAATAATGGTATAGAAGCACATATCGATTTTCGAACATTTTCTTTCTCATAGGTTTGGGGCTTAATGGGACACCATTTTTTTTGTATTGAACACAATGAATTGGGTTTATGTTAATGCCATAGCTCGCGTCATTATTATTTAATATAGACGAGCCCAAACGATAATAAAAAATTTAAATTAATTCAATTTCCAGCAACAAGTCACACAGTTAAACTTTCTTCAACAAAAATTCTTGATATTGAAATTTCCAACTATCAATAATGCAGGTGCGCACCGAAGATCCTCTTGTTAAAATTCAAATAAATTTAATTTCATTGCCTCATGTTCCGTATTATAAATGTACACTACACACCATGTGATATTCGTAATAATTCTCCAAAAGAAATTTTGTTAGTTTTTTTTATTCTGTGTCTTACCTTGTGCCCTATAGACACTATCATCAATAATTATTTAGAGAAGACGACGAAGATAAAAAAAAGTGGACGTGCGTCTTGTCGATGTAATAAAAAGTAACATTGGGTGACCTAAAATATTTTTATTTTCCAATAAATAACCGAAGGTTTCGTCTCTCTCCCTTTAGCCGTAATTAATTAAACACAACCGCTCGTTTCGCTTTGGGAAAATATGACACTGATGTCTGTTTACATAGTTGGAGTCAGTTTATGTTTCGTGAAGACGTGGAGAAAAGTCACTGAACTCACAAATTTTTATTTTTAATGACACTGAGCATCGGATAGATGTATACAAACCCCGTATAATGTCTGGATTTGAATTCGAGTTTGTCGAGAAAATTGGATTAGTTGCTGTGCAACGAAAATATTTCTTTTGCATGACGAAATGTTGTCTTTACTGCAAAAAATTGACTTGGTGTGAGGGCGGGTTCCAAGAACCGTTTCCATCCAGGAGATTTTTCTCACGAATTTTCACGAAAATTCATGTTCCCGGACATCATCACAAAAAATCAAGCGAAAAATTATTGCAATTCTTCGTGTAAACTTCCGTGTATAGGGCTCGGGTCAGGTCGAACACAATGTTCGATTATTTTTTAATATGGAAGTCGAGCCATCAATCAACCTGAGCTAATCGCCTTATCAGCCTATCTTTACTCTGTCGAACAGTACCTTTTTGGACACCCCTTTACTGGACCAGCATCTTTGGAATTTATTGGACAGACTGAACCTGAATTAAGTTTCGGGTTTTTCTAAATTTGGTCTATCTGACCTCTGCTGAGCTGTTCGATATTCGGCTATTTTCATTGGCTGAATGCAAAAGCGAAAATGTTTTTGAAATGAGTCGATGCGAAGACATAAAAAAATCGAAATTTTATGGACTCAATACCATTAGTAGTCTATGAGAAGGTCATTTGACTAGATTCGACTTTTATGGTGTGGTTTTGACACTATTTGAGACTGAATTCCTGCTTGGGTAATTTTTAGTTGTTGGCAAGAGAATCGTAATATGTTTCGCAGCTGAAATAGTAATCGCAATAGTAAAATTGATATGTGGGTTGGGACGGCTCATCAAAAATTATTAGACAAATAAACAAGCAGAATAACTAAACGAACTTCGTGTAGCAACACAGCTTACAACTATCATCCCAAAATGAAAATAAATTACCACATCACACCTAATACCATCGAGCCGGTCATTTTTGTCCTAATATTGTCAATTATTTGCTAAAAAGATTATTATTTATTCAAGGCGCCAAGGAATTGTCTCGCATTTTTAAATCCCTTCGTTTTCATTCTTTCTCCTTCCATTCACCCAGGTAGCCGATGATAATGCCGACATTATAAATACATAACCGAAAATCTGAACCACCTTTATGTTCATTTTTTACATTTTTTTTCTTCTTTTCTCAGTTTTTTTCGGTTTTTTTTTTGTTAATTTGTTTTCCGACAAGAATTTAAAAGTGCAAAAGATGTTTTATGAGTGTTATAAAATGAGATTTTTACGTGTTTAAAATATTGTACCCGATCGGCATGAACCAGCCATGAGTGCTGGTCGTGTAAGTTGAGATAAGTTACTTTAAAAATAGTGAATAAAAAAAATAAATTTCTGCTGTTGGTTGCTGGTAACTGGAAGAAATAAAGTTATTTCAATGGATTTTTTGCGGTTCATTGTGGGACGACAAAGTATCGTTTTAGCGAAGAGAATGAACATTTCTTGGATTCAAAACATTTCGTTTAATGCGTACCAGTATTTGATACGTTGGTAGCGCACTTTTATTTCGGTCTGAGTAATGATCCGGAATTTCGATAATGTTTTTGCGGTTTATTGTAAGAATTGTGATTCACTGTACAGCAATGGAAACGGAAAGTTGAAATCATTTTGTAAAAGAGCTTATGTTGCCGCCAGTGTCGCACCTTCATCGGGACCAATTGGACCATACTCCAGGGCGCTGGAATATGATCGAGGCTTCAAACGCCTTTTCATTTCAGACTGACCCTAGCTTATTTGGAAATTCGTCTCTCCTTTCAGAGACGAACAAAACAAATAAAATTTGTATGAACCTTTTAGAAAACGTATCGAACGTCGAACGACGACAGAAGTGAGCGATGAGCGGATGCTAGCCTTGTCTTAAATAGTAAAATGTTTGTTAAAACAAATGAAGTAAAAGATTTTGCATCGAACACTTTTGTACAGAGTAATAATTAGAGTAATAATTCATGGTAAGTCGTCATCAGTGAAGAAAGTAGGTACCGGCGAACCGCTCAATCGTTCCATAAAAAGTTACCATTACTATACCACCGGTACAGATATGTAATATATGGCACGCGAAGGATTTTCAACAAATGAATTTTCCATTCAAAAGTTGCGCAACAAAACCGTCACCTGACTAACTCAGAGCGTAAAAAAGTAATAAAATTTTGCTTTAAACGAACGTCTGTAAATTGAAATTGGATGACATTGTGCTTGAGTTATTGTATGAATACAAAGGAGTTTCTACGGTTGGCAGTCATACGGGAAATGTTAAAGGACGAATTTTGAAATTGATAAGACATAGTAGACGGAGAAGCAATTGTAAAATATTGAACAAAATAATAATTGTCGTAATAATTTATCTTTAAGTAGAAACTGAAAAAGTCTTCGATCTTCGTGTAGCGTGTAACTTTGTCTCCAGGAAATCTACAACAGCAGATCACATAATGATAATTAGATTACCTGGAGACAAAGTTAACAGCTACAGGTGAGATTTCCAACTCTTTTGCAGAGTCCTGTTTTTTGTCAGTGTAGAATCGTGTGTAGTTAGTCTGTTAAGAAAACTAGAAAAAAATTTCTACGAAGAAAATGGCAGAAATAAAAGAAACTTCTTAAGCCATACAGGATTCTGTAGGGTTCCTAGGCAACCCTGGGTGCAACCAACAACATATTCTACTGTTGTTGCCTTCGTACATTTTTTTTTAGGTTTGTCTACCAATGATCAGACTCTGCTCGAAAGTCGCTTTAATTCAGTATTGTAGAATTTCAGAATAATTCACATTTTCATATCCAATGCAATAGCAAAGCACTCACCATTAATCGCCTCTGATGGCACGTCATTCGAATTAATCCCTCTCGACTCAAACAATGATCTCACGTTCGTACAATTTGGCCCGCTACCAATCACTTTCGGTGGAACTCCGGCTTTTGTTTGATCAGCTAATGCCGACGTAAACGGCAATTGCATTAATGATAATCCTAACCATAGACACACTATGCCACACATTGTTCTAATGGAACAAACACTTCTTATGTCAAACATTTCCATTTTTTTTTCTATTTTATTTCTTTTACAAAATTCGTCGTGAACTTTTTTTTCGCTTTGTACAGTAAGTTGACTGTTTCGTATACTGAAAAACAAAGGACAACAAATCAGTGTCGATGTTTGGTGGAATTGTTAGTGCTCAACTGGATTATACAGTTCAAAACATCGGAAATAATTCTCTCTTTTTTTATTAAATCTCAAAATATGTAAGTGAATTGACGAATCACTAATCGAAAATCAATTTAATTTGTAACACGAAGGTGAGCAGAGTGAATCATCATCTTGTCGGTGCGAAAGACACTATCTATAAAATTCACTAAATCCGAAATCGTTTTCTTAAAAAAAATCACAAATTAAAAGTAACTTAAAGGCACTGACCACGGGTTTCACTTATTCACAAATTGTGTAACTCTCATTGATAAACCGAACATTTTATTTAGTGTGTATAAAGTGTACTCGGCTACCGGTTAGAATTTTTTTCTTTATCTCTATGCTCAGCACTCAATCACGACTGAACGAAAACTAAAGATGCGAAAACCTTTTCGAACGACACTAGCAGCACTAGCAGTCAAAATGGATAACATGATTTTTCCGCGGTGTAAGAATCCATGTCCTAATGTCAAAAGTTGGAATTCGAGCGCCATATTTGAAATTTCGTTCAGAGTTGTTAATTTACCAACCAGGTCTGCTTTCAGAGGCATTGCGGTATCACGACTAGACCATCAATGGAATAAAATCGAAAATGGACTGGACAGGGGAAAACTGTAATTTTAAGTCGCCAAATAAAACTTTCATATTGTCTGTCTTGTGTGCTTTGGTTGCAGCACGTACATCACCGGCAACTCACGCTCCACGTTTCACAGAAAATTCATTTCATTCTTTTTGAGTTTATTTTTGGATTATGTGCGGAGAGTGTTCACCGTTCATCCATTGACGTGTACAAAACAGAGTTTTCCATTCTGAATTTCACTTGAATACGCTACACCATCAACAACAAAAATGCTAAAATTTAATTTATTTTCGATTCTACTGGTCGTCGGTATCGTACAACTAACACATGGACTGTATTTTCACATAGCCGAAACGGAACGGAAATGTTTTATCGAGGAAATTCCCGACGAAACAACCGTATTAGGTAAGAAGTTTTGCCCTGTGCGCTCCACTTATCGGAAAATTGCGATTGTTTATTTTTCAACGAATTTCCATTTCCAGTCAATTACAAAGTGGAATTACATGATCCGCGCTCGGGTGGATTTATGCCATCGTCACCGGGCATTGGTATGCATGTCGAAGTTAAAGACCCCGACGATAAGGTTATTCTGTCACGAGTATACAGCTCCGAAGGTAAATTTGCATTTGAATAAAATTTGCCCAACCAAATGACTCATCCGGCGTCGATTGCTTTTCTTTAGGTAGAATATCGTTCACGTCTCATACGCCCGGCGAGCATGTAATCTGCATGTACTCAAACAGTACGGCCTGGTTCAGCGGATCCCAGCTACGTGTTCATTTGGACATTCAAGTCGGCGAACACGCCATCGATTATGCCAATGTAGCACAGAAGGAAAAAATGTCTGAACTCCAATTACGGATACGTCAACTGCTCGATCAGGTGGAACAAATTACAAAGGAACAAAACTACCAAAGAGTGAGTGACGAATGTCCGGTTGATTGGTTTTGATCGACTAATCCGACCGCTTTGTTGTTTCTCCACAGTATCGCGAAGAACGTTTCCGACACACCAGCGAAAGTACAAATCAACGGGTGTTGTGGTGGTCATTGGTGCAAACACTGGTTCTGGTTGGCATGGGATTCTGGCAGATGCGTCATTTGAAAAGCTTCTTCGAAGCGAAGAAATTGGTTTAAGTTCGTCGGTTGGCCGTTTGTTTTGTTAGGTGAGAGGAAGGGAGTTTGGGTCGATGAAAGGAGGAGTCTATGGCGCCGCTGAACATCTTTCGGTCCGTGTATTATTTTGTCAATCGTTGGCAGTTTAATGGAAATTAAAAAAAAAATTCTTTTTGTAAAATTGTTGAGATTTACTGCAATTGATACATTCTGTTAATGTAACTGGTCATCCTGCTGGCTATGGCTAAATCGTTTTAAGTTATGTCGTCGATGCATCCGATGTAGTTATGCGTTTTGAAGAAGTCGTGGATGGCTCTTTTGATCTCCTCTTCATCTGGAACGTAAGGAAGGAAATCTTAAGATTTTCCAATCGAATAGCAAACGAAGAAGGACGTGATCAGCAAAGGTGGTACGGATGATAGTGCGAAGTAATGAAATCACACAAGTCCCAGCTGAAAGAAAGGTCATCCCACCTGTCCTATTCAATTGTATAGCCTAAGGTAAATGTTGACGTGACATACAATACGACGGTTATGAGAAACCTAACGTGCAATTCGACAGTTCGCCCCTCCTGGCTACCTTACAACATTTTTATTGCAAACAGTCAGAGCAGTAACCACAATGGAAATGCTTCCAAGTCGCACAAATTCTCACAGAATTTCCGTGAAAACAACTGAATCGTTAGGAAGTCTGTGCAACTGACAATGTTTTCCCCCTGACGACACTTTCTTAGTTTCCAGTCGAAACAGTAGAAAGCATCTGACGTTTTGCGTCTGACGTTTTATTTAAAAGTAGCAGGGGTCAACAGTAAAGTCAGTTTAGTAGGGCTCGAATCAACGAAAACCGTCGGCACCGACTACAAATCGGGCTGCTTTCCGAACTCATGTCACGCGAGATGACTATTTGCACCTCTTTCTATCACATTTTGAGCTATTGTCACTTGAACTGGATTTGACGTGTTCTGAGCCTTAGAAGGGCTTGTGCTTCTTAGAATAGAAGAGGATGCATGGAAGCACACAAGCCACCGTCGATCCTTCGTCTTATTTTTTGTTCTCTTCGATACACTCACCTGGATATTGATCCCGTAAAATTGCTTTCTCTGCAATGTGTCTAGCCACCTTCTTAAATAAAAATCGATTCTCGATGAGTCCATCGCCGATCGGTGTTAAGTGTTTAACAATCCACGGTGCTATTCGCTTCTTACAACTGGACATTAGGATTTCGTCCAGTTCGATTGTTGGGCTAGAGTAAGAGAATGAAAATTGATTTGGAAAATCCGTAAATAACACAGGACGTCATAGCACAAAGTCCTGTTCTTCCTACCTGTACGGTGCAAATGAATTATTTTCCTCGTCATCGTCTTCCGGTCCGAATAAATCTACAAATTTTCGCTTCAATTTCTCGCTGTATCTGAAACCCTTGTCTGCTTTCGCCAACAACGCCTTCCGAAGTTTCATCCGTTGCATGTGTAATTCACACGGCCATATGCTGTTCTTCAGTTCATTCGTGTAGTCTCGCGCGTTTTCAAACTCATTCACCAATTTTTGGTCCGTCGCTGTATGGTCCATTTGAATCAAGGCCGCGTTGTTATCAGTTTCATCCACTTCATCGCTGTGCTCAACAGTAGCTGGTTCACGATCCGTGCTACCAACAACTTCTCCAAATATGTCCGTTTCTTCATCGTCCCCGAATAAAGCCATCATCTCTTGGTTAACAGTATCGTCAGTCGCTTCAACAAGTTCACGTGGCGTAGCAAACAGTACCGTCGAATGGCCACTGTCGGCTTTCGACAGGTGACCCTCATTGTCAGTGGAATCGGTTCGTTCGGCAGATCGATGTATCGAACTGTCTAGCGACGAATGTGGCGACTCCAATGAAATGGAACTGTGACGTCGTTTTCGGTGCTCCTTAAATCGATTTTGGTAGTCGATTTTCTTCGCCGGAAAACACTGTGCGAACTTGTCATCGTCTCGGAATTTTTTCTCAAACATTCGGATTCGATCGTCCAACGACATGGTATATTCGGCAGATGTGCCGGGAGTCGATGGAACAAAATCGGTCTGAACTCGAACATTGCGCAGTTTGCGCTTCGGTGGCTTCGTTGGATGTGTGTCGGCCGGTGTTGATCTGAAATCTGTTTGAATTTGAACGCTGCGCCGACTTTTCCGCTGGAATATTCGTTCTGTTGATAGGTTGATGTTAAGCTTTTTCTGTGCAGTGTCGCTTCGAATTTCGGTGAATGTGTTCAGAATCGATTGCCGGTATAAATGGACTATCATACAAGAACGAACTGCTTTAAATTCCTGTGTGTAAAAGGAACGAAATTTGTTGTGAGCAGCTGAGTCATTGATAGACTGAATAAAAGCTGAAAATGTTTCAAAAAGAGCTGGACCCTAAGTGATTAATATGCAAACCTACCAAATACTCTGCACATTTCTTGATGTCTTGACATGATAAAACTGCACCCGTCACACTGTTTTCATAATTATCGGTGAGTAATTTCTCCAGGAAATTAAAGTATTTTTGCCGGACCTAAAAATGGTTTACTTTCATTGTGATACGCTACACTCTCTTCACGCAACTCACCATATTTGTCAGAATGCTGGACAACTGTTCTTCGCTGAACTCCACAGGAGTTGGTAGAAGAGACTCATCAATGTCACTTCTCGTATTGATCTTCGGCAGTGGTAATAATTCCGTCATTTTTTCCCTTTTCTTAAAAATAGAAAGACACACTGGAACGAACAATACTATTGTTGCTTTTACTTCGTTCAGTCAAGCAAATTACGTGTCAGCAAAATATTTTATTTAAAGAATTTGCTTGGCTCGCATTATTTAATCAGTGGAAAAAAGGTTCTACAGAAGCCGGCAACAAAACATAATAATTTAGAGACTACAACAAAAGTGACAGTAAGGTGATCGTTGGGAAAGTGTTCAGCAAAATACATTTGGACAAGTTTCGTTCAGTTGTTTCGTTGGCGTGAGCTGTCAACAAATTATGGCAGCGTTAGATAAAATAGAGTACTGAAACTGGGCAGTGTATCAAACATATTTTGACACTGTAAAAAATGTGGCAAAATTTGCAATGTGTTAATGAGAAATCGCTACAGATGTTACTATACATATAGAGTGCGTGTCTCTATAGGTTTCTTCTAAGGTCGTTCAAAATGTCAATAGTCATCCACAGAGAAGCCAACACAACCTTACTTTGAAGTTTTAATGAACAAATTTGTTTAAGTTGCGGTTATGTTTTCTTCTGTGGATGACGGTCGGTTGTTTTCGGCCTGTCAAAATTCGTTTTTACCGTACGATGGAAGAAACCTATAGGTTTGTTCCGAGGCCATGAAAATTGTCAAGTTACTGTCAAATTTCATCCATAGAGACATAACCTCATCAATATTTATATGAAAACCGAGGGCCCTCTCAATAGAACAAGCTGACAAATTAAAAGGAAAAATCAAAGTAAAGGGACTCAAAATGTCAAAAGAATACTAACGTTGACCAATGAATGTACAAACCAAGTATGGTCTGTTCATACAAACCTCTCATGAGAGGTGAGTTTGTTTATATGAAATCGCTATGTCCTCCGCTTCATACAAAGTTTGACATTCGACCATACCTTGTGTTGACGTCGTTGACGTTTTCGTTTTAGTGGTGTGTGTGACTATCACAATGTGATGTGATATGATTTTTCAATGAATTTCGAGTCATAATTCCTCTAGGTAGTCTACCTCTATGATGAAAACCGATCTCTGTGGTTGAAATCGTGTTCGTTCGGAGAGTGAACGTTTGCAGTTACTCGGAACAAAAACCTATGTGTATATTAATGAACACATGGAGGGACTAATGTTACATTAACAATCCTGACGGCTTGATATTCTAAAAACAATTTTTTTCTACTCTGCGAATGCAGTGAGCGAAGCAAAACCTTTTATATAAAACTCATGTTACAACCAATGAAATAACAGATTGCGCGTATCACTCTGTTGAAAAAGGGCTTAGAGTGGATTGTGTCCTTCTCGGTTAAAAAATATTCGTAGGACGAAACGATCGAAAGATCAGAGACTAATTGCACCTGGGACAAGATCAAATGTTGTAAAAACTCAGTTGACAATCTCACTCATTGAAGTTGGAGTTTAGGAATGTCGATGAACGTATTTTTGTTCTGAAAATCATTTTCACTCCAACATTTTTATATGGAATGCGGGTATCACCTGTGATTCGGATGAAAGGTTTAAATTTCCGAAGAATTCTTAAAAGGAAAACTAGTCTGATTAGGATGACAGTTTTTTAACCCGCTTGCAATTTGTAGAATTTGCTTAAAAAGATCTAGACCTAAACTTTGATCAATAGCTTCCATTCCACTCAACAAAAAGTACATCTCACTCAAATAAACAAAGCAAAAATTGAAAAAATTCAATTTTGTCTCTCACACGGAGTACTTTTCTGGTAAGAAGAAATTAAGCATTTTTATTCGCCCGCTTGTATTTCCTTTTGAAGTACTGGATTAAAAATGGCGTCAGAAATCGTTGGGTGAAACCAAATTTAGAATTACTTAAATATACCGTTCAAAACCTTATGTGTTGCCATAAATCGTTTTTCAAATGCACTTGTCGGGTTTTCGAAAACGCCATTGAGTCTGTAATATTTGTATCGGCAAACGTCAGCAACTTGAGGCAGCCTCAATGAGGCTAATACATTGTATGTGTATAATATTTGTGGGTTAACGAAGCAGAAAAATTAATCGAATCGATAAATGTGTCTAAGCAAAGCACTTCAAGCATGAGTGGTACTCTAAATAGGGTACTGAAACTGGACAGTGTATCGAACAAATTTTGGCACTGTAAAAAAATTCGGACACTTTTTTCATACAAAGCAGTACTCTATTTGGCAGCTAACGTCAACACATGGTATGGTCGAATGTCAAACTTTGTATGTACCTCTCATGAGAGGTGAGTTTGTTTATATGAAATCGCCATGTCCTCCCGTTTGTATGAACATACCATACCTGGTTTGTACATTCATTGAGAAATACAACTCGATACTTAGCACTACATTTCTTAGCACCCTAATTACAATTAACATACTGGTATTTTGAAAATAAAACGAGCAATTACATGAAAGTAGGTAACTACTAACCGTATTTCTTATCAAATATAACCTGATGGTAACCAACCAGGTCGATCATTTTATGGGTAAACTTGATTGACACTTAATCCTGCTGTTGTTGAAACACATAAAAATATGGAAAGAACTTTGATTTTTTATTGCTTTGTGATACTGTCGCAGATTGTCTTCAGTGTCAGTGGTGAATGGATTTCTATTGTATTAGTGACTTAATAAATATTTATTCAAATTGATTCCGACCAGAACAAATTGGTCCAAAAGATTGCACTCGACCTAACGAAGAGTACCAATGTGGATCAGCTTGTCAAACTACGTGCGAAAATTATGGTCAGACGTGCTCAATTGAAAATATTCGTTGTAAAGGTGATTGCTATTGTATTGAAGGTTATGCAAGGATTGGTGGAAATAGTTGTCCATGTATACCAGTTGAAGATTGTCCGCAGAAAACAGGAAAATAGTACATAACAACTACAGGCATTCAAGTTATGAATGTTTGAGAAATCAGTAATAAATTCGGAGTGACTATTCGACCGCGCGGTCGAATAGCCAACTTAGCACTCTAGACTATTCGCCCGCGCGGTCGAATAGCCAACTTAGCACTCTAGACTATTTGACCGCACGGTCGAATAGTCATTTCTTCTTTGGTAGACTATTTGACCGCGCGGTCAAATAGCCAGTTCTTCTGTTGTAGACTATTTGACCGCTTCCCTCGTGAATAACTCTGAGATATTTTTGCTTTAAAAATGAATAATCGAGTAATTTATTTCATGAAATTATTATAATGATGATTATTCATCTATTCGACTAAGTCGAATCGACTTCGTTAAGTAGTTATATAAATTAAACTGTTCTTCGTCTCAACACTCGGTCGCTTTGAACTGATTCGATCGTTGATGTTTGAATCATCGGTGCGACCTATTTTAAAAGAATGGGCTATGAAATAAAGATCGGTTCCGGAAGGGTAGGATTGTAGAAGTTACCTTAACTTTTTTGTTTTTCTGCACTTTTGCTGCAGATTTTCGTTTCAATCCGATTGCATTATTTACCGAACCCTTTGGACGTCCTGCCGTTCGACGCTGAGACGGTAACTTTATGCTACGTATTTGCTGCGAACTGGTTGACGCTACGATGATCAATTGATCCTGCAACGTTGGTCCACAACTACGCTCTTCGTGATTCCAAGTACAACCGACCAATAGATTTTCATCTATGATTTTCATCCTGGCTACGACATTCAAGAACAGTAGATTCCGGTACGTTAGACACTCCACTTGAATTTGGTGCAGATTTGGTGTCTAACGTACCGGAATCTACTGTTCTTGAATGTCGTAGCCAGGAGCACATAGATGAAAATCGATTGGTCGGTTGTACTTGGAATCACGAAGAGCGTAGTTGTGGACCAACGTTGCAGGATCAATTGATCATCGTAACGTCAACCAGTTCGCAGCAAATACGTAACATAAAGTTACCGTCTCAGCGTCGAACGGCAGGACGTCCAAAGGGTTCGTTATTAAGTATGACATTATTAGCTGTCCCATAGCCAATTTTAGCTTGCAATACTTCCTCAAAACTATTAAACTCTTTGTGTAAACTGAAAAACTCCATAGTTGACGAAAACAAATAGTATGTTGTGTTACAAGTATTGTAATGTTGATTTTTTCAGCACTAGACCCAAGTTTTCCTGACGAGCGGAGCGAGTAAGGAAAATTGGGTCGTGTGCTGAAAAAATCTCATTACAATACGTGTAACACATCATGCTTTGTGCCAACCGAGAATTGAAATAGACAAATGCACAAAAATTCAGAATTTTCATTGTAAACAATCACTCTTCGAATTTGATCGATCACGTTGCTTTGCATTTTTTTAAAACGAATGCTGTAATAACTCATACGAATTTCATTTCAACATTGGTTTGAGTGTTGTAATAAGCCATGAAAACGGGTGTTGTAATTTTTGACATTTCAATCTAGTTATCGATATTGAAATCCGTCGTATTTCAATTCTCGGTGGCACAAAAAAAATTCAACACTCCACACATAAGGAATACTTGTGTAAAGTTGGCTTCGGACGGTGAGTGTTTACAACGTAGAATTGATAATGCGCGCACAATTCAATTTTTAATTTTTTCAAAACTCATTTCAAATGAAATAGTTTATAGAAGAAGATAGAAGTGTCAATAAGTAATCAATTATATAGCCAATCCTGGCAGGGTAGACTATTCGAACGCTCAAAAAATGGTGGAATAAAATTTCGCGCGCGCGAAATTTTATTCCACCATTTTTTGAGCGTTCGAATAGTCTACCCTGCCAGGATTGGCTATTCGACCGCGCGGACGAATAGTATGGACTGGTAGAACTGGCTATTTGACCGCGCGGTCAAATAGTCTTCACTGTTAGAATTGGCTATTCGCCCGCTAGCGGTCAAATAGTCTTCTCTATATGGATTGGCTATTCGCCCGCGCGGTCGAATAGCATCACTCTAATAAATTTGGAATAAGAAGTGCCGGACTTAAAAGGAAAATTACTTTGATTCGGATGAATTCGGTTTAATTTTCCGAAGAATTCTTAAAATGAAAATTCCTCTGAATCAAGCCTTGAGATCGGCTCGTTCGGTATGTGTTTTATGTAGGTGGCAGCACTACATAACTACTAGAAGAACAACGATACGAAGACCTACAACAACCACTCAACAAACATTTTGTAATGTTAGTTGTCGATTCCCATGTTGCACGGGTGCGTAAATAATCGTTAACACGTTGTCGGTTATTGCGACGTGTCAACTTTAGGCACACCGGAAGGTGCTAAGGGTGTCGAGGAATACCTCCAAATATATTTCTAAAAATCAAAAATTTGACTTTTGATTTTTAGAAATTTATTTGAAGGTATTCCTTGACTCCCTTAGCACTTTCCAGCGTGCCGAAATTGCCTGCTCGAGCATTATCCCCTACGTGTTAATCGTCCAAGGTTATTATTTTGCGCTAGGTGAAGTCCTTTTCCACCAAACTAATCTGCGTAACCTTCCAAGATGATAAAGTTGAATTTGTCAACAATGTGTGGCCACATGTAAAAGACAAAACCCATTAAAAACTGGTGACGATCCACTTGTCAACAAGGCTGTAAATTTTAGGAACAGAAACAGATACGCGGGCTACACACCACAGTTGACGATAAAATGGCCGATTTCATTCAAAAATTGACCTCCTGTGATGATTTTCGCCGCCTTGATGATGTAGTGAATTTTTTTTACATCAGAAGTGTTGGGTTCCCGCGTATCTAATAAAATGGTGATCTGCGTGACCTTCCCAAGTTTAGTGAAGAGTAATAATGCTCTGTTTGTTTGTTTTGGTGATTGTTCTGCATATCAGATAACGTCACCCCTGGAATTAGTATGTTTTCCAAGTAAAATAAAGTTTTGTACCATTGGTCGATTACATAATCGAGAGGTCCCGTGTTCAAATCCGCGGCTGGGCAAGATGATTTTCACTCATAGATATTCTAATGTGTCCGTTGCCAATCTATTGGATCTGAAATGTTTCGTTCAATAATTCAACGAACCGATTGATTCAAAGTGTTTGTTGAAAGCACCCCACTTTTGACGTTTGATTAAGCGTGCGTTGCCGGAATTTACACTCGTTTTAGTGGTTAGATCCGGAGAAATTATTCGAATTATGGCTTACGAGATCAAAATAACTCCCGACAAGGTATACAGACACAAGATTTCTTTTATCAGCTGTATTCAGTTAACATAAGAAATCATCAATTTCAATTCGTAGGGTCGTGCAATGTTCGCGCTAAGTAACATCAATTCAGGAGACGTCATTTTCACAGAAAAACCTCTGGTCAGTCCATTTAGTTTAATTGAAAACAAACGAATCAAAGTCTCTAATCTCCCCCATTTAAATTGCCGCCAACACTCAGGTGTCATCACAATTTTCGTGGAACAAAACTTACAAGTACTTGTGCTGTGAGTATTGCTTGAAACCTTTGGAAACTGCTGAAATGAATCTACGACGGTTGGCTGGTGACCAAACCATAAATCTACCATTTCCAGAATGCTGTACGACGGTTAAACGTATACAGGAAATAGTATCATGTCCACATTGTCAGGTTCAATATTGCTGTGACGATTGTCGAGTGGAAGCGTCTCAAAAGTATCATTTTGCCTTGTGTCAGAAAGACAAGGCCGCAAGTATTGAACAACCGTTGAATGCTTTGATTGATTCGTGGAAGTAAGTGATGCGGAGAGATGGTCGTCCCCGTCATCCGATTCTATTGTTCATTTTGTTCTTCCGTTCCACAGAAAAATTCATTATCCGCCCGAAACCACTACAATTGAGCTGATCGCAAAGCTATTGGGAATGTACATCCAGGCAGATGACAAGAATCAGCTCATGAATCATTTGAAAGATTTTCAAAGCAAAGTTGTGAACGAGGACTTGATGATTGCCCATAAAATGCTTGGGCCAAATTTCGAAAACCAATTGAGCGAATTGTACCCGATATATTGCAGAGCGTTCGGTGACAATGGTGACTTGAAAGAGGTTCGTAGAATTTTGTCTTTTACATAGGGTGTTCAGAAGTTTTGATTTAATAAGTAAGGGTAGTGTTATTCGACCTTCCGACCTTCGAGGGCTACATAACGGTTTATTTGTGTCAAAGATCCTCGATAGAATGAGTGTTTCGAGTGTTTCAAAGCTTCAAAATCGTTCTCCCTCACATAATTGACGTTACGCCTTACATTAGTTTTCTTTCCAGTTTCTAACACCACAAGCATTCAAAACATTTTTCGCCATCATCGGTACAAACGGTCAAGGTACACAGTTTGTGAGATCCACGCAAAATGCCTGAAAAATTAGCGTTCATATCATGCACAGACAGATGGTTCAGACAGTTTGTGTCAGCATTTTTCAATCATTTTGCATGAGTCAATTTTCCAAGCATTTTTCACGAACCATACACTATTCGTAGGCCTTGGTACGAGTCCATTTGCAGATTGGGTAAAAAATGTTTCCGATCTGAAATTGTCGGACGACGAGCGAATAGCCGTCGAATCGTTGATCGACGATCTGTACCAGAAATTGGACGAAGTGACTGGCCTGCAATTTCTGAATAACGAAGGATCGGCGCTGTATGTTACGCAGAGTAAAATCAATCACAGCTGCGTACCGAATTCCGTCATTACGTTCCCGTCATCCGATCACACTCTGGCCTTAATGGCGTTGACCGACATTAAAGCTGGCGATGAAATAACAATTTCGTATTTGGATGAGTGTTCCGTGGATCGGTCTCGGCATAGTAGACAAAAGGTTAGTGAAAGACGTCCTGTCTGGACTCGTTGACGATCTTAAGGAATTTTTATCCAATCTTAGGAACTCACCGAAAACTATCTGTTCGTTTGTCGTTGCGCAAAATGTGAGGAACAAATCAATGATCCAGATGTGACCAGCGACGAGGATGAAGAGGAAATGGAGGAAGACGACGACTAGGTTTTTGATTTTTTGATTTTTTTCTTTATTCTCAAACGGACAAATAAATAAAAGAAATCTGAAGCAATAACTGGACACTGTTTCAATTCTGCACAGCCTACGCGCTAACCGGTTGAAGATTTATCAAATTATTGCTACTCTCCGCCAGTTCTGTTATGGAAATTCGTCCTCGTTGTCGAATAAACTTAGCCACAGCAGCCAATTCATCTTCGCTAATGTATATGAACTTTCCACGGTCATCGATGACACCACTTAGCATGCCATTCGCACGCAATTCCTTGATCCGATCGATAGTTGCCTGTGTCTTCAGACTGAATTCTCTGGCCAAATCCTCCAGTACGACAACTTTGTTCGTTTTGATGAAATCGATAAACTCCTGCAACAGGTTTTCACTTTCTGTTTCTCCCTCTTCGAAACCCTCTTCTTCAACGCTGAACGCTTCCTTCATCTTCAGATACTCTTCGTATTCCTGTTTCTCCTTCAATTCGCGTTCCAATTTCTCTGCCTCTTCACGTTTCTTCTCCTCAGCCTCTGCTTCAGCTTCCCACTTCCGACGCTCTTCGTCAGCCATTGCGTCGCGTTTCTTCTTGTCTTCTCTCATTTGCTCTTCCACTTCTCGTTGTGCTTTCTTTTCAGCCTTGGCTTCCAATTTGGCCAGCTTTTTCGTTCCGACTTTTTTGTCGCCAATTTGTACGGCTGGACGTTCGGCTCCGTTGTCATCGGCAATATCTTCAACGTGATCGTGTTGATTCCGCACCTGTTCGTTTAGGACATTTCGGGCACGGTTCCGTTGATTTCGGGCCATTTGTGCACGGAGCGGTACGCCCTGTTCAACACGAACAGGAACTCGCTGTTGGGCAACTGGAAAATATATTTTTTTTTTTGATAAGTATTATTCACAATGGAAACACAGAGGGGCTATCATACCAGGTGCCTGTTTCTCATTTTTTCTGGTGAAAAACCAAATAGTCAAAATTAGCACCAGCAGAGATGAAGCCGCACCAATCAATAATGTTAAATCCATTTCGAATGAACGTTAATTTCTGACTTTTTCCGATCAAAAACCTTTACCAGAACCAAAACACTAAAGTCGATACGTCAACATTACACATGCTGTCATGGCACAATGTTTTGATAAGAGAGGTGCCGCACGCTCTTTGAGCAAAAATGAATTCAAAATGAACAAATTTTTCAGTATGTTTTCGATTCATTCAAAAAAAAAGTGAACAACACTGAACTGACACACGCGGCAACACCTCCAAATTGAGAAGAGGCAAGTTTTTTAGACAGCAGCAGGAGCTCCCCGTGTTCTGCAGTATTTTTGTAATTAACTTGCCATTTAATCGGCTCGTAGATAATTAAACTTAGTGATACGATTAGTTAAACATCAAACGCGTGAAATGTGATCGGTTGTCGGAGCGTCAACTAACAACAAAATTACCAATTTCAGTATTTTAGTTTGTGGTTTTCCTAATTTTTTTTTCTCTCTCTTCGTAACCATTTGAACATTTTCTGCTTGGTTTTTCGATTATTTGGATGTGACTTCAAAGTGATTAACTTGATTCGAAAATCATTGATTGTGAACAACGTTTCAGTGCGGAATACAGTACGGTTCCAGTGATCGATACATTTTCCAATTGGTGTGAAAAAAATAGAAAAAAAAATTACAAAGCAAAAATCAACAAGAAAAAGCAGACATCTTGGTAATGTATCGAATAGAAAAAGCAATGTGTGCATTGCAAACAGTGCTTTCAAAACTGTTGTGTTTTGACTGAGAGATATGGTCATCTCCAAACGTATCGATTTATTTCTGTGGTGTTTGTGTTTTCCTTGACGGTAAGTGTTTTTGCATTTTATTCACTGTACATTGATTACATGCATGTTTATGCCCATTAGCATTTCAATCATCTGTTTATCGACAGAAACGACAGAGATGACCTTTGATTTATAATAGTAAAGTCAATGATTATATATAAGTGAAGTAACAGATTTTGTATCAAAAACTAATTATTTTTGTGGCGGCTTATGCTTGCCGGAGCCTTTAAAAAGTTTTTATCGATTTGACAAATTTAAATATTCTTTCAATGCAATATTACCGTGAGTATACTATACTAGACCAGACGTAGACACGTGTGAGTCTGCTTTGAGTTCTTCATATGGTCACAGTTTTTAAACTGTACTCCACCCGATACCCTAGTATTTTACATCACTAGGGATTTAATTTTGTTGATTCGAGGCGTAGCCGAGGTCAATAAACACACGAAAACGAGTTATTTAATGGATTTTACGTGCTGGGGTCGTCGAAACTAGTGCTTGAAACATGAAAAGTAAATGAATGTAATAAGCATTTGCTCTTGTTTTTGAGTACTGGGTCTCCTAGTCTAGGAGCGAGTCAAAAATCCAACGCTCAAAATTTCAATTCCATTTCATCAAGGTCAGCCAAGTCACCGCAACAATCCTAAATTTAATTTTTCCACTCGAAAATCCAATGTTCTCACAAAATTCCAATTTTTCCTTTTAATCTCAAAAATTCCATTGGCCTGTCACAAAAAATCCACATTGTTTACACCTTCGCCTAGAACGGTCTTATCGTCCAAAATCTTGGCCGTCACACATAGGAGAGAAAGTCCGAATTTCATAGGACCCTATTTGGCCCAAAAGCACATTAAATTACCTTTCAAATGATACCCAACACGACCATGTACGTTTTGTGTACCTCAAGAAATTTCAAGGATTATTAAACGATGTCGAGCTGTCAAAGTTACGCGTTTTGATCGTGCTAAAGATTTTGCGTTAAATCAGTTGATCTGCAATGTTTTAATGATTTTGTCGATTGTTAAATATGTGAGAAAGTGATCGTTAATGAAATGTTATAGTATACGTGCAATTGGAATGTTTATTAGGCGTTAATCATCGAAATTCAAAAGTCGCATTCTTTCAGTGCTAAAGACAATAGATGCTGATATTGTCATCGCTATTCATCGTCACCATTCAACGTATTGTTATCGAATTCAACTCAACGCCTGTGCTCTGTCGTTGGTCAAACAGAATATCGAGATGATGAACAACTGTGCTGTATGTGATAGTTGTTTCCGAAACTAAAATCCAAATAAAATTATTTGTGATGGAATTTGCCGACAATCTTTTCATGCTGAATGTGCCAATTTCAGTAAAAATGCGCTGATGTGCTACAGAGAAATGCCGAATCTTCAATGGTTCTGTGATGGCTGCATCAATCAAACACGCTTGTCAAACGTTTCATCGTCGCTGTTCAATAAATTCAATTCATCCGTGGTTATTCCAGCCTCTACGCCATCTTATGTCCAACGATCGCTTACTGCTGCCAAACGAAAACGTAATCGAAATCCATTTCCGAATGCTAAACTAAATAACGGATCCGTGTCATTGGTAAACCGATTTCCCAAATTCGGTCATGACATTAGCAACGCCAATGGATCAGTGAACGAAGTGCAACCCGAAAATAATCATCAAATTAGCAAACGCCAATGGATCAATGAACGAAGTGCAACCCAAAACTAATTCCGTCAAATCGCCTGTTGCAAATGGATCGAATCCACTGATTACAAGAGAATTTTCTCAATCTGATGTCGCTCAATCCACGCCGCAGGAAAAGTCCGCCGATTATAAAGGAACTCTAAAAGAACAATCGGAACCAAAAACTCCACCCGCCAAGTCTAGCTCCTTTGCTGAAGTGCTTAATAAATCCTCACTTTCGTCAGTTGCTGAAACAGCATCCGGAATTTCAACGATTCTACCGCAAAACGATTCAATTCAGTCGCCACGACGCACCACTACTTCGTCGCCGTCCGATACACTGAAGGTACTTTATGTATCCAATTTTCACCCGTCCACTACTGAAGAGGAGGTCGTCAATTATTTATTGCGTGAGAATGTAATAAAGTCAGCTGAAGAGGTGTCATGCAAGGTGCTGGTTTCGTCTGATGTGAATATGAGTATGCTCAGCTTTATATCGTTTAAGATCACTGCTTGTTCTAAAGTGTTTGACTCAATGTATAAACCTGAACTATGGCCAAAATATGTAGTTTTTCGTGAATTTGTCAATCGCTGATTTTACGATAAGGTTTTAAGTTTTTTTGTTTTTGTCATTTTTAGTAGGATAAATTGTATTATTATTATTATATTCAGCCAGTATTTGGCGGTGCAAATAAATCAATTTCAATTTCAACAATCTGAACAAAAAAATACATTGACTGCATGCATGTTTATGCCCATTAGCATTTCAATCATCTGTTTATCGACAGAAACGACAGAGATGACCTTTGATTTATAATAGTAAAGTCAATGATTATATATAAGTGAAGTAACAGATTTTGTATCAAAAACTAATTATTTTTGTGGCGGCTTATGCTTGCCGGAGCCTTTAAAAAGTTTTTATCGATTTGACAAATTTAAATATTCTTTCAATGCAATATTACCGTGAGTATACTATACTAGACCAGACGTAGACACGTGTGAGTCTGCTTTGAGTTCTTCATATGGTCACAGTTTTTAAACTGTACTCCACCCGATACCCTAGTATTTTACATCACTAGGGATTTAATTTTGTTGATTCGAGGCGTAGCCGAGGTCAATAAACACACGAAAACGAGTTATTTAATGGATTTTACGTGCTGGGGTCGTCGAAACTAGTGCTTGAAACATGAAAAGTAAATGAATGTAATAAGCATTTGCTCTTGTTTTTGAGTACTGGGTCTCCTAGTCTAGGAGCGAGTCAAAAATCCAACGCTCAAAATTTCAATTCCATTTCATCAAGGTCAGCCAAGTCACCGCAACAATCCTAAATTTAATTTTTCCACTCGAAAATCCAATGTTCTCACAAAATTCCAATTTTTCCTTTTAATCTCAAAAATTCCATTGGCCTGTCACAAAAAATCCACATTGTTTACACCTTCGCCTAGAACGGTCTTATCGTCCAAAATCTTGGCCGTCACACATAGGAGAGAAAGTCCGAATTTCATAGGACCCTATTTGGCCCAAAAGCACATTAAATTACCTTTCAAATGATACCCAACACGACCATGTACGTTTTGTGTACCTCAAGAAATTTCAAGGATTATTAAACGATGTCGAGCTGTCAAAGTTACGCGTTTTGATCGTGCTAAAGATTTTGCGTTAAATCAGTTGATCTGCAATGTTTTAATGATTTTGTCGATTGTTAAATATGTGAGAAAGTGATCGTTAATGAAATGTTATAGTATACGTGCAATTGGAATGTTTATTAGGCGTTAATCATCGAAATTCAAAAGTCGCATTCTTTCAGTGCTAAAGACAATAGATGCTGATATTGTCATCGCTATTCATCGTCACCATTCAACGTATTGTTATCGAATTCAACTCAACGCCTGTGCTCTGTCGTTGGTCAAACAGAATATCGAGATGATGAACAACTGTGCTGTATGTGATAGTTGTTTCCGAAACTAAAATCCAAATAAAATTATTTGTGATGGAATTTGCCGACAATCTTTTCATGCTGAATGTGCCAATTTCAGTAAAAATGCGCTGATGTGCTACAGAGAAATGCCGAATCTTCAATGGTTCTGTGATGGCTGCATCAATCAAACACGCTTGTCAAACGTTTCATCGTCGCTGTTCAATAAATTCAATTCATCCGTGGTTATTCCAGCCTCTACGCCATCTTATGTCCAACGATCGCTTACTGCTGCCAAACGAAAACGTAATCGAAATCCATTTCCGAATGCTAAACTAAATAACGGATCCGTGTCATTGGTAAACCGATTTCCCAAATTCGGTCATGACATTAGCAACGCCAATGGATCAGTGAACGAAGTGCAACCCGAAAATAATCATCAAATTAGCAAACGCCAATGGATCAATGAACGAAGTGCAACCCAAAACTAATTCCGTCAAATCGCCTGTTGCAAATGGATCGAATCCACTGATTACAAGAGAATTTTCTCAATCTGATGTCGCTCAATCCACGCCGCAGGAAAAGTCCGCCGATTATAAAGGAACTCTAAAAGAACAATCGGAACCAAAAACTCCACCCGCCAAGTCTAGCTCCTTTGCTGAAGTGCTTAATAAATCCTCACTTTCGTCAGTTGCTGAAACAGCATCCGGAATTTCAACGATTCTACCGCAAAACGATTCAATTCAGTCGCCACGACGCACCACTACTTCGTCGCCGTCCGATACACTGAAGGTACTTTATGTATCCAATTTTCACCCGTCCACTACTGAAGAGGAGGTCGTCAATTATTTATTGCGTGAGAATGTAATAAAGTCAGCTGAAGAGGTGTCATGCAAGGTGCTGGTTTCGTCTGATGTGAATATGAGTATGCTCAGCTTTATATCGTTTAAGATCACTGCTTGTTCTAAAGTGTTTGACTCAATGTATAAACCTGAACTATGGCCAAAATATGTAGTTTTTCGTGAATTTGTCAATCGCTGATTTTACGATAAGGTTTTAAGTTTTTTTGTTTTTGTCATTTTTAGTAGGATAAATTGTATTATTATTATTATATTCAGCCAGTATTTGGCGGTGCAAATAAATCAATTTCAATTTCAACAATCTGAACAAAAAAATACATTGACTGCATGCATGTTTATGCCCATTAGCATTTCAATCATCTGTTTATCGACAGAAACGACAGAGATGACCTTTGATTTATAATAGTAAAGTCAATGATTATATATAAGTGAAGTAACAGATTTTGTATCAAAAACTAATTATTTTTGTGGCGGCTTATGCTTGCCGGAGCCTTTAAAAAGTTTTTATCGATTTGACAAATTTAAATATTCTTTCAATGCAATATTACCGTGAGTATACTATACTAGACCAGACGTAGACACGTGTGAGTCTGCTTTGAGTTCTTCATATGGTCACAGTTTTTAAACTGTACTCCACCCGATACCCTAGTATTTTACATCACTAGGGATTTAATTTTGTTGATTCGAGGCGTAGCCGAGGTCAATAAACACACGAAAACGAGTTATTTAATGGATTTTACGTGCTGGGGTCGTCGAAACTAGTGCTTGAAACATGAAAAGTAAATGAATGTAATAAGCATTTGCTCTTGTTTTTGAGTACTGGGTCTCCTAGTCTAGGAGCGAGTCAAAAATCCAACGCTCAAAATTTCAATTCCATTTCATCAAGGTCAGCCAAGTCACCGCAACAATCCTAAATTTAATTTTTCCACTCGAAAATCCAATGTTCTCACAAAATTCCAATTTTTCCTTTTAATCTCAAAAATTCCATTGGCCTGTCACAAAAAATCCACATTGTTTACACCTTCGCCTAGAACGGTCTTATCGTCCAAAATCTTGGCCGTCACACATAGGAGAGAAAGTCCGAATTTCATAGGACCCTATTTGGCCCAAAAGCACATTAAATTACCTTTCAAATGATACCCAACACGACCATGTACGTTTTGTGTACCTCAAGAAATTTCAGTAAGAACAGTGTAAGTCTTCGGTTGAAACCTTCAACTGCACATATTTCAGTGTCGATGAATTTTAAACCCAATAAGTCGCTATTCGGCTCAATAGTACGTGTGATTACATTTCTAATGACACCCCACACGACCCTGTACGGCTCGTGTAACTGGAGAAATTTTTGTAAGAAAAGTGCAAGTTTTCGGTTTTTGGTCACTTTTCACCAGCCACACAAACTTCGAAGAATTTTTTTGAAAGTGGTTTTGGCCTCTAGGGTCGAATTCCTTTCTAGGCACATATAAAAAAGTCCACTGGAAAATGCGTCCTATTTCGGTAGGCTGTTTTTCAAAAGAATCCCTCGGAAACAGTCACAAAATATTGCAGTTCGCAAGAAAGTAGACTTTGCTAAGCCTAAAACTAATTCGTTTACTTGTGTGGCTCTACATATTCTAACAGCCAGTGCAAAAATTTTTGTTTTTTTCCTAAAAAATCAGGTCGATGGAGCTTCTTCACCGTGTTTTCGGAACCGTGTTGTTTCCAAACTAAAAGACATTTCTTCATTAATCCAAATTTGAAACGTCTCCCGACACAATGTAGTTAAACGATCAGACAGTTTCCATTTAATGTTAATTGCCCCTGAATTTCTTTTTCCTTAATCGTGTTACGTATAAGTTGTGCAATGGGTAACACCTAATGATCATTTAATTGGCGGTAGAAAGAGTATCATGTCACATCGTCGACAGACCATTAGTGACTCATTATTATTTGTAAATTAAATTCTCAATTGTCCCAGTTAAATTATTACATTTTCCAGCTAAATTTGCATTCTCAGCGTTCTCGGTGTGTTTAGTAAAATAAAGCGATCCATTGTACATAAAACAGTCTGTACATTCGCTTGGCGTTAACATTTGTTCGGTTTCTATTTTTTTTGTCTAAACATTGTTCGCTTTAACAGTGTCTAACATTCTAAATCCATCCAATCAAAAAAAATCTAGTTTTTCGACGTTCTTGAAATTTTTCAGTCTTTAAAATGCCAAGCCAATTAATTTAATGTGGTTGTCCTTACCACATGTGATTGCATACTGACATTTTTGCAGTTGCTAGTTTTAGAATTCTAGTCACTGTACAACACAAATGAATTTCTTGATACAGTTAAAGTCAATCAAATTGTCTGTACGTGTTTTTACGGTTTTAACGGTGGGTGACTCTGAAACCCGTATAAAGGCCTATAAGCAATGTGTTTGTACGAGTTGCCAAACTGATAAAACACTCGAACGCTGAACTTTGGTAGCCATTAACTGTAACATTTATAGACAAGAAGCTCTTCTGGCTTTTGAATCTCTTTACCGAACCGAACCCCGAATCATAAAACCAAGGCTTTTTGAACATGAACTAATTTTAAATCCTACCAGATCCACGCTCAGATGTTGGCCTCTTAAAAGAGAGAGAGAGAGAGACAATTCTAACACTCACATGAATCAGTTGTTTATTGAAATCAAAGGCCAATGGTCATTTACTTACCTATCCGAACCGAAAGTAATTCGAATTCAACACCTCGATTCAAATCTCTATTATTCATTGTTATCGAAGCCAGTTCGAGTCCGACTATTAGTCTTCACCTGATTATTCATTACTTTGCATACACAATCATTACCCATTTCCAAAGAGTTCGCTCGTTTGAAATTTTCACAAAAGAAAAACAACTGACGCAGAATGTTGACCTATTTCGAAAGAGCTAAACCATATGTTGCTGACTGCTAAACGATCAAAAATAACACATTTTGCGTTGATTGGCATGTTTACATGCCCCAGATACGAACTCCCGGCAAAATGTTTTAATGAAAACAAAACAAAGTGCAAAAAATACAGAAATCTTGAATGTTTCAAGGTAATTGAAATTTTAACTTCATTTTTCCACCTGACTTATGAAATTATAGACATTTCGGTCATTAGCATTTACTAGCACACATAAACATTCGCAAAATGAATGTGATTATTTGTGTGACAGCCACATTACGAATACATTAGGTCGATCATTAACACGTGCCCGCCTTGGAAATTGTAATTGTTTTTCGTTTAATTTCAACAAATTTATACAACACATAGAGAGGTATGCATACGTTCATCGTTTAAGTCGTCATTTAATTTGTTTATGGTGATATGACTTCGGGTGATTGGGGATTGTTCAGAAACGAAAGATTACGAATTGAGAAAATACGTTGTCGTATCAGGAAATCCATTGTCAATCAATTAATTGATTTCATTGTAAGATTCCGAGCAAATATTCCGGCATTGCACCTGCAAAATACCGATACATTTTGAGTCATAGTCAAAGGTGTTTCTGTTTAGTCGAGAGAACATAACGCGAGTGACAGGATTTACCCATTTACCCGTACTTCCTCTACATTTATCTTACCTGTAGACTTTATCGACCGATTTCATTATAGCATTTAGCCAAGACCCTACGTATGAAATACTCTCAAAAAATCGTGTATATCTTTTGCACTAACTTTTTGATACGTTCTAGGGCATGTTTGGCCCTTTCGTTTGTAAATTCATTCATAAAAGAGGTCGAAATTTGGAAGTTTTTTTTTTTAAATGTGACCATTTTGGACAAGGTTGCCTATTATATTCAACAGACTCTGAAGTCGTTTAAATTCCATCCAACAGCCAGTTTCCATCAATGGTGAAGAACAACATTAACGATCATTGTTGAACCAGATGTCGATGGGACAGGATGGCTCAGTGTTTACGCACTAGCCTTCCATCTAACTGATCCGGGTTCAATTCTCGTGTCAGACAATTCCACATGCATTATTTCCAGCGATCATATCATATTGCTAATGTCCTAAAGTTCATTCAAGCTTCATAATTTCGGTAGTTGCGAGACTTGTTTGGAAGTTCCGTTAAGCTGGTGGTTCCTAACAAACAAATCAAATTCTAACTCCACCTCGCAGTGACTTCATTGCCAATCTTAACTCAAAACACGAGTCTACCACATCTATCCAAGCTTTGTATTATGAAATGCTGCGGTCAAAATGTCCGTATGCACTTGAGTGCATGCTAATCGCGACTGCTCTCAATCGAGACGAAGTACATTTTCTAATCATCGCATGACTGTACCTGTGTTGTTCTCATAAATAGGCCTCCCTCACCTACACTATTTCTTATTTACTTTTGCTTCAGCGCTCAAACAAAATTTTTGTGTTGGTAAGTTCGACACATTGGTTCTATAAACATTAGAAATTACTTTAATAACCAAAACTCCTGATGAAAAACGATTCACCTCGCGATTCACCAACTTGAGTGGTCGGGTGTGTGCATTACTCAAATCTACTTTTATCTCAGACTGCGAGACTAGGGGTGTGCGATGGATAAAGGATCGGGACTGGCGTAGTCTACAAAAAATTGTTGTCATCCGTAGATGTCAAAAAACGATTTTAATTTTTTGTTTAAATTCATTTACAACTTGCGACTAATCATAGAAGCTAAAATTTCGAGTTTTCGGCCTCCCACATATTTCGACCTCTACCAAAAAATTTCTTTGAGATTTCTGCAGGTCGGAAAAGTCTTCTTCGTGAGTCTTCAAAGTTCGCCGACTATGAAATATTGAGTGGTTGAGTGGATTTTCACAGTTGAGGCATTTTTCCCCAATTTTAGGCCAAACAAACACTCACGACACAAACGTTTCTCAGAAGAATTTTCAAAAACTTTCTTGTTCTGGATAGCCTACAACATTCCCAAGAATTTAAGCCCACTTGAGCAAAAATTGAATCATTTTCCTGATGAATTTACGAATTTTCAAGTTCAAGATCCACTCAATTTTTCATAGTCGGCGAAATTTGACGACTCACGAAGAAGACTTTTCCGACAAACTTCTTCCGGATTTTATTTTTTTCTGTTGCATTGGACTCCAATTAGTACAATAGGACTGATAAAGCCTGCAAAAATCTCAAAGAAGTTTTTTGGTAGAGGTCAAAATATGTGGGAGGCCGAAAACTCGAAATTTTAGCTTCTATGATTTGTCGCAATTTGTAAATGAATTTAAAAAAAAAATTAAATCGATTTTTGACATCTAGGGACGATAAAAATTTTTGTGGACTACGTCAGTCGCGATCCTTTATCCATCGCACACCCGAATGCGAGACGAAAGTATACAATTTTCACCATTATCAAACAAAACAGACGAATTATACCAGATCAGATAGATCACCTAACACAAAACAAAAAACGCCAGAAGTTCACTGTACTCGAAAATAAATATTGACGCAAAATGCTATTTGCATTTCGAAAGAATTGCGCAGGTAACCAGTTTTGTTTTGTCTCAATGCACGTTCAGTTCATCGTAGCTGACTTGGCCGCCGTTGTACTCTTACCGTTTCCTTTGTAGTCTTCCAAACAGCTAGTTCATTTCGCTTGAACAGCACACATAACGTAAATTACCTATAACACCAATGCAAACAGAAACAACATCCAAATTCAAATGAATCGCTGTGAACAAATGTATAGTTTTTCTTTTTGTGCTTTTCGCACGGTGTAACGTGCAAGTATGTATGTGTTAGAAGTTACACCGTTTCTAGATAAAGATTTTTTTTTTGTTGCACGATTTTCTGTCTAAAAAAACCCACACTCACACCAACGTCAATTCACTGTGTATAATACCATGTAGTACATAGAAGTAGAAAGAAGTCAAAAACCTCATAGCACAGCATATAGTGATGACGAAAAAAAAATCGATGAGGTTGAAGTATATAGATGGGTACACGCATACGAGAAATATTTGTGTTGTAAATCTTAGCGGGTGAATATTAGATTCTGTTTCTTCGGTCGATCGGTGGCATTTACAAAGGAACCATAGACGCTATTCAAACGAAAGACATAAAATTTCTTCGACACGGTCGATGGTCACCCAAAGAAAATAAAACGATTTCAGCTGATCGGAAGTGAATATGTTAATGAGCAATTTCAACCAGCGATTCTCAAACTTTAATGTTTTTGTTTTGATGAACAATGTTGTTGTGTGACGGTAAAAACTTTTATAATTTCTTTAATGAATGGCCATATGCCGTCATGTGTGCGTTCGTAATGTGCACCTGATTTTTCCATCAAGGTCAATAAAACCACTGACATACATACAGCTAATTATTTGTGTATCTTTATGTTGTAGTACGAAGTGCATTTAAATTCTCATTTATAACCCATAAGTGAATTGAGTGAAAAACGAACGAGCGAACCGATCTCGATTTTTTTAATGATCACACATGATTCGCCTATTGAATCATTACGGTTTCAGGTCAGAATTAAAAAAAAAATTGTCCTCATCTACCCCTGACTCCATTGCAGCGAGTATGGTACGAATTTCGCTTATCAAAAGCCATCCAAATAACTATTATGATCCAATCTTACTTCGACCAGTGTTCAACGATATTGAATCCACTGACTGAAGGACTGCACTGACAAAAAGGGGTTGAAAATCTTACCTTTAGCAGATAGCTTTGTCTCAAGGTAATGTACTGCCACAGCTGTATTTTTTGTATGAGGCGCTGCGACTGTGGCAGCTATTCTAGATTACTACGATATGTTCAAATTGGGTAGTTGAAATTAGCTGTAGATTCATAAAAAATGAAACAAATGGTCATGGGCCTGCCAAAGTTTGTGGTGGGCAAAATGAGACGAATTATTTAACATTGACTTTGGTTGGTTAGATCACTTTCGGAAATATTATCTTGTCCCCCATATATATTCTGTCCATACTACTACTACTACTACTACTACATGGGCAAGACCAAAATTGGATTTTATTTGGACTTCTTCTGAAATTTTTGTCTTTTCCATCAAATCAAGTCTTTGAAAAGCATCAACTCTCAAATTATTTGTTTGCCATTCAAACCACCAAAATGATCCGGGTTCGATTCCCGTGTCAGACAATACCACAAGGAATTTTTATATCACATTGATAACGTCCTAATGTTCACTCAAGTTTTATAATTTAGGCAGTTGCAGTATGGTGGCTGCAACAATCTACACACCGAGTCATTCGGTCACAAATACGACAAATTTCTGTGCCTACATTTAAGCGAGATCAATTTAACAAACTTTGATCAGAGAGTATTCGCATACTTCGAGGCGTAGATCAGAAGTCACGTTAGGCCGGTGGTGAACTTTTTATTAATCGTAAAAGGCTCTTAGTGCGGCCTTTAAACAAACTGACAATCAAAAAAAAAAACTCCCCTAAACTAAGCTATTTCTTCTCAATTTCAGAATGACGATAATCGAAACACATAAGCAACGACTCACTTCCATACCCATCGACTAAAGTTAACTGTACACATTCGAAATGGCATTACCCCACCAAATGGAATTGAAACTGAATTCTCCAGCCGGAGTTGACGTTGAGCCAATGCGTTACAAATGGCCACTACAGAGTGGTAGCGGTTCCGATCTGCATGACAGTGGCGTGGACATAATTGATACCATTCGATGGGTATGCGAGGATGTTCCCGAAATAAAAGCCGCCTTAGACAGTTTCCAAATGAACGACGTTGACACAGAATGTTACGAGGCTATGTACAAACTGTGTGATCTATACAACAAGGCTATCGACAGTGTTACGAATTTGGTGAGTTGATTCAATTCTTGTCAATTTTGCAACCGTTAATTGAGATTCCGAATTACATTAGGAACGTGGAACGTCTCTATCCGAACATCGTTTGAATAAATTCGCATCACGGGGCCTTTTGCGACACATTCTGCAATTAGTTTACAATGCTGCCGTTGTGGAGCCCGAAAAATTGAACCAATACGAACCGTTTTCAGCCGAGGTGTACGGAGAAACATCGTACGACTTGGTGTGCCAAATGATCGATCAAATAGAAATTTCATCGGACGATGTGTTCATCGATCTGGGATCGGGTGTTGGTCAAGTAGTTCTGCAGATGGCTGCTACTAAACCGACGAAAGTATGTTGGGGCATCGAACGGGCTGACGTACCATCACGATATGCAGTTGGAATGGATGACAATTTCAAGACGTGGATGCGATGGTTCGGAAAGAAATTCGGTGAATATCAACTGATCAAAGGTGACTTCTTGGCCGATGAGCATCGCGAGAAAATCAACACTGCCACAATTGTGTTCGTAAATAATTTCGCTTTCGGGCCAACTGTCGATCATCAGCTGAAGGAACGATTTGCTGATTTGAGAGACGGCGCGAAAATTGTTTCGTCCAAAAGTTTTTGTCCGTTAAACTTCCGCATTACCGACCGAAATCTGAGCGATATTGGAACCATTATGCATGTGAGTGAACTGTCACCGCTGGAAGGATCGGTGTCGTGGACGGGGAAACCGGTTTCCTATTATCTGCACATTATTGATCGCACAAAGCTGGAACGATATTTTCAAAAACTTAAAAGTCAAAAGGGTAGCGAAACTGATCTCACAACAATCGTTACCAATACTCGGTCGGGTCGTCGCAATATAACGAAAGATGAGTCAAGTGAATCGGACATGGAGGGCAACGGTAATTCAAATTCGAATGGACCTACAACGAGGAAAGCTTGGTCAGATTGGTGCAGCTATAAAGATCAAAGTTTGTCCGACGAGGAAGAGAACAATAATACGAGTCAGTCGCTGCGAAACAATCGTCGTGCTGGACAGAAACGAAAGAAACTGACGAGAAAAGCTGCAGCTCGTGCAAATCAAGCGCAGTTAATGCAGACAACGGCACAACGTAAGAAAGCAGCACCGGCTGCTGGTGGAGTAGCCAAAGCTGGAAACAAGAAAGGTGGAAGAAAGAAAAATTTGAAAATTGTTGGTCTGGACTTGCTGCACAGTCATACGCTAAATAGTACGAGCACAGAAGCCATCGGAAGAAAATTACCGCCAGCTCCGGGTTGCGTTGATCAACAATTGACTTCACTAACCGGCGGAATGCATCATGTTGAATTAGATATTCCCGCTGCACCTAGTGACACTCCATACGCCCTGCAAATACTGTTGGACATGTATCGAAGTCAATTCATGGAGGCTCTGGAACGAATGAAAAGCCACTCGTACAAGGAAAATGTTACCAAGGAAATTGCGACAGAAGAAGAACGGCACAAGAGTTTATTGAATAGAGCTAGTCAGCTGGAGAAGCAAATCAAAGTACTCATTGACGACAGTGTGGCGTTACTGAAAGCCCGAATGAACGAGCTTGGCATTAGTATGACGAGTCACAATGATCTTCTGGCCAAAGCCAAAGAAATCGTCGGAAGGCACAAAGAATTGCAAGTTCTTGCTGCCAAATTGCAAGTGCAAGTCAATCAACAAGAGCAGGAGCAACGAACACTGGTTCTGAATCAGATTTCGATGCTGTCAATGTTAAAGAAGGGTCAAGTGGACGAGATGGATTTAACGCCGCAATCGTCACAAGAATTGGTCCTGAAAGAGATTGCCAATACGTTGGCCCATCGTAAGAAGTTGCAGGCACAAGTATCGTCGCTGGAGAACGATTTGAATTTGATGGACAAGTCGGCCGAAGAACGAAAACTGAATGCATCAACAACGATCAGTATTGTCAATCCAGCACCACCTTCGCAAAACCAACAACAGCATGCACAGTCACAACCGCAGCAACCACAGCAGCAGCAACAACAACACCTGCACCAATCCAGCCATTCAGTTTCATCGTATCCTGCAGGCTCCACTGCAACTTCCAAATCAAATTCTTCAGCATCGACTAAGTCACAGCGTAAGAATCGTGAACATCGGTCACGTTCGCAGGAATGGCCCGACGTTCCAGATGTTGGTAAGATCGAAGAAAACAATCCGGAGATTTTGGCTCAGAAGATACTGGAGACAGGTCGTCAAATTGAAGCCGGCAAACTTTTGGCGAACAGTGGAACCAAACACAAAGATTCAACGGAAAGGAAGCATAGTCTTTCTAGCGGTGATGCTGTATTAATGCCTGCTCCAGCGATTGTTATGAAGACCCATCATCGAATGTCAGCCCAAAATGCACCAATCAGTCAACCACCTGTTACAGTCACTGCCAATAAGCAATATTTAAGTGCCCATACACCTACTGCAGCTAAATCTGCTCAGGAATCGCCAAAAGTTGTGAACTTTGAGGATCGATTGAAGAGCATAATAACGTCTGCGTTGAACGAAGATAGTGAACAACGCAAAGCACAAACTAAACCAACCAACACTGCCCAACAACAACAACATCATCCACAGCAGCAGCAACCACAACAACAAACACAATCAGCCTACCAAAAACCTGCTTCTGCTCCTTCCAACTATCAAAATTATACAAGTACGTCTCCCCAACCGCCCCAGAATAATATGACAATTGCCCATAACACATCGGCCACTATTGCCGCACATCAATCGAACTTTTCCACACAACAGGCGCTATACAAACAGCAATCAACCATGTCCGCATACAACACTCATAAAATCTCTCCTGGCAGCAATAAATTCACCAATCCGCAATACACAAAGAGCCTCTCCATTAGCGTCTCACCGAGTCTATCATCCGGTCCATGTTCACAAAGCAATCAGGTGCCACACAGTCCGTCTGGTGTTATATTCAATCGAGATCAGCAAGCGGAAATGCTTCAGTACGGTCGATCCAACGAATTTTCCAAGACTGAATTTAAGACACCCGAAGCGATGCGGTATGAACGTCACCAAATGGAAGAACAATTGCTGCGAAGTAGCAATGAACGACATTACTACGAGGGCACTTCCAGTCGCCATCATCATCATCATTCGTCAAGCCGTCATAGCTCATCGTCGTCGTCGTCGTCGTCAACAGCATCGTCAGGTGGAGCCCAGCCAGATTATACTCAAGTATCCCCCGCAAAGATGGCACTTCGTAGACATTTATCGCAGGAAAAGCTGGCCCAACAACTACCACCTGGCACAGTAATGTCAACATCCAAAACTATTGGCGATTTGGTAAATGGCGAAATCGAACGCACACTGGAAATATCCAATCAGAGCATCATCAACGCAGCGATAAACATGAGTTCGGTCATCGATGTTCCGAAAGCATCTGCTGCCGGAACTGTGATAAATGCTCATGCTCAACGACCAGAACGGGTCAATGTTCGCTTAGTCGATGAAGCAGGCAACACTTCGTATTCGGGACCAGCAAAGAACACACCATACAGTCCAATATCACGACCGAACAGTCGCGATTCGAAATCTCCCGTTCATTTGCACGGACAAAGCAATTTAGCGACTCTGGCCCACGTTGCATACAATCACAAACAGTTGAGTCAACAAACGGTTCAACCATCTTCCCGTTCAATGCAACCACAATTGGCCGCTCATCAGCGACAAACATCTCATCATCTCGTATCGTCGCACACGACCGTGTACCAACAACCATCGTCCAGTCAGCGATCATCGAAAAGTACTGCAATGGCGTCCTCCACTGGATCTCGCAGTGAGCAAACGGCACCGTACATGCCACTACCGCGCGCTGAACTGAAACCTTACATTGAATCGTATTTTGCCGATCAGAAGTCAACGGCGGCCACAGCAAAAGTTCAGTCTAACGATGACCAAAGGCCGCAGAGAATTAATGGTTCAGCTCCGCCACTTGAAGGTAAGGCCCGGTTTCTATTTTGCGGTTCAGTCGTCGCTCGGTTGGTCATCATTAAATGATTTGAAATTGATTTTAGGTTTGGCTGCATCGCTACAGGCTCGTGTGATAGCCCAACTGAAAATTGAACAGGAAAATGAAGAGCGACAACGACGTCATCCAGACATCCCAACCAATTCAATTTCAACAAATCGAATGACAATGAATATTCCACTTAATTCAGTACAAATCAAAACGGAAGGTCAGTATGGTTCAACACTCGGGAATCGTTACCACACACGATCTCACTCAAGTCACAATTTTGTTTTCATCCTAAGCGTAGTGTTAGCTTCTCTTTTCAAGTTCTGCTTCTGTAGTCCAATCATTCCTGACTACAGAAAAAAGTAATTTTGTAAAAAAAACGGCGGCTCACTTATTTGCTGGATTCCCGTCTTTTGCAGGTGGTTTTTTGTGGCTGTAACTTGTCCCACTTTCAAGAAAGAAAAAAAAATTCTGGAATATTGTGGCATTTCGGGAATTTTCGAGAATTTCGGGAATTCTTGAAAATTCTTGAATTTTACGAAAAATAGGCCTTTTAAAGTAGCGACATTTGTCTTAATCCATTTTTTGCCCTTTCCAGCTGTCACACTGAAACGAACTTCACCCATTATCCAGCATCATCGACCGTCGAAAATCGGTCATTACGACGACACCGTTGCTGCATCGGATGCAGTGACATCGGGCCAATCGGTGGTGTCCGGCATCGAACTGATGAGCCCGGAAATAAATTCAATGACGGCCGACGAACGGAGTTCACATCAACGTCATAGGAATGATGATGGTGAGTACTTTTGACTTGAATGGACTAATGTCATTCATTATTATTATGAAGCAGGTCATTGTAGACCGGCTAAATTAATTCCGCTTGTCGAGAGTATACAAATTGTTGTAATTAGAGAGAGAGAGAGAGAGAGAAAGAGAACATTTTGTGAATTTTAAGTCGTAGCAGCGCCTTTTCTTTTTCGTAAAAAATTTACTTTTTTTTCGTAGTGCGCTCAGTCTATTTTCGTAGCTGGAATTTTCGTTTCTCTTTTTAATTTTGATTTCTTTTTTTTTGCGAATTTACAAACCAAAGGAAGTCAATGTGTTGATCGATGAACTTTTGTAACATCAATTTTATTAATCAATAGTATTATAAGGTCTATGTACAGCACATAGTTTTGTAGCATTGTTTAATGGATTGTCGTAATAACTTTCCTTTTCAATTTTTTTTTTATTGATTGCATGGAATTTTGATTTTGTAGAAGAGCACACCGATTTATACTTCTTTTCCATTTTTTATTTTATTTTTTATTTTCATTATTTTACTCATTATACAATTATAAAAACTGTGGTTTAAGGCTCTTTTGTTGTTTTTATTTTCTTTAGAATTTAATGCAAATATTGGAAGAAGATATTGTTTTTATTATTTTGTTAATTTTCACATCAGAAAAATGTTTAGAGAAAAGTTTTTTTGTTTTCATTTTCCCACTGTTAAAAACTTCTTTTTTTTCATTTTATTTACAAATTTAGAATAAAAATTAATTTGAAATTCAAGATGGTGTTCAAATTGTGTTGGCTAGTTCGTGTGTTTGATAGTTCTGCTCGACTCCTTCGTGAGGAGCGATGTACGATCAATTGCAGGTCTATGAAAACGAATTCAATTGTCTCGTAAAAACGCCGAGCTGTGGATGTGATTGACATGGTTGTTAGGCAGTCCCTTTCAGTTGCATGTGTTTCTGCTGTGGAAAGACTATAGGATAGATTGCTTCATGCTTCAAGAATCTACAGTTGACGTCAGTCAAATATAGGCATGAATTTGATTCAGCTGATCCTCTCACACAAACAAAACTGATCATAAATCTTAATACATTTTTGCCACAACCACACTCGTACTTGTAACTACTTCATTCGATGATAAGGTTGTTAGACCGGATTTTTTACGTGTTTTCTTTAGAAAGTTGCACAGGGGCTTACAGGCCCTGACTGGTTGAGCCCAATGGGCCGTTTGCTTTTTTAAATGACTTTTTGATGTTCTGACAAAAAATTGTAAAAAGCTGACAAGATCAAACAAGAGTCCAACTCTTAAGTCACAGTCCATCCAATTCATGTACAAATTTCACTGATCTGTAACATAACAAGTTGTATTGTCCTATACAAAATCCAGGTGTCTTAGAAGTTGACAGTACCGCTAAATGCTCCCTTTATCAGCGAAACTAAAA